>NC_044586.1:51485672-51824244 GCF_901933205.1 Camarhynchus parvulus
TGCAGAAGTAGCTAGATGTGGTGGTTGCTGTTTAAAGGTCTGGCTGACATTGTGATGACTTATGTACGTGACAGCTCCATTGATTTCAAGGCCATTTGAAGTCAATGGGAATACTCAATGTGTAAAGACAAAATGCAAATTCTTCCTCCATCACAAAGTAGTTTCACATGAAGAAAGAGCTGCACTGTCAAATGGCAAACACAACCTCTAAAATGGTAGTGCTCTAGAAAGAGAGTATCCGAAACCAGAAATTATTCATTCAGTGCAACTGATCATTGTTTGAATTATTTTTCTAAGTGTAAAGAATTTCTACCAATGGTCAGTATGGAAATCTCAAGCAGAAATGTTAAACAGTATGCATATTTATCATGTGAATTGTGTGAATGAATTTATTTTTCTGCTTTTGTGCATTTTCTACTTAGATCTGTAAGGCAATATGATACTCTTCCTAGAAAAAGTGAGACATTGAGTCAGTTTTGGCTATTGACCTAGGAAAGGTCTACACCTATCTAGAGAAACAGCGCTGCAGGGTGCCTGTGCCTGAACTGAAATCAATTAGGCATTAATATATTTTGAGACAATATAAAAGACAAAAGCACCTGCTGGAAAGTCACACTTGCTGAAAGAGAGGGATAACAGCAAACATTAATCCAGCAGTTACCAGCCACTTGAGCATGAATTTTTGTCTTTGGGTTGGTGCTATGGATTGGAGAAGGGATTTGCAGATTTTGCCATTCACACAATTATAATAATTAAATTCCTTAAAATAATGTGTATATGTTTGGATTTTTTTCATTTTACATGCACTTCATATAAGCATCTACAGATGTAGTCCTCGTGATTTCTTGTGTAAATGAACAGACAAAATCAGCACTAAATCTGAGCCCATTTAATGTTGTACCTATTTGAACATGAACTGTAAGCACTGCCTATGAGTTGTTGATGACAACTAATACCTCTTCATTTTTCTTCTTCCTTTTGTTATCTGATCCCTTCTAAATGGTTGAAGCAGTGGTTTCTAAATATTTAATCACACAAAACTTCCGAGAAGGATTAAGCAGAATTTACAGCAATGAGTGAGCAATTCTGCCTTCTGTTCTGTTTATTGTATTGGTGGATAGGAGCTAGAACTGCTGGGGGACTTTTTTGTTTGCTTTTGTGTTTTTGGGGTTCCTCTCAATGAAATCAACATTTGGGTAACAAGATTAAAGATTTCTTCATCTAAGAAACTGACTGTGCAGTCAAGTGGAGACCTGACAGATAACAGTGAGAGCGCAGCAGCTAACATGCTATGTGTTGGTGTCACTAATCTTCCAGGGAGGCTGGAGATATGCCAGGGATGTTACTGGAGTTGTTGCTGAAACTCAATAATGCAAGCCATTAAACACCCAGTATCACCTGCTTCTGTTCTTTGCCTTGCAGACACATCTAAAGTCAGCCAGGGGAGGGACGAGTTAGTTCAATATACAGAATTTGGGTAAATTCAGTGCAATGTAATAACTCTGAAATTGGGAAATATGAAAACCAAGAGCAAATGGATGAACAACAGCATAGGAGCATAAATACCTAATTAACTACAGGCATTTTGGTGATCATGTTCAATTTCAGGAATCATCCCTCAGCAGCAAAGAAGTCTTGAAGAAGTAATTCTCAAATGGTAGTTTCATAATGGTAAGGTATTTTACAGCAGGAGAACTTTCTGTGTGTAGGAATCCTGCTGAAAAATACATCATTGTGAATTGGAAAAGAATGCTTAGGACTTTTTACTGGCTTTCACTCACTATTATGACATACCTGTGTAAGACATTTACAAAATAAAATATATTAAAAATCAGAAAATAAGAAATTATCCTCATTCTGCCATTAATTTAAACTGTTCTAAATCAGGAAATAAACCTGGAAAGAAAATATTATTCTGCTTAAAACTGTTTACCTTTTTAATCTCCACCCTCACTCAGAGGTCAACATTTACAAATGTTTAAGAAGTCAGGTTTAATACCTGTTTAATGAAAAAATAAAATTTATTTCAAGATTGTGCAACAAGAGAGGGTTTCAACTGTTACTTAGCTGTTTACACAGTTATTGAAAGGGTTAAGTAGCATACTATCAGTCATGCATATGAAATTTGGAGTGAGAGGAGGCAAGTGGATTTGAGGTTGTTCTCCTTCAGTTCATTCAAGGTTCACTGAATAGGAAAGTGAATTTTTATTATCACTTCCTGGGAATGAGCAGTTGACAGGACCCATCAGGGAACTGCCAGAAACCTCAAGAGTTTCAAGTATGAAGCCCAGAGTCCACTGCAAAGTTTCCATGACAACACACTCATTAAAATAAAAGGAAATTGTGCCTGATATTTACAGCTTTCAGCATACAGTTGAAAGCCTTGTATCTCAGATTTCCAAAGTATTTACACCTGGGACCCAAGAATGCAGGCTGTCAAGAAATAAAGGGTAGTTGTAACACTTAGCTGTAAAAGTGGAAAGGTTGTTTGCAGGTTAGATTTCAGCATTCTTCAATTTCTTGAATGGTAGTAAACATCTCTTCTATCTCTTTCTGTGGTTTGATAAAGGGTGAAATGGACTTAATATTAGCTTGAAAACAGACTTGAGGGAAGGTTTTAGTGAGAGCAGTTTTACTGAAGATAGGGATATTCTTCCAAGACAAGGGACTTAGCTCTAAAAATAATTGAATTAAATTTATTTAGCTACAAATATCTAAATTGTGAAAGATAAATCATCACTGATACTTCCTCAGGCTTGGTAGCAATCACTTACATTATAGTAAAGAACCACAGGGATGAAGGGCAACAATAATAACGTAGGCTTTTTATTTGAGGTATTAAAGTCCTACTGAGTTCTTTTCTTTGCTATCCCCACTCCTTACACTGCCCTTTTCCACTCTCTCCCTTAACAATCATTTTGGGTCTCTTTTTGTGGCTTTATGCCAAGTTATTTTATTTTTACACAGGTGAGAAAGCTCACAATGGGGATAAAATAATTAAGTGGAAAAGAACAGGGATGTCAAGACAGTAAAAGAAAGTATTGACTGACTTGGGCCAAGCACAGGTCTTGTTGTCCCTGATTCTTCAGTTTCTGCAATCATACAAGAAGTCAGGCTATAAAATTGTTGTTGCTTATTTTGACCTTTGGATGAATCTCACACTTATCGGTTAACAGTAATCCAGTACATTACTCTTAACAGATATCATAACAGAGTTAAAGAAAAGTAAAAAACCTTACAAATAGGCACAGGTACATGTAAATATACCTCAAATTACATAATTGCCCAGCACACACCTTGACCGTACATTATACTGAGTCTTCTTCTTCCCTGACTGTACAAGTACCTTTATGCTGGCTGCTTGCCCAAGCAGGTATCAAATTGTAGTGTGTGAATAATGTCTTAGGTGAACAAAAACATCACTGAGGGATGTGTGTCAGCTGCTTGGGAGGATATGTTTATGCATGTGATTATATCAGAATTAGCCTATTTATAGCTTCTGATTCAGTAAATGGCCTGCAAGGTCAGACAGTTGGACTCCTCTCTTTCCCTTGCTCCCAGTGTTTGGGCTTTGA
Source organism: Camarhynchus parvulus (assembly GCF_901933205.1). Lineage (NCBI taxonomy): Eukaryota > Metazoa > Chordata > Aves > Passeriformes > Thraupidae > Camarhynchus > Camarhynchus parvulus. The sequence goes on from NC_044586.1 coordinate 51,489,248, forward strand.
TGTCCTTTGGGACAGCATTTGCTGCTTTCTGTTCTGCATCTGGTCAGGTGGAGTAGAGACAGACCTCAGCAAGAAATTGCTGTCCCTGACTGTGAAGTGTCAACAATTCTGTGCCTTCAAAGGAAAGGAAAACATTTTTCTGTCTCCTCAGTTCATCAAATTTAGGCATTTTTCCAAGGAATTCTTGAAGGAATCTTGCAGTTTCTCTCTTTTCTATCCTAAGTTTGTAGTCTTCTCTTGTTACTAATAGCTGGTTTTGTTCATTTATAGATGGCTGCTTTAGTTTCTATGGCTTTTATATTTTGTTGTCTTTCCTGTGCTAAGGAACGCTAAGACAACACTCTCTCCCCTCTGGCTTCCTAGAAATCCTTACTCCAGTACTCTGGTCATTACTTGGTTGCAGATAAGAGTAGGAACACTGTTTTGCCTACTGGAGGCAGGTAAAAGTCCTTCTAGTCTCAGGATGGTCTTTTTCTCACCTGAAAACTCTCTCTGAATGAGATCCCCCTGCCAGGACTTCCTCAAATGTACAGACCCCAGTAATAAGCTTGTGAACTCTTCAGCTCTCTTTGTTGAAGTGCACTCCAGCACCATCTACTAATTTTCCTAATTTTACCATCTTCATACTGTTTGACCACAAACCATAGCCACTGCATCAACCAGACATCCAGCATGGATGTGTAACTGTTTCTTCAGACACAGAACTGTGACCCTCTGGTTCCTCAGTCAGACAGGGAATATGAGACAAGAATACACTAAACTAGTTTGTTGTGTATTAGAAGAGTCAGCCAGTTCATAAAACCCAAGTGTAATCTCAAAGTGAGCCCAAATCAACTCTCAAAAATAAGTGAATAAATTTTTCTCAGAGTAGAGATTCTTGGCAATCCTAGGCCCTACACAGAATAGCTTGGATCTCAAGACTTTCTGCTTCATTTCAAGGCTTGTCTGATCTCTAACAGAGCATCTGACAATAAATCTTATAGGAGCTTAATGACCTGTAGCCCTTTTCATAGTGCTGGCCTTTTTTCCCCTCTGTACATGAAAAGTGGTATCAATCTTTCCATCCTTCAGTCATAAGAAATATATCTTTGAGATATTCTAGAAAAGAACAAGAATGATCTTAGAAAGAAAAAAGAAGTGATGAAAGCTATAGTGGGAAATGAGCTGGGAGGGTCATATGGAGAGCAAGGGGATCTTGATAATATATATCCTTTTTATGATTTTGGTTTTTTAGGACTCAGAAGGATACTTAGAATAAATTAGCTGAAATATTTGCTAGGTTGTTTCGAGTATTGTAATGGCTTTGAAAATATCAGAAATGCTGACAGTGTTTCTTTAAATGTTCTTTACCTGCTTTTCAACACAGAAGCCACTGACTGTGTGGACGTAAGTGTAAAACATACAAGAGAATTCTTAGTGAGAGAAAGAAAACTTTGGTATATGAGGTATTTTAATATAGTTCAGGATTTTTTAAAATTTCTGTTGTCAGATGAAACCATTAGAAAATATTTTTACAAGTAACATCCAGAAGAGCTAGTACTAAAAAAACAGTACTCTGTTTTCACAGTGATTTCATTGTCTTGATGGTGTAAATCACTGCAGATTGAGTTTCTGTTTTCCCAAGATCATACATCAGTTTTGTGGAAGCACTTCACAGACTGGAAAAAAAAATTTAGAAAGCTTTAAAATATGACACCGCAGTGAAGGGATTCACTAACAGTTCCACTGTATTACAGATGTCAATAGCTCCTTGAGCTCTAGTGTCATGCTGACTGCTTGCTGTGTACTGTAGATTGGCATCACCCACTCCACGGTGCTAGGGGAAAATTCAGGGATGTACACAGAGTGGCTCAATAAGTTTTCTTATGGACTTGAAAGACTAAGAGATTGTGAAGATCCTGGATAAATTCTATTCCAAGGACTCTCATGGTGCTGGGGAATGTCAATATATGTTGCAAATATTAGCAAATTTGTGGTGATGGACTTGCTATACTTGCTGCAAGCAGACTTACAGGATGAATGTAGGCGTCTGCAAGGTCAGGTGCCCCTTAGCCAGCATCTTTGGAAAATTCCTCATTTTCTGAGCTAAGAGTCATCTCACTTCTCTGGCATTTGAGCTTTGTTTCATCACAAGCATCATCTGACAACACTCAGCCAGTTAGCAGCTTGTAATTGGCCTCTTCCCATACTAAAGGCACCCAGATCTCAGAGACCAACCACAGGCCTCACAGGTACTGTTATTCTGTCTGTATATAGCAGATTCTAATAAAAAATATCTGCTCTTATTCCTTTTTCCCTTCTCTATCAGGAAGCTGTCCACAGAAGTCTGTGAAGTGATTTGGGTTTGGGATCTGAATAGACAGAATAAAAGCATATGGCTGATGAGGATCAGAAGGCCCTCACCATGACTGAAGAGATAAACACTTCATGCCCAGAAATCCATGCATGCTGTCTTCAGCACTCTTCTAGGATGTGGTGGATAGGCACCAGCATATTTTGCTAGGATTTATTTTATGGAGTAGCGATTGGGCTGATGGACAAATTTGCCCATTTTAAGCTGTAAATAGGCTGGAAATGCCATTTTGATGTACTTTGGATAATGGATGATTATAAGACATAAAATCCTGATGTCACAGGGATATTAGTAAGGAAGGTTTCTGCTAGAATTCCTCAAGACTCAGCCCCTCCCCAGGGCAGTGCATATAAGGAGTAGGAGACTGTGAACTCAGGAAGTTAAGTTCTAGGAAGACCAGAAGAGCTTCTCTTTGATGTCCTGTACCTGCTCTCTGCTCCAGAAATTTTCACACTGTCCCAGCTACAGAACAGTAATTGTCATTTGATTCAGTTTAGTGGCCTAGTGGGTGACCTATCTCCTCCTTGCTAGATCTGAAATAGAAAATGGTGGTTGCAGGAAGGAGTGTTCTTAGGGCTACAGGGCTTTTTCATCACCATAGAAAACAAATTTTTGGGGCAATATATTATGTCTAACTTTCTAATGTGAACTTTAAAGACTATTTTTTTGCATGATCTTATTTTCAAGTGTGTATTGTTCTGGATGTGTTTTCAAAAGACATTTTTGAAAGTTTTGATGAAAAATAGCTGTGTAGAAGAGCTTCACAGCACCAGCCATCCAGTTCTGGCTCACACTAACCATATGTCAGTACAGCTTGGAAAGAGTACGGTTCTGAGGAATCAAAGAGATTGGGAACTGGATTCCAATACATGAATACGAAATTCTGTCATTAATATTTAGTTGAAAAATACTAAACCTATCAATATTGCCTCCTGCTTTTGAATAAACCTATAGAGATCTGAGTTTTGTTTACTATGGTTTTTTTTCTTTCACATTTTAATTTTTTTGCTCTTTGTTCATGAAGTTAACATCTAACTAAATCTTTATTCACAGATGGAGACTTGTATATGTCATTTTCAACACATACCATTGTGCAGGTGCTGTAAAGAAAAGTAGTCCCTCTCCTTACATTATTTATGGCTTTTTCATGCAGAGAGGTGAGATACATTAAATGGTTCAATAACTGTCTTCTATTTAATTGTGTCAGCAAGAAGAGTCTATTCTTTCCTGTACTTTCCATTCCCCAGTTCTCTGTTTTGTTTTTTTTTTTTTTTTCTGGCTGTCTTTGATCTGTAAAGACACAGTCCTGTCTTCCTGAAATTGTATCTTCAGCAGGGATAGTAGGTGAATTGGATCAGATAAAATAAAACCTGATCTGAACACAGCCCTAAAACTCAAGCTGAATCAGAATAGCTCCAACTGGCACCAGTGGCTCTTTGACCTTCAAAATCAATGCAGCAAAGAAGTTAGTACATTTCTAAATTACATGGATGTCAGTGTTAGTTAGGCACATTTCAAAATATAAACATACACAAAGCACTTTATTAAATTTCCTGCAGACCTGGAAGCTCAGAGTAAAACCAGCCATGAAAAAATACTGCAGATGTATCAGAATTCTCATGGCTTGGGGGAAGATGGACAGACACAGAAAAAGCATTAAAAATATTGTGTGGTGCTTTTGCTACTAGGGCCACAGTCCTTAAAATGCTTACAACTAAAGTTTGGTTTTTTTTTTTATTTTCTTATAAATGAAAGAATCTGTTTCCTGGTCAGTGTCATGATACAGTAAGTAAACTACTTTTAACCCTTACCCTCACCTATAAGGATAGTACTGTAATCACTAATTAGTATCTTTCCTTTGGGATAAAATTATATTTTCCAAAATCCAGTGCTCTATCAGATGAGAAAACCAGCAGTGAGAAGTGTGTAACTGCATCCACTCTTCCCTTCATTAGAAAGCCTCTGGAGGTGGGTCTGACAGGTGGTGTGACCCCAGCAATGGGAGTTCTTCAGCATCATAGATGTCCTCATAACTCATGAGCGTGCAGGATCCTTTTATATGTCTTTTTTTTTAAATGAAATAAACTGATGAGAGTACATCTAATAAAACATAAGAATTTTTTGAATAGAAAAAAGTGTTATTTTGTGTTGCCTCATTGGAAAAAAAAAATTGTGTTTATAGAACCTGTTAACCAATTTGATGCTCACAAAAATAATTATAGGAGTGATAATAACTGTAATCATTGTACTATGAAATGAACATTGGGGAAAAAAGGCTATGCTAACAATAATCACTGGAATAGACAGCCACTGGAGCACGTAATCAAACAAATCACTGAAGAAATCACCGTAACATTTCTTGGATCAATAATATAAATGGTTTGGTACTTACATAAGTGAAAAGAATGAGAGCCATTAATTCCATTATTGCAAATCATTGATCAGCTGCCTTAAAAAAAGTGTGACTTTTAAAACCTAAAATATTCCTTTGTGTCACGAGTCCTTGCAATGAACCATTGAAATTGGAAGTATATCTTCAGCTGGTGCAAAGAAATATAACTTCATTGAAGTCAATGGTATCAAGGAATTTTAGATCAAGGACTAAATACCTTCAGTTTTGATAGAGAAGCTAGAAGAACACCACTAAGTGGGTACTTCACTTCATCTTTGATGGCATTGACTGTCTGGATATTGTTTGGCTCCTTAGGTAACTGGATGAGTTGGAAGATTCAGAAAAGCCTCAGAAATAAGGGAAATAAAATTGACAAATGGCTGTAACACAGGGGAAAAAAGTAGAAAAGAATTATATAATAACTGAGAGAACAAGAGGGAGAGGAAGAGGAGAGAGAGTGAAGTCACAGGACAGGACTTTCAAAGGCACCTTTGTATCTTAGGATACTTACATACTTACCATAAGGAGCATTGTGATTTTCAAAAATTTACATATTTTGGGGTGGTCACATTAACAAGAACACCTCACTGTCTAAACTCCATGCTTGGGCATGATGTAACAGAGGTTAAGGTTATCTGAACTCTTGTCAGGTCACTGCCAGTCCACTGGCAGCTCAGTTTGGAAAGATGCTAGTTTTCTTTTCTCACTTTTTTTGGTGGACAGAAAAAAGTTTGGTAGAAATTCGCCTGTGTCTAGGCCCTGGCAGAATGGGAATGATACAGCACCTGGCATTTTAATAGCTGTGAAAATTAAATGCCTTCCAAGTTTAACAGCACCTGACCAGCGATCTGTAGATTATAAATCTGGGGTTATGCTCTAAGTCCTAGCAGGGTGCACAGTGTTCCTTGGTAGATCATATCTCAAAGCAAAACTGTCTAACTCATGTCAGCAACATTTTACTTTAGTTTGGATCTTTGAAACCCACATAATAAAACAAGCAAGCAAACAAACAAACAAACAAACAAAAACCTTTGTTGAAGGTTATTTACTAACCTGTTCAATATGCTTATCTACATTCTTTGTGCAACAGTGATATTAATCCAAAATTATAAGCCGTTTTGTTTTAAAGGAACATTTGTGTTTAAATGTCTTAGCTTCAGTATATTCAGCTACTGAGCATAATTATATCTTTAATAAAATTATTGATTGGGCCAAATTGGTAAAAAAGTTACAGTTAAATGGCAAGGGATTCAAGACCAGTGATTAGGACAAGTGAGTTTTAACGAATTTTTACAATGACATGTTTTGAAATTCAAACCAAAATATAATTAATAACTAACTATAATTAGTTATGTCAGCTAAAAATCAGAACTTACATGTTTCAATAGATTTTTAGAGTTACTTAGATTCTATATAAATCTAATAATGGATATTCAATCTTGGATGGCTTTGTCAAGAAGAGCAAGTTTCCCCTGCTATAAAAAAATCTAGAATGAAGGGGTCTTTCATATATACAAAAACACACCAAACTCTGTCATTGTCTTTCTGTAATATGAAAGATGGTAGAGGTAGAAGTCAATGGTAATTTTTCATCAGAAGGGTTTTACCTGTATACACATTGCCAAGGTAGCAAAATAGAGCCATAGGAGATTCTTTACAGTAATTGCATTAGTTGTGTAATAATAGCAACAAAGATACCATAAACAGCACTATAACAGAGGGAAAAACCTTATTCTTTCAGTTAGGTCCAAATGTTTAGTGGAACATTTCTGTTTTTAGCAGCTTTCATAAGGAAACAAGATTGATGAGGACTAGAGTGGAAAATAAAGGTAAAACAAGTTGTTCATGATTGCAAAACAAATCAGTGTCACAAGCCAGGAATAAGATAGTCAGTCTTCTTTCTTAGACTTCTTTTCATATTGTCCATAATAAGAGTAGCATAAAATGATTAAAATTAACTAGAAGAATGAAAATTAAATTAACATCTGTAGAATTACCATTAGCAAATCATGCATGAATTTTTGCTACTTATTCTAAATGTAAAAAAGAACTATTCATCTGCTTAATGTTCAAACCTTGATTCTGTATTATTTGAAACATTGAAAATAAAAACTAAAATTATGCTAAGGGCAGGTATCAGCTGGCTATATCAAAGATCACATTTGTAGAGATTTTAGGTATTTATTAGGTAGTTTTCTGGACCCTGATGTCCACCTCTCACTGCTTTATTAGTGGAATGCATTGGAAATGAAGGAGAAAGAAAGCAAAAGCAACACAAGATTGACTTGCTGGTTTAGGGAAAAATAAATTTTTCTGTAAGAAGTCAACCTAAAGAACTGTGGTTTCTATTGATCTGTGTGCTTTAAATTACTGTACTGGTACTGAACTACTCAAAATTCTATTATGTTCCTATATTATCCTCTCTTAGCTCCTCTTCTGTCCAGACTCATCTAAGCTGTGCTTTAGATGATTAAACAGTTGGCTGTTAGCAAACAAAATGTGTGATAAGCAAGGTTATTTTACCTTTCTTCACTAAGGGCTGAAATTGGCCTTTATTTCTCATACTCAGTTACTTTCCACAAAATTTGTTTAAGTGTGACTTTGCTACCTTTATCCCACAGTCAGACTGGACTAAAATTGTCCAGTGGGTTCAAATGTCACTGCAGACAATTGGACAGATATCTGCACAAAGAACACAAATCACATCAAAATTGTTTCTTTAGGAAAAAAAATAGCAGAAAATAGATGTAGTAGCTCTTGCTTTATTTTTGCATTCTCACAATTTAGTTTTTAGTTTCATTTTGCAAATGTGAATCATAAATGGGTGGTGATTATTGCTGTCAAGGAAGACTTTAGTTTCAACTTATTCACACACTGGGAGATCAATGTGGCTTTGGTTTTTCAAACAAGTATCCAGGGTAATTCAAATACAGCTGCTAGATTATACAAAACACTGAAGTCTAATTAATTCATAATTATTGAAAAAAAAAGAGCAAATAATATTATTTTTTAGAGCCAATGTCCTAACTGCATCATGAACATTAAGTAACTGAGACCTGTCATCTCAGTTTTCTGATTATTAATTTAAAAATAAATGTGACATTTTGCCAAAATATGGATCTAATATTTTCTTCAGTTCTTTTATTTTCATGCTTTCTTAAGTGTCTGGAATTTATCTCAGGACCAAATGTGCTGAAATAATGAGGGACGATATTTGATATAATGAGGGGATGGTATTCAAGCCTGAACCTTTACAAGAACTTTGCATGACAATTGCAGCCCAAATTTGTGAAACCAACAAGTATTTGTCTCAAGTTCTAAAAAACATGCAAAATGCTGATGGTTTCCTGAGTAGGAAGGAACATTTAATGAAGGAGCCATTGAGAAATACAAATCCTTTTGAACAAAAATGGGATTCCACAGAACACAAGGAAATGCAGACTGAGTAAGGGCTGCATTTAATAGCAATAGTCCTATTTGGTAATGAAATATTCTGTCCAGAAGAGTGGCAAAATTAGACTGGATGAAACATTGAGGAAAATATCAGAGGAAACAATAATGTACTAGCAAAAAGGACAAGATGATCTACCCAGTGGACACTTGTAATTGTTACCATTCAAATCAGAATCTGCTGTAACTGAAAATGTCTGGAGTCATTGTGTTCCTTTAAAAGAGGCAAAGATGCTGCCAATTATGACAATTGTCATGAAGTACTACATTCACTGAAAATCTTGGACTATTTTTGTGTTTCTGGAGAGTAATGCAGATGTTTCTCTATTCAAGGCTGCATTTATTTTCATGTAAAAGGAAGGAAAGAAGATTGGAAGAGAGACATTCTGTTCATGTGCACCATATCCTCCTGAGGTGGAGACAGGGCATGAAGACTCAAAAGAATAAACTCAGGAATAAGTGGTGGAATCTGACATGTGTAATCAGCAGCTCATCCTGAACCTGAGGAGGAGAGTTTCATTATTGACAAATTTGTCTTTATAATCTAAATGGTTTCACCATTGAAGAACTGAGCTGCCCAGACTCTCCAATGGGAAGTGATTAATAGTGCTATAAGAGCTCTATGCCATCTAAAGCCATGTTCAGCTGTTTGTTTATCATCTGTAGTGCAACAAACCTGCTAGAATGCTCCTGCCCCCAACTCCCTAAGGCTCCTGTCCTTATGTCCTCACCTGCAGAGCAGGTCCTGTCAGGGATTGCAAAGCTCACACAGGTGACGGGCTCACAAAAGCTGCTTTTCTACGCAACAGGAAATTAACCCCGGTATCTGTGCTCTGTAACAACTGTTCACATCCAGGATCTTGTGATACCTGTCACCCAACTTTCTCTGTCCCTATATTAGACAGCTAAAGCAAATAATTGTCTGACACTACGATCCCCGAAGATACAGATGGCAGTAGGGGATCATTAATCACATTTGAAAGGAGATGTTTGAATACAGTGAAATGTTCTCAGGATGTGAACAACTCTGCTCCACTGACTGTATAAGATCTATATCTCTACAGGTATCTGTCTATACCTATTTCTATTCATTTACATCTCTCTTTCCCTCCTTCCATCTCAATCCTCCACCTTGTATCTTCATCATCCCTATAGATGAATTAGATTGTTATGAATATGAACGAGGCCAAACTTTCTCCGGAGAAAGGGGCTCTCATTTATTAAAATAGCTACAAGGAATGGAGTACCCAGGATAAGCCCAGGCACCCACACAGCCAGCCAAAAACCAAAACAGTGCGCTAACCCCAAGTGCACTGGGTTCCTCCCAAAAGAAAACAAGTATCCAAAAGGAAGAACCCCAACCCAACTGAACGTCCCCCATTTGTAGCCCCCTTTGAGTCCAGGATTGGTCCATTTTGGATCCGCATGATGATCGGTCCATTTCCCGGCTTCTCATTGATCTTTAATGCCGTTCATTCTGGGCCAATCGTTTCTGCAGGGCTTTGAATTATTGGTCAGGTCTTCCATCCAATCCCTGTTTGACCTCGCCTTGCCCCACCAGATCACTGTTCCACCAAATCTTGGACCCTTCTCCTAGCATGTTCTAATAAGCCCCCCCCCTTAACATAATACAATTAATATAACATAATAATACAATATAATTGAGCTATACCCTAATTTAACGTAACTTTTACCTATAACAAGATGATGCAAAAAGTTTTCCAAAAGTTAAAGATACCCAAGCTAAATTTGAGCTTCATTTCCATATTCTGCTTTCTACCTAGAATAATTTTAGATTACTCTAACAACAAATGGGTCAAAATGGTAATTCAGAAATTCTGGTACAGCAGTTTGAAAGCCTTGGTTTACCTTTTCTCTCTGACATCCTGGGAAACGGGCCACATATTCCTTCAGGCATACAATAGCACAGGGAGTGGCATACTGAATGAACTGGACCATTTCCACTGCTTTATGCAACACTTGGTTTCTAGGAACTGCATTGAAAATACTTTCTAACAGGCAAAATGGTGGTGAAAAGCAGGTTTGCTTTCCTAAAATATTATATGCCCTAGCTCCTCTCCAAGAATATCTGTGCAGGAGGACATGGAGCAGCCAACTGGGAAATGAAAAATGGGAGTACAGAATTAGATTAGCAAGGTAAAGATATTCTGATCACAAAGGGATCTTTTACTTATAAAGTAAGGGCACTGCTGAGACCTGAATCAAGGCTAAAGTAAATTTGGCCAGTCTTTTGGCCACAGACATCCTAATAAAAACCTGAAAGTCTCATGTTAGCAATCAGGAGACTGTAATTTGCAGTACAAAATAAATTCATGAAATCATTATGAAACTTCAAAACAAGATCTCATTCAGAGTCTCCAAACTGCCTTCAGTAACTTTATTTCCTTTACAAGGGATAGAAAACTGTAAGGCATTGAAGCAGAATAAAAATGATGAAGGTTTTTCAATGGGTTCATTGTAGGAATAAAGAAAATAAACTATCAAACTGGCCTTTATTGTCAAGGTAAAGAGACATTTTTGTGCTGAACGTTTCTACACTGATTTGTGAGACACACTGTCTCCATGTAAAGTTTACATCTATATCCTATTCACATTTTGGTCCTGAATACAGCAAGAAAAAATAGGTTAAAATAACTGGGAATTATTCTCCAAAAAATTATGTCACCATTACCTCAGAGTAAATGTGTCTTTAGTTTTTTGTTGCTCCTTAAATAGCTTTTTTGTGCTGCTAGAGTTTAAGCACTGCTGGAACTCTGTCAATTCTTGACCTTATTTTTTTTTCTTGCCCAAGTAAGGAAAACTCCCAGCTGATTGTAAGAGTGCTCTGTTGCCATCACAAAAGACCCTGTTCTTTGGGGGAAAAAAAAGCTGAATTTCCGGTGTGAGATCATCAGGTTCAAGAAAAGGAGCAAAAATGCTCTTAAAAAAATAACTGAAGCAGACAGCAGAGCAGGAATTGGTGATTATCTGGCAGACAGTCAGATCAACACTCATGGCAAGGAACGAATAACACTGGCTCTGCAGCTGCAGGCTAAAAAAAATTGGTGAGTCTAAACAGTGAGCATTTATCAACAACTGGAAGCATTTAGACAAAGCAACTAATTTTTCATTGTTCTCCTTTATAATAATTTTTTTGCTGCATTCTTCTCCAGTCAGAAAGGCAATTAGCATACAGAGTTCTCATCAGTCCTTCTGGGAGCTTTCCCTTCTTTCCAGGACTGACACAGTAGAGCTGGTTGCGCACAAGCAGTTTTTGGCATGACTAAAAGATCTGGGGGCAAGGCAGATAGTCTGCATAATTTATTTCTTTTTAAAGGGATAGCAGAGGCACTGTTCCAAACAAGCTGAATTCTGGTGGGAAAGAGCTTGTTCTTCCCTAGTTATGCTCTGTGTTTGAAGTACTCCTTAGAAGTTTAGGGCCTTGGCCAAATAACATTGGTCCCTTTCAGATGCCTTGGGCTATACTGCTGAGAGAGAGAGAAGCAGACTTCATGGACTGATCTCTTCTCACAGAATTTCAGTTTGGAGACCTCACAAAGTTTAGAGAGGCACCACAGGCTTGCTCACTTCTCTTACTGCTGCGGCTTCTCAGAAGGAGGCGTGCACAGGAGTTGTTAAAAATTGGGGTAGAAAGAAACATATGAGTATCAAAAGTAAGTTATGAATGGCGGGATGAGTTTTGCTTCTACTCTAATCAGGAGGATGAAGTCACAGAGCAACAACACTCTTATCATGAGATACCCTCGTCTTACCCCTTACGATTCCCTTTGGCATGTGGGCCATGAAGGTACAATCTATCCTCAGCATTTAACAGAGGGCTTTTTCCTTCATGAATTCAGAGACTGTACTCATAACATGAAGACAAAATGCTTTGGAAAGTGCTGTATTACAGAGGGAAACCTCAGCGTACTTGTGAGTGTATCCCAGGCACTGGGGCCTGTAAAAGCAGATTAGATAAACACCAAAAAAAATATATGTCAGAAAGCTATTTTTTCCTATGGGAAAAGTGACTGAATGTTCTAAACATTTTTTATTATTTCCTGTCAGATACATCAGCTGAGGGCTTGGTCCTTCATTTATACTAATTGTATGTAATTCATTGCATTGAGAATTAACTAGGTGGCAGTAATCACTCAATGATCTGAGATGCACATCATAAAACTTATGAGTTTTCTTGTCAGATTAAAATTGGGGGAAGGGGAGGATGGACAAGTTTCAGGTCTTAAAAGAATATTTTGTCTTAACTGAGCTTTGCAGCAGCTTATGTAGCAGATTTATTACTAGCACAAAGAAAGCATTCATGGGTCCTAGTTCATCACTGACATTGCAGATGCACACAGCCTTTAACTCTGTGTGCTAAAAAGAGCTGCTGCATTTAGAGAACTTTATGTTTACTTCTCAAACTGTTAACAGAAAATACATAAATACATACTGTGCAGAATATTATCCACAGTTGCTTCATCTTCACAGGTGCATCACTGTTCCACCATTCTTTACACTAAATGTGTGCCTCATAGGAATGCATAGGGAGAGAAAAACAGGAAGAAGGGGGCAGTTCTAATGGAACTGACAAAATAGTTAAAAAAAGAAATATGAAATATGGTGTAAACCTTGATACAAGCCTTTGTCTCCTAAAAATCATTTATTATGAAATTGTTATAGACAAAAATTCTTTTCTTCAGTCTATGTCAGTAGCAGCTGGAAGGACAAGAAAAAAAGTAAATTGTAAGCTGTAAGAGCCTCATTATTGTACAGCTTTCAGGATAGAGGCTCCACTAGAAATACAACTCTCTGAAGACCTTGCCTCAAAATCTTGGCGGGAAGGTAGTCAGCTTCTGCTTGTGAAAACTCTAGGGTTTATTTGTCCTGCAGTCCATAGTTTCCCCCTGAATGTTAGGAGATTGGCTGATTTGTAGATGGATTTGAGAAGGCTGCTTGATTTTACTTGTAAGGTTTTTTTTAAGTTTTCTCAATTTTGAACTAATGTGATTCAGTCAATATCTGTCTAGTCTGGGACTAGATGTTTTCAAATGGTGTCAGTGAGTTCATGTTACAAAGCTCTTGTTAGTTCTGTGGTGACACTTTAGAATATGCTACTTGACAGGTATGAGAAAAGAAAATAGAAATACAGTACACCAGACAGAAATTCTTCTGAAGGAATGTGGAGAAACAACAATACTACACCGATATAAGGGCAATGCCTGTTATTCCTGACAACATGTATGAACAGAAGGAAGCGCAATGTGTGCATCTCAGTAGGTCATTGAGCATAAAAGTGATGATCATATTTTGGAACTGACTGTACTCTTGTAATATAAATCCTCCAAATTCATTATTATTTTTGAAATAAGTGTACATTTGCTCCAAGTAAAATGGTAAAATTAATCATTGGTTGCATCTGCACTAATGAGTAGGAAGCTGTGCCCAGTCTTGTTGGAAGTGATTTGACAAACAACTGTGAATAAACTTCCTCAGAATTTTGAATCAGAAATGGGAAAACAAGATGAGAGTATATATGTTCACTCTGAGCAGGGGAATAAACCACTGGCATGCATTTTTGTGGATGAGGTATTATAACAACCAGCAGTAGCAAAATATTCATACAAGTTGCAGCATGGAAGTGTTTTGGACTGGCACTCTTAAAGAATCAAACATAATATTTTAGTAAATATATATTAAAATGATTTATTAATATAAATTATTTAATATATTACAATAATTATTATTTCTGACTAAGGATCTCTTGTGAAATTTACAATAAAACTTCAGAGTAAAAAGAAAAATAATCAGAAAACATTTATGAAACTTCTAAAATCTGAAGAGAAAAGAAATGATACTGTTAATGTAGCAGATTCTTAAAATAGTGTGTGACTGAATAGAAATACTTCTATACAATGACTGCAATGTAAGAGACACCCACATCACTGTAGTGCAGCTTTCCCTCTCTCACATTTTCCTTGGTTGAGTTCAAATATTTTCTTTTTGTCATAATAAGATCATCAATAATATGGGAGTTTTTTCTTTTTATTCATATACATTAGTCACTTCTTTTTTGCTGATTATAAATGAAACATCATTTGTGTTTCACTGATTCTGCATGGTGATAGAAAGGAGGTTCTTTATATAATTACCAATAAACAAACAAACAAACAAACAAACAAATAAATATAACTGTATACCAAAGGCTGTTCCACAAATTTATTAGAGACTCCCAATTATGAGAGAATTTACAAGGATCAGTACAGCACCAAATGGCTGTGCAGAGCTGACAGGGAAGAAGTGAATCTCAATGTTAAAGGGAAGTAGGAGATGAGGGAAACAAGATCTGCACCATTTTTTGTCATTGTTTTCTACTTACTACACATTGACTTATTTACTCCACTGCATATCTGCAAAGCATTGGGTACATTTGTTTGTACCACAGTGGATATCACTGTAGTTTACTGCAAACTGTGTGAAGCATAGGAGAAGATTGCAATGGTCTTTTATCATATCGCAAATACATGTTGTTGTGCTACAAGATGACATTTTAGTCATTAGTTTTACAGCAGTGAAGGTAAAACATATATTTGGAGGAACATGCATAAACATATATGTATGTACATAGACATATTTGTGGAACTACTGACTTTGATTTTTTCAGGCATGAGAAAGTGTTGAAGTTTGAAAATATGTTTTTCTCATTTTGTCTTTGACATTTGTGGTTCTCTCTTTACAGCACTAGATTCAGTGTTTATACTTTGAGTTTTCTACTCTTCTTAAATATTGCTGTTTAAATAATATATTCACCCACCAGATTGGTATATTTTTACCACACAAAACTTTTATTCAAAAGAGAAGCATTTTCTAAACTATGTTGCTGAATAAAAGCTGACCTGTTGCCTTCAACATTAGGAAAAAAAGCCCCCCTCCTTTTTGTTTTTACTTTTTATGCTAGGTCTGATATGAATATCATGTATGACTTTTAGTACTGTTTTCATCTTCCTTTATTTCTTAAAGTATCTCTGTAACAACCTTTTCTCTTGTTTTACAATTTACCAAGATAACAGAAACCAACTGGGTCTTTTCTTGAAGGATTTCTTAATCAATCCATCCATTTTTCAATGATTATCTAGTGAAAACAAAAGATCTGTGTTACTATGCTAAAACTTTGAGAACGTATTTTGAGTACCCCAAAAAGAATCAATTCCTGTTTATATGAGGGCAGGTATGTAATAGTTACAATATTATGCATAATTTTATGTTAGCATTATTAGTCTGATAATGTCTCTTTGAGAAATGCAGTGATGAGGATTGTTAAAAGCATATTGTAACTAGTCCCTTACCAGAGAGGGAATTCAAATAGTCCAACTGATCAGCATAGTAACTGAAAGAATAGAAATATATGAAGGTAACTTATGATTTCCTTTCTCTCTTTTTCGCTGTGGATCATGGATTAATTAACCTCTGATCATGTTTGGTTCCCTCATTTAGTTCTCTCCAACTAGTTGGCATCTTTGTAAGAGGAGCCAAGCAGATGCTAATATAGAAGAAATTTCTCCTCTAGATAAAATCACAATATATATTTCAACTGGCTAATTATATTCAGTCTCTCACTGGCCAGTGAGTCAGTGAGACTGTTTCTGAGCACATCCTTCTGTTTCTATGAGCATCTCAAGGACTCTTCAAATTATATGGTCCCTTTCACTATGAAAGAAGAATTTTTATAACATAGATGAAAGAAATAAATTAAGCCACATGATAGTGCTTCTGCAAGATATATTATTGCAAACAAAACTTTAATATAATGATAGGATTATCATATTAATGTGTTATGCTTTAAGTATTCAAAAATGTCTCTCATGTTACTCTATTATAGTGATGACATAAAAGTATTGCAATAAAAATCTTAATTATAGTCTCTTAATTATAGTCCTTCTACTAATTGCTACAATATATTTTAAGAACATTAGTCAGTTTAGGTTTTCTTTCCTTTTTTAATTCCTGAGACTATCTGCAAAAAAGGAGAGAAAATTGAACTACATTCTAAAATCATCTCTATTAGATCCTATTGTTTTCTGGATCTACTTTTTATTGTTTTATTGCTACATCATTCAGAGATCACTAGAGGATCATCCATTCTATAGAAGATCTTCAGAACATCTGCAGGATTTTGAAGTCAATTTTATTATCAGGAAATCCTTCCAGGAGAGAGAAACATAACTAATGGAAACATAACTTTTATTCTTACTCTTTTCTTAATCTAAAATAGATACTTTCTGACTGAATGCTGAATATCTCTTGCTCTGAAAAAAAATTGTTAAGAGCTGAGGATTATCCTCTAGACTCTATGGCTTGCTGCAAGGGTGCAGTATTATGTGAGAAGGGGAATTTGCTGAGTCTTGAAGTCATGCTTGCAACTGATTTTATGCCTACATTTCTCTTCATAAAAGTCATTGCTTGTTCAACACTTAAGTTTCCAAGTTGGAAAAGGCAAACTGATGGAAACCAAGACATCACTCAACTATTCCAACCTTAAACATAAAGTCTTACATTCTATGTTTATATCAGTTCTTTGGGGGTTGTTTTATATATTAATTCCTTAATTTTTGGGGACCTTATTATATGATCCTTCATCTTGGAAATAAAATGTCTTTGCTGTATCTTTGGACATCTTTGGACCTGCATAGAATAAAATGTACCAGGAAGACACCAGGATATACTGGATTGTTTTCTTTGGTAATATTTCCAGATAAATTTTCCAGGTTCATGTACTGTCACTAAAAATTATTAGGATTTGTAATGATAGATTATTTGAAGTTACAGCTTGTCATGAATATATCTGAAAATCCAGAACTGTTAACCTCAGCTCTCCAAGATCCAGATTCATATTCTGTTAAAATTTCACCTGACTGATTAACAACTGCTGATATATTTAGATAAAATTTTAAAGCACTTCGTGACTGCATAATGCCATTTTCAGGGCAAAGAACAGTAGGGTCATAAAGCACTCATTCTATTAGAGGTAGCCAAGTCATTCTCTGAGAGAAAGGAGATGAATATGTTAGAATATATAATTTTTATGTGAGAAGTGATGTTTGAGGAGGGATTTGGAAAAATAAATGGATGAATGCCAGTTGCACTAGTTTGGAAATTATTTTCATTTTATTATTCTGATCTCTCTGCACCAAGATTATAAATTTATAAGTTACTGAGATTCATATGAATTATATACAAAATCTCCAAAGAAATCCTGCCACATTAAAAAAACATGAAAATTTAAAAATGTAATTCCTGAAACACAAGAATGTCACTACTTGAATTCTATCTCTGTACATTTGTGTATTACAAAGCAGTCTTAAATTTGCATAACCATTCACTAGTATAGTCACAATACTTTGTGATTCTTCCATCCACTAGGTCAGACTGCTAATTTATACTCTTTTATTTTCTCTCTATGCTGTCTGCTCCAGATTTTGCTCCATCTGCTTTACTTACCTGGCTCCATATCGTGCTCATCCTCTGATTAACTGATTATTTTTGCATCTCAAGCCACCATTGGTTTGGTTCAATTCCCATTTGTGTTTACTATTCTTGATTTTAGAACATCTGCAGAAGTATTGACTATTTACAAGTATGTATGAACAAATCAGCTCTTGAGGGGATGGTGGGTAAGGAGCCAATCTTATTGAGTGAACAAAAGCTAATTTTGTTCCTTCCTCTGTCTAAAATGTTTTTCTGTCTTATTATTAATAGATATTAATAATGTTACCAGAGCCAGTCTGGGAAGCAGAAGAGGCAACATGAATGCACTGGAATTGGAACATCATTATCTGGAATTCTTTGGACCAAAAAGTCCCAATCCTGTGCTGAACTGATGCTTTACTGAGGAAAAGTCAGGAACCAGCATACTCCTTTCCCTAAGCAGCAGGGCACTGTGTTCAAAAGAGTGCTTGCAAGAGTGATCTTTTATTGCAGGCATCCACACCCCGTAGGTGCAGGTCTCTGCTGCCTGTCCTTGAGCAGTGTAGTTGCTCTCCAGCTGGTTAGCATTTATGCAGCAATCAGCAGGAAGAACTAAGTGGAGCTGCAGTGTTCCTGTGTAGCTCAGCAGAAAAATGTTGTGTGCTCTGCATTGCTTTGGACTGCTCAGATAAATTCTAATCGACAGGCTTCAGCAGCACAGCCATTACACGAGCGCTCCCCATTGCATCGGCCAGGGGAAGACTGAGCTGCATGGAGTGCTAACAATGAGCAGGCCAAAAGTATCCTGTGGAGATGCAATAGTGAGATTTTAGGATGATACACTTTCATGGATTTCCACAAAGTATTTAATTTTTTTTTTTAATAACCAGGAATGATCATAATGTGGGATTTTCTTTTGGTTAGTTGGTTTGCTTATTTGGAGGGGGAAAAGCATAAATGGTATGGAAGCAGGTCTATTTACTATTGAATATAACATTACTGAATTCATAAAAGACAAGATAACTTTTTTTCCCCTTGAAATAATTTAGGGCTACTACACTTCATCCACTGCAATGGCAGATGGAAGTGGGAGGGAGTTCATGCGTTCTGACCCTGCTCTGAGGGGTGGCTGCATGAACCTTACCTGCCTGCCCTTCAACAGAAAGGAACAAATTTGTAACAGTATGAGGGATCCACACAAGAAGAATCCTTTGAGTCATTAGCAGCACTGCATTGCCTTGTTACTTCAACTTGTTCATTATGAGACCTTTTGCCCAGTTCTTCCAGAATGCAAAAAGCATTTCTGTCTGGCCTACTTGTAACTACTTAAAATAAATTCTTCAATGAGCATCAAATTATCCATGGTATTTTCTATCCAGTGCAATGAATGCATTTACTTAACCTGGATAACATGTGGTTTCATGTAATCCCCAGATGATAATTTGACTGAAATATTCTAGGGAGTCATTACAAGTGTCTTATGCAGAGATTCAGAGAGGGAAATAATTGTACGCACTTGACAGAATGAAATGCTTGTAAAAACCAGTGATTTTATCTGGTATCCTTGAATACAAGACAGATCCTATTTACTTCTTCTAAATGGAAAAGAAATCTCAATGAAAAATCTTGTCTTGGTGTTAATTTGGTTTAGTTGCTTAAAGGCTGGATACCTACACTGCCCATTTAATATCTTTGCCAAAATACTGTAAATTCTTCAGAAAAAGCTAGTATCCTGGCACAATGCCCTATAAAATGCTTGTCTCCCAGTTTCATTTGGTTAATATTTTTTTTTGCCTAAGCGCCTAGACAATAACAGTTTTTCTCTCAGCTTCACCTGTATAATTCATGCTGACAATTCTCCTTTCTTTCACTTATATATTGGTTTCATTTATTCTTGCTGTCAATCTTTATTAACTACAGGAAGAAGCACTTATTATTATTGGCATTTAAGCCATTAGAGTTTACTGGGCAAAATTTTATCACTTGCTCTTTTAGAATTTGCAAATATTGGATGCCCTGTTCTCTACAAACATTTCATGTTTTCTGTCTCTCATAACATGTAATTATGTATAAAGTGGGTTTTGTGGTGGCACAAAGAAGCTTTGTGGGTATACTTACCATCACCATAAGACAGTTTCTTTGTAGATTAACAATGGTAAGAGTGCACAGGAGTTCAGAGTTCATAGATCTAATGCCTATAAGTGGCTTTCAGTTAGAAGTTTAAGTGCTAGCTACTGACATTTTTATAATGAGTCTGGAGCTCTGAAAAGGAAAGCAAATAATGATTAACCACACTGTATCAGAGAAGAAAGAGAATTCCCTCTGTGGGAAGAATGTTATTGTGGAAGTGAAAAAGAAAAAAATTAAATGTTTAATAATATTCCTTGTTGAATGACTATTTCTGGAGGCTTGCAATCTGGAATGTAAAAAAAGGCTGCTATAAATATTACAATCTGTAATCTCAAAAAATGTATAGAAGGGAAGCACTTTTATCCTGTTGTATGGCAATTAGACACACCTCTCCAATGCACTCAGAAATCATTGTTCTTCTTCACTACTTTCTCTGCTTATTCTTATTTTTTGGTATCCTGGTAATGCTCTGGAGTTTTTCCCGTTAGTCTTTCAAGAACACATAGAAACTTATGTTTGTAAACAATCCAAAAGAAATAACTCTCACAATCCTTTTTATGACATGAAAATATTGTATTGTATTGGTATTTTATCTGAGAGGCAAAATTTTGTTAGATAGACAAAATTCCCCTAGAATTTTAGGAAAACAAAATCAGAAGGGATAGATTAGGGGCTCTTTTCCTATCCCCTGATTTGTTTGTTTTTAGATTTAAAGCTACCTAAACTGAGATTGCTTTGCATTTGATTCCTAATAGTGTTGCTGGCTATAATTTTTACATGACACTGTTCAGAACCCCAGGCACATTATGACCCTATGGTGTTTGTCAGCGCCAAAATAAAGAGCAGATAAATGTTCTCTATAGCACTTTCAGGGTCCCTACCTTTACAGCCTATTACCTAGAACAGAAAAATGGAAATACAGCTTAACAGAGAAGCAGAAAAAACAGTGATCTGGTCTTGTCCTTGGCACCTTTGGAGTTTAGTAACTATTGGTTTTTTTATATGTATTGCAGTTATAGCGAGTATTAAAGATGGAAAACAAAACCAGAATTGTTTTGGAGGCTTACAGGGATTATGGAAGAAAGCTCAAACAAGAAAAATAATCGTGGATCCCACAAAATGAATGAGTACTAACAACAAGAGGTGACGTTACAAAAATTGGAAACGAGTACCCTTTCTTCAATGCAGCAGAGAAGTTGTGAAGAATTTCAGATGTACAGTTTGCAACAGATATACAGTTGAAATTCATGGCTGTAAGAATATTTTTGATAGCTGCTTCATGGATGGCTGTGATCATGGTAAGATTGCATACATCAGTGACAGAGAAATCAAGTCAAAAATATGGAACAGAGTTTGACGTGTTTAGTTGCCCAAAAGGATAGAAAAGAGCCTCCAGAGTTTAGCCGTAATGAGGACATCAGGACTACAAAAAAGTCTTAATGTAAATTTGTATTTAGCTTATGATCTTCCATGGCAGTCTTTAAAATTACATTATTGCCACTGATTAATAATATTATAATAATTAGGTCTAGCCTTATTTTCTGTAGAAATTTTTTTTCTATATTTTGTAACATTTTCTGAAGTAAAAATATTGGAAATTTGTGCTGTTTCCTTCTGGTTGAATTACCAAGCCAATGAGCACAAGAGGTAGCTATGGCTTCCAAAACTACTTTCTGAGTATGTTTTGCTGCATGCACAAATGTTGTCATTAAAAAAATGGTACTCAAATAGGAATGCTGTGAGATATTAAAAAGGGTTGATATGAAGTTCATACGGCTCCCTCAAGACTTCCTGTAGTATAATCTGTAATGATAATTGACTCTCTTCCACTGTGTTTTTGGTGTCACAGCTGAAGCATTTTGTTCTCATAGTCAGAAAAATATGCACGTCCAAGTTGAGCCTTGCCAGCTCAGTAGGAAGAAATAACCCAGAAAGTACTGAAGGTTAGATTTGTGTCATTTTTCTGTTACATATTGAGCTTCTCCTGGAAGAAAAGTGGTTATTCTGGAGCAGCATTGATAAAGAGAGATGAACAGCTTTCTCTTTGCAAGGTGTGCCTCAGATATATTCCCCATGGTTACTACCAGTGCCTGGCAATTGCTTTGTGCTGGTAGGTTCTTCATTCTCAGTTTCCACCCTGTTAGACAGATGTGCAACATACTTCTACTCAAATGTTTTATCAAAAGCTCTATGCAATATAACTTATTAAATCTGCAAAGTAGTATTCATATTAGGTCTGGTATGCTACTGTTTTGCTATATGTCCCTGTACACTGAAAGAATTGGCCTACATGTACAGAAGTTATATTTATGTGTCTTGAGTTTTGTTCATGAAAAGGTAATGGGCTTAATTCTGTAAGGTAACAGTAGCTTTACTTCTGGCTGAAACCAAAATCAAAGCAACATATGAATGAAACACTCTGAGAAAATGTGGAAATCCTAGGAGAAACCATCAAGAGGGAATAAGTTTTAAGCAAAGTTCAAGATGTAAATAAAAATCTCAGCAGTTTCCAACAGCTTCCACAGAAGGTTGTGAGTTCAGAAATCAATGTATAGATTACACTGATCTTTATATGACAGTAATATTGATACCATTCTCCCTGTTACATAAACATTGCAGAAGATTTTAATGAAGTCAGCAACTTTTTTCTACTGTGTTTCTTAGCTGGTAAATCCTTTTTAACAAAATAAGCAATTAATCTAAACCAGCATCATCTAGGAGACCTCAGGAAGGACAAGCATTTATTTTGATCAAAGAATTGCTAACAAGGATATTTATAAAAATTAATAATGAAACAGAGTATCTTAATTACTCTGTGGAAAATTCAGATGAACATACCATATGCACTAGGGAAAAAGAGTGTGTTGGTAGCTTGTCATTATAACAGGCAGATAAATATAGAACAATTATGAATATGGCTCACTTTATTTGTATCCCCACTTCTGCATCTTAACTGTTACAACCAATTTATAAAATTTCAAGCTTTAAATTTTGTTTATTCCAATTAACAGCAAATTTATAAAATTTCAAACTTTAAATTCTACTTATTGCAATTAAATTATTGCTCTCTACCATGGCTTGGGGCTTTTATACACATAATGTGCATATATAGATCATGAGCAAGGGATAGACTATTAGGATCATCTATCAGGAATATCTGGGTTATACAGGAAATGGGAAAGTATATTAATCTGTTCTAATTCAGGCATTTAAAGAATTCACTCTCTGGTTCATGGAGAAAAATAGGGGTATGGAGCCAATGATTACTTTCTTCCTAAGTCTGAAACAGATCAAACTTACCATTCTCTAGTGAAACCTATCTCTTTCCATTGATTATCACAGGAGTCCAGGATGCATGGCTGCTCCTTAAACACCCACTATGAGGTGAGAGAAGCTCACACCTTGGGACTCTTTCTTACTCAAGCAAATTACCTTAGCAGTAAAGTTATCTTTCCATTTCAGCTCTGAAATTGAAATTAGCTCTAATCCCCAGACTCATCATTACTTAA
Organism: Camarhynchus parvulus; assembly: GCF_901933205.1. Taxonomy (NCBI): domain Eukaryota; kingdom Metazoa; phylum Chordata; class Aves; order Passeriformes; family Thraupidae; genus Camarhynchus; species Camarhynchus parvulus. The sequence goes on from NC_044586.1 coordinate 51,512,547, forward strand.
AGTATTTCTTAGAAATCTCAAAGAGTTACAAATTATTAGAGTGGAACAAGAGAATTGAAATGAGGACTAGGAAGGGAGAGCCATAAAACAAGTCAGGACATATATATTGAGTTCAGTTACTGTGTTGATGTGTGGACAACCATGTATGTAAAAAACTCTTTTCCTGATTGGGTTCATAAGACAGTGGTTAATGGTTGATTATCTAGCTGGAGTTTGGTAACAAGTGGGGGATCTCAAGATCTTATTGTAGTCTTTATCAATGACCTGGAGGAAACATCAGTGTGCATTTTTATTGAGCCTGTAGATGACACCAAACTGTGGAGGACCAATCAAGATGCTCAAGCGCAGGGGCACTCTCCAAGGGATCTAGATAGGTTGGAGAAATGGACTGACAGGAATCTTATGAAATTCATAGAGGACACATACAAATTCCTGCCCCTGGGGAGGAAGATGATACAGGCCAGGGACAGAGAGCTGGGGAGCAGCTCTGTGGAAAGGGAATTTAGGGTCTGCTAGACAGCGAGGCAAGCATGAGCCAGCAGTGCCCTGGCACTACAGCCTCGGACTGCATTAACAGGATCAAAAACAGTACATAAAAAGGAGGAGTTAGCCCCTCTGCTTAGCTCTCATCAGTTTTAGTTCCCCCAGCATAAGCTAGTCATCGATATCTGTAGTCAGTTCAGCTCATGGCCACTGTGATGGCTCAGGGCTAGAGCACTTGCCCTGTGGCTAAGTGAGGCTAAGGGAGAGGTGTTGTCTACCCTGAAAAACAGATGACTTTGAGGGACTTGGACCACATCACTAAATACCTGTGGGGAGGCCCTTAAAAAGGTGGAGCCAAGCTTTTCCAGAACTGTATAGAATCAGACTCTGAAAAATCATTAAAATTGGAAGAGACACACATCAATTATATAGTCCAACTTCTTTGCTGAAGCAGAGTCAGCTAATGAAGCCTGCCCAAAATCAAATAGTTAGAGGATGACACATAAGTTGAAATAAGGAAGATCCAGGTGGATATAAGGAGAAACATTTTTCTCAAGAGTACAGTCAAACATTGGAAGAAGTTACTCAGAGAGATGATGCAGTCTCTTTTCCTCTTTAAGGGTGTCCAAGACGCAACTAGGTGTTGGACTTCCTGAGGTTCTTTATAATCTGAATAATCCCATAATTATCCTTTTCTGAGGATGGTCAGAAAAAAAGCTATAACTAGTGGTCAAATTTTTGGTTCATTAATCCCTACTTGGGCACATCATGAATTTGTTAGGGTATGTAAGTTTATCAGGTTCTACTTGAAAAGATGATAAAGCTCTTATTTAAAAGACTTAATGCTGAGCATCTGTGCTTTAATTGTTAGAAATCTCTAATTTGTAGCCTAAATTTATTAATGGTTTTTGTGTTCTGTTTTTGTGCCAATTTAGTTCTTAAACTTAAGTTCCTCCCAGGCATTTACCTGCTTGGTGCATTTATAGGCAGCAGTGATGTTACTTTCAGTTTTTACTTTGTTAGGCTGGATAAAGCAGACTCTTACACACCTGTCTCAGGGGAAATGTTCTCCATTCCCTTCTTCACGCTATCTGCTTATTTCAGTACCTGGCCCATTCATTTTTCCTGAATATGTGGCCAGGATTTGGTGCTGGTCTGTGCTCCCTGAAACATTCTAGTAGTACAGCATGACACATGCTACCTTCTCAGACAATCTCTTCCTCCTTGAACAGTGCCGTACAGTTTCATACAGACATTGCATAATGCTAGGTGAAACGAATCAGATTTTGGCTCCCTTGTCCTGCCTTCTTGCTTAGCCTTGTGTGCTGCATTAACAAGGGAGTGCTTGAGTATGTGGAGCCTTAGGGCACGTCCCAAACTGTGAATTTGGATGCACCAATATTTACATGTTCAGAATATGAGCTCACAAAAGAAATAAGACATCTTCTAAATGTGTCAACTAACAGCAGAGCAGTCAATGTTTGGAGTATTTTCATCTCTATTGAAATGTTAGACTTTCTTCAAAGCCAGCAGTAGCTGGGAAAGAAAATTACTAGAGGCACTCACAAATCAACAGGCATCCAGGTTTTCTGGCCTCCTCAGTGAATTTTGACAATGTGGAATACTTTGAATAATGAAACACCTATTGTGCAAGCATGACAAACCCAGTGACTAAAAGATTATGACACATGTCCCAGTTAGCAATGTTTTCTGTTGCATTGGCAAAATGCTAACATATAGAGTCCCTTCTCCTCTTAAAAGTGTGCAAGAACTGGATAAATTATTTATGTTGATCTTTTGTGAATTGCTTCTGATTCAGTTCTTTAAAGTCTGAAAAGCACATCTGGACATGCTTCAGTAAATAGACAGGCTAGGCTTCCCTTGAAACAGCTTGTACTTTGGAAATAACCACATAATTTGAGATCAGGATGACCCTGGTGTTTAGTTGAATAGCTTTAAAGCCTTCCATCAACAGGAATTAAAAGATCCAAGCCAAGATCAATTTGCTGACCTGATGAAAACTGGGATTTGCAATGCTGATTTGCTATGATGGCAACAACCTTATCCAGTTAATTGCATAAATAAAATTATCAGTTTTCTCCTTCAATATTACAGTTGTCCTTAAAAATCCTCAAAACTGGGGCATTTGCAAGCTATTCTGGAGAAAATAATATCTTACTGTATGCAAGTGTGTCAGCACATCTAGATTCATATTAGTATGTCCAAAAACAAAGGATAAAAATGGAAACTGTAATCATTACAATCCTACAGCAGTCACATTAGATATGCTTCCTGTATGCAAAGTTTAATTTTTTTGCAAAATTTTATATTTTATTAAGATGAAATAGAATGTAGGTTTAAGAAGAAAAAAAAAACCTGAGATGACACTAAAAATTATAGGGACTTGCAACTGCTTATATATCTATTGAAATTTTCACCATTAACTCACCTATATTCGTTTTTATATGCAAAAGGGGGAAATTAAGAAGTCACTTAAGAATGATGTTGTAGGACATACAAAACACACTTACATGTAAAATAATGTGCAGATGCTTCATTTTGTTCAGATCTTATGGGTAATTTGCAGCCTCTGAGTCACTGGATGGAAGCCAGATAGGAGACCTCACATTAACTAACATGGAGCTGGAACCTTATGTTAAGCAAATGAATACTACCTTGATTTCATAAAAGGTGGGCATGTAATGTTATTTACCATTACCATTACCAGTGCCATAGGATATTCTACCATGTCTCCATCTACCACCTGAGTAGGGCATGGGTTTTTCCTGAGTCCTATGTCACAGTGTCAGAGCAATGAGGCTGTCTTGGACAGCCTATATCTCAAATGGCATTGGCTGCTTGTGTTCAGCTAGCTAGGTCAAGCCCAAAATGAGAATACCCTGGTTAGTGTGCAGGTTAACACTTAACTGCATGCCTCTCATGTTAGTGTCAGTCTGTGAGCTGGGTATCTAGTTTTAGTCTATAATTACTGTCAAAGGAAGTCTATGAGTCAATGAGGAAATCTAAAGCAAAGAGAATTATTTGGCTGACCACAAGTAAAGACCATTGAGTTTGTCATGTAACTGGCTAGTAACTTTTGAAATATCCTTGGATATAAAAGACATTTACATGGGGTTTGGAGATTAGATACAGGATGTATGGGAGGTCGATGCCTTTATAGAACCAGACAAATGCCCCATGGGATGGCTTAATGTATTTGGTGTTTCAGTAAAGAGCCAATTCCTGTGCTTGAGGACAATATCCAGGTTGGTGATTTTAAGCTTTTCTCACAGTCAATGGGGAAAAGAACATACTTGTAGGGCCTGACTTGTCTGTTTCAGGTATGTCACAAGAAGGGATAAATTACTTTGTAAAAGTGACAGATGGTATGAAATGGCTTTAGACAGCTATCTTACTTGTACATGTCTTCATTATAGCCATGTACCTTTTGTCGTGTTGAGGAATACCTCCAGTGCAGGTAGCTTGATATCCAAGCTGCACTTTGTGCCCTCGGTGGTGAGAAATGGCTGAAGCCCCTGAAATCAGCTGTGGATGGGCACTGACATTTGGCCTAACAAAGGGCAAGCAAAGCTGCATCATTGGCCAGACAGTGGGCTGGTCACCAGAGACCCTGCAGGACCCAACTGGACGTGAGAAGAGCCCAGATCAAAATCTACAATTGGACCAAGAAACTAATGGAAGGCGCATGAAGTGTGTGCACAGACTGTAAGGGTGTAAAAGCCTAGAGATCACTTTGCTTGGTTTCCTCCCTGGAGGCACCAGCGCGAGTCATGCTGCTGCACCACGATTCCATTGCTTAAGAGAACCAAATGAGTGACTCTGAGACTGTGCTGGGGGAAACCTGGGGCTGAACCTGCAGCGAATCCTGGTCTGACTGTGTGAGGGTGGGTTGTGTAAGGACTCAGGTGAGACCCATTTACTCACTGGAGCCTCCCACCATAAAGGGGCTTTGGACACACAGTTAAAGTCCTGGATGGAGTGGCTGTAAATCAGAGAGCGGCTGCTGAACTGACGGTAAAGAAAGTTCCTTAAAAACGCATGAATCTTGCAGATGTTGAAAATCTTCAACAGCTTTGGAGCTCCTCTGTGAACTTTTAAGATATCTCTATCACTCACAGAGCTCCCTTGTCTTCCTCCAAAAGCATTCCAGTCTGTCATAAAGCACAAAGTTCTTAGCCAAACTGTGCCTGAGATGATTTTCCACCATAGCTTCTACACCTGAGCAGATGCTTAACCTAGCTGGTGTGACATGAGCAATGAAGGTTGGTATGCAGGACTTCTAAACCCAGCAGAAAAACACATCAAAACCACAAATTGTATTTAGTATGGCTCCAAGCACTGCAGCCTGGATGGCTCAGAGATTTTTCCATAGGATTTTTTGTTTGTTTGTTTTTGTTTTTTTGTTTTTATTTGTATTTTTTCTTTTTTATTGTTTTTTTTTTTAATAAAACCAGATAGAGTAGTCAATAAATTGAGGTTATTTCTGTTTGTTAGAATGAACTGATATATTCATAATGCTATTTTGATACATTTTCTTTCAAACCACTGAGACTAAAAGACATTCTCAAACACATACATCATGAGCAAGGCAAATTAGTTCAACACTGATTTAGAATCATTGAGTTGTGTTTGTGCAAGCTAAAGTGCAATTTGCTTACTTGTCTATATTCAGCAATTTATGAGACTGCTTCAGGACACTAATCAATAGTGCAATAGGCACTCTTCAGGACCAGCTGTTCAATGTAGCCCATGGAACTTAGTCCAGCATATATGTTATACACATATATAACTAACTGTACATGTTGTGCACACATATGACATTTTTTAAATGAAAGAAGACATTTTGAGAGCATTGTAAAATATACAAAATTATAGACATCTGTTGATAGACAAATGAATCAATGTTTTCAGCTGCTCTACATTTATTATTTTCTTTCCATTAAAACTTGTATTCTCTGAATAATTGGCATAGTATAGCTAAAGGCAATACAAGTTTTCACCACTCATAAAATAATTCTAATGTAAATTTTTATGCTAAAATCCTACCATACAACTCTCCCTCTTCCTAAATATTTTAGATTTAGGCTTTAGAAGACCAGTAGTAAACTAGCTTTCCTGTTGGAGATGGGAGGGATTTTTTTGGTATCCACTCAGGTAGCTTTCTTTCATTTCTGTTAGACATAAATAGGAACTATAGTGTTGAAATTTACATTTTTGAAATGTTGAGAGTTTTCAAGCATTTATAATCAGTGGCAATGGATTGAGGGATTTACTGACAGGTAGAGTAGCATTAGAATACCTGTTTTTGTAATATGACACTGCTAGCACAACACAATACTTAGCGCCCTGTTTACATTTAAATTTATTTGCATTTCCCCTTTTTTCCAGAAAAAAAAAAAGTAAATAATAACCAATTGTAGATATCTAAGAATAGAACAGAGTTATGGAAAGTGTAACACAGAGACTTCCCTCTGAGGTTTTAAGATTTGCCCTCATCAGTCAGCATGAGGCAGAGCATCTCTGAGAATAACCATTGCCAGTGTCTGTACTTCCATTTTTGTTTGCTGGAATCCATCCCTGACATGTTGCTATAACTAAACAATGTTTACCCTCTAATTAGCAAAGCTGAATTATGATAAAACTGTTGGGAAGACAGTTGCAAGGTCTAGGACTACTTGAGTCTTTGTGGTTCACTGTACATTGTGGTGGGCTGACCTTGCCTGGCTGCCAGCTGCCCCCCTCAGCCACGCTCTTACCCTCCTCATTAAGAGGACAGGGGAGGAAAGAAGATCAAAAGCTCATGGGGTGGAATAAGCACAGGGAGTTCACTTGCCATGACCACAACAGGCTCAACTTGGGGAAAATAAATTTAATTTATTGCAATTAAACCAGATTTGCATAGTGATAAACAAAATAAAAAATGAAAACAGCCCCCCCACCCTGCTTCCCAGGTCCATCTTGACTCCTTCACCTCCTTCTCTTACCTGCATGTCTGCAGGTCTGTTGATCACACTTGTTTCCTCACTCCTCTTTCAAAACTTCCATGCAGCATTTTTTTAGCCTTTCTTAAGTACACCTTCTCACCAGTGTTGTCATCTTGGCTGGGGATCTCAGTCATGTCCTACTGTAGGTCTGTTCTGATACTGTCTGGAGCCATGTGGAGCTGGGTGCGTTTGTCTGGGTCAGCCCTGGCCCCTCGTCCCAGAGCCCCATGGCAGCGCCTGGGCACCAGCACCCAGTGCACACACAGGGAAGCATGAGTGAGAAAAGTGAACAAAAAGGTGCTAAAAAACAACAGCTGCAGCTTCATGTAACTTGCAGAAGCCAAGGTTGATCTGATTTATGCTAGTTTAATGCATCCTCAAGAGATTAATGGGACCTGTTTTTTTCTGGGAACCTTTAGTGATGTCTGTGCCAGGTCTCTGAAGGAAAGTTTCTCTGGGCTCTTCACTGTGGCTTTACAGATGGAACATGTTCTCAGCACAGCTTTAGACATGTGTGCAGGACCTACCTCAGCTAGTTACAAACTTCCCCATGGTCACACTGAAGTTCTGAAACCTTCCCAAAACAAAGCAAGCAGAAGTGGTAGATAAACATTTAACAGATTCTTTTTCCTGCAGAGTGGAAATCAGAGGTGCTGTGCTCAACACAAATTTTAAAATGTTTCCTTAAAAACCCTCAAAATTTCAGTTATAGTCATAGGTGAATGTTGATACTTTGGTTTCACTTGCATATCTTAGCCTTTTATCGCCTCAGTTTTATTTTATCCTAAATGTCAAAAGCTATAATATCTCTCAGAGGTCTTTGGACAGAAATTAGAAGTATCAGCATTCTGGGGAGTCTAAATATTTTATCCCTTCAGTTTCTAAGGGTTGAGATATATAATAACTTATTCAAAATCAATGAATAGTGTACTTTGGAAAGGATCTGTGGAGAACAAAACAAAAGAGTGTCCAAACGTTGAGTTTGTATCAATATTGCAATATATTCATGCAACGATTTTGTAAAATTCTGTGCCAGACCTTTTGAAAAATGTAATGAACTTTTGGATGAGGAAAAAAAAAGTTCCTGAGTTGCATGCAATTTCTCATTACTTTAATATGTCATTAAGACTTAGACATACATTTAGAACAGTGACATCTGCAGTTTGCAATAATTGGAAATGTGGCATTCATAATACAATAATGATTTTTTTTTATAAGCGAATTTAATTTGATGAGCAAATGCAGTGTCACACAAATGTAAGTTTTGGGGCTGGATCAAACAGCAGCTGTAAACCTTTCCAAGTAGATGCAGCTCTATTCAGAGTTTAATGATTCACAGCCTGCCATTCGAGCCTCTCTCACAGCAGAGATGCAAAAGAACAGCATGGAACTGGAGTCTGGGATGAAAAAGACATTAGGATAGTTGAAGAGAGCAATTACACATGTCAATGAAATTATCCGTTTTTGCTTTGGATACCAGGGTTCAAAGGTTACAGACATAATCACTTCATTCTTCCAAACCACTGCTGAATCTGTGTAAAATTATCATACTTTTCTATATGCAGTAGTCTACCAGTGCCCTGCATAAAGGCAGTGGCAGGCTGTCATTGACACTAATACAGTTCAAGACTAACATGTACTGAAGGCATTTCTCAGAATACCCATGAACTACACCTATTTCTTTGGCTCTCAAAGCTTTTTTTCATGTGTGCCTGTCGCATTCATTGCTGTTTGTGGCTTTTTAGCAAAACTGATAAAAATTACACAGAAATCTATCAAATAGGGAAACATCTTCACAATAAACATTTCTAAAAAATATTAGCAAGGTCTAGTAAAAAAATCTCATGGTAGTAATCTCCTAGGCCAGATCAAAAATTTATAACCTACAAAGTATCACACAGTATCACATTCAAGTCAGTATAGTCAGACTTTATTTCAGGTTTGCTTAAGCCTCTAAGACTTTCCAGCAATTTTTCTAAATGCCTAAATTTAGGTGCTTAAGGATGCACAGAAATGTTATCCCTATCTCCACTATGCCTTTAACATCATACAGTTGGAAGTACAACATTGTCTGTAGTCTGCCTAATTGCCTTGAGGAAAATATTTTATCAGATACTTGCTGCCTATGTTTTCCAGAATGTCCTTAATTAGGCCACATACAGAATATGGTCAAAAACTAGATTATGCACTCTTCACAGATTGTTTATCTCTGTTAGTGTATTTGAGGTCAAATCAGATTCAGTTCTTTTGAAGGTTTCTTAATGCTTTAGTTAAATTTAGTTCAATTTAGTTAAATTCAAAGACCCCTCTGCATCTACTGGTAGTTGGAGAATAGAAATGAGAAATGATGGCTGGACAGCAGCCAGATGACTCGTCCTCAGAAGCCTGGACAATTTGTAGAGCATGGGGACCTTGAGAGGAAATGGACACTCTCTGGGAGTGTTGTAGATGAACATATATACAATCCAGTATATGAACTATGGTAGCATCTGAATTCCCATGTTTGTTTTTTTTATTAAGAGCCTGTTCTGCTCAGGGCTCTTTGGTACTGACTGCCAGCAAGATGGTGTCAGTAGCTGAGGTGGAGAGCCTCTCTTCTCCTGGAAATGCTTGCATTTGTTTGACAGAAACAAACTTCAGCTGGTGTGAAGGAGTTATAGTGTTGCTATATAGTCAATGAAAACAGGTTATATATTGATTATATCTACTTTAGCAAACAGTATAATTAAAAAAATGGTATCTGTGCAGGGAAACAAGTAGTGGTCCCAACATCTAGTCATATATGTTTCAGGATTTCTTGCTTAGGCTAAGCTCTACTCTGAAACCACAGACTGGATTCTCATTAGCAGCTGGGTTGCATTGGGCTGCACTCCACAAGTGTGTCATTTGTCTTAATTTCCTCCACACAGGATCCAGGTAGCACTCAAAATCTGCTCTGCCATGCAATCAGTGCACAGTCAGTGCAGATGACTAAGAAATTTTCTCTGAACACAGTAACTCCAGCTCAAAAATTTGAGCTACCTTAATCAGTTGTGAAGAATTGGGATAGGTGACTTACCTTTTCTCCAAAGGGTTTCAGGTTATTGGTGTGATTCAGTTGCCTGGAGAGAGGCATCTAGTGCCATTTAATTTGCCATAAGGTATCCTTTTTGTTCTCCAAGTTCCTGTCCTTTATGGCGCAGATATCCCATAAATTCTGCATCCCAATGGTCAGCTCCTGGGTGTTTCCAGGACTGCAGGACTTTTCAGATGCCAGCAGATACCTGCCTTTAGACAACTGAATGAAGGCCTTTAATATTTACTTTAAGATGCTTTGACTGCCTTTCCCTTCTTGTTTTACAGACATGGGAGGCACTGTTAGGGCACAGCTCTGTGTGTCAGTCATGTTGTGCTTCAAGTCTTACTTAGAAAGACCACCCAAGTGCTGAAGGCATAGCTCAGCATCTTCCCCCTGCTGTTATAGATTATGTTCAGGCATGTGGAGTTCCCATTATTCTAAAAGAGTTTTCCATTAAATAGGCTATAGAGCCTGCTGTACTCAGGTGCATATATATGCTTAAAAAGATAATAGGAGGGGCTGAAAATTCTTCCATCTGCATATGGAAAAATTAAGTATTTTGAACAGAAATAGCAATTTCCTATATTTCTCCCATATTTCTTCCTATATTTCTTCCCTGTCAGGAACTCTAATTAGTTCTGTGGATGAGCAGTAAGTGTTTTGAAATTTTGCTTTCACCTTGTATAACAAAAAAAATTAAATATCTTAATCTTTATATTTGTTTTTTTTGTGATGATGATATCAGCCCTCCTCATGGAAAGGAGTTTCCCACAGCCAAAATAACACAGCCAATCTATGCTATAAATAAAAAAAAAAAAAAAAAAAACAAAAAACCAAAACCAACAAAAAGTGTGTCAATACCTGTACCTGCATATAAAGGAAGGACATGCAACTTCAATATATCATTTTCCCTCAGATATTCAGATATCTAGATCTTGAAGGTTTGAAATTATAGACAATCACTTCCATTCTTCAGGCCAGAAAAATGAAAGGTGAGAACTTAATGCAGAAATTAAGACCATAAAATGTGAACATTTTTCATTTTTCCTGACAGTAGTCACGTGCCTTTGTGCTTGCAGCTGCGTGATGGAATTTACATTCTTTTCAGAGATAATTTGGCTAGTGCCAGACTACAGCTATGGAGGGACAGATGGATTTGCAGAGCATCCACATAAAATACAAAAGCATCATTGGAGCACACCGTGCATTACAAAATCATAAATGTATGACTTTTCCTTTATTGTTAGATTAAAGCAAAAGCTTGAACTCTTAGGTCAGATTATTTCAAACCCATAAGAGTTAGCAACATGATCCTCTAGAGTTATTTGGAAAACACTATTTTTCTTGTGGCAGTGGGCTGTTGTGTTGTTTTGTTTTGGGGTGTTTTAACAGAATGTGCAATATTCTTTTCATAACACAGTGAAATAACTCCATGAGGAAAAAGAATTTTTAAAAAATATTGTTTCAGATTTGGCTGACATTTTGATAGATGATTATTCCTACTCAGCAGTTTATCTTGGAGGAGACATGTAGAATCAGCATACACAGAGTATATGTGGTGTACAACTGCTAGATTTTATGCATAAAGCACAAGAGTCCTTGATACTTTGTGAGTTTTACTTTACCCTAAACCGTCACATTCGTTTTGGCCTAACAAGGACAAAGGGTTTCTTTTTCTACTTTTGAACTGTGGTGGTCACAACACAGATAATTTCATTAATTCAGTAAGGATTGAGGCAAGATAACACAATTGCTTAGAGCTCTGCAACCCCATGTGCTTCCTATTGTTAATATCTAGTGATGGTTTTCTCTATCAAAAGGTCAGTAAATACCAACTTTAATTAAATATTTTTTTCACAGATGCATTTGAGATATTATGAAATGTATTTACTGGTGTTAAATTTCAAGTATGAAGCATTTTATGATCCTCTAGGAACTAGGTACAGATATCTATTATGTTAAAGTTTCCTCTTTTGTGTAAAATGTCACCTTAAACATATTAAAAATGGGGAAAGAAGGATCTGTTCTACATTTTCCATAGCAAAATGAGAAGTAGTGAAGACTTAGAAAGTCATTCTTGTAAAAAAATCTGAACAAATCAAAAGACCCATTTCATACAGTGACACTGTACTATTTACAACACATTTGCTGTGCTATTTGGAAATACCTTGCCCCTGTGCTCCAGATTGTTTGATTCTTAACTTTTAGGGAAGTTACAGAGCCAAAAGAAATAGGCTGAAAACCTTAGTGATCATTCCTCATGTTATATTTCATTGTAGGGATGTCTGATTTGATTTCATGGAGACCCATAAATTAGGTGTAGACCTAAAATTAATATGTCATTTTTATCTTGTGTCTTTGGTTTCGATTATTGCTACTTTATTTATTTAGGCCATTTTTATGTCCTCAGAGTTTAGTAAAAACCTTAAGAAAACCTTAAAGAGTTTTCTTTTTACAGCCTGAAGAAGCAAAATCTTTGTTAAAATAATATGTTATTTTAAATTTAAAGAGTTCATTGTTTGTGGATTTTTACTGCCTGTTACTTGTAATGGATGGAAAATTGTTTCCAGTAGCATTATTTGAGACCAGAGAGTCTTTTGAAGCTTCACATTTCTTTGGAATTCTTCTACAAAAATATATTGAAAACAAAAAATTATGTTTACCAGATGCTTTGAAAGATGTTTGTTTTTTTCTAATGATGTTGCAGAATAGAGCAGTAAGAGTGTTTTTATTTATTTAATTTCTGGGGAGATTATCTGTCCAATTTTTCAATAAATGAATATTTAAAGAAAGACTTTTCTGCTGTCTAAAAACAATATGACTTAAAAACTTTTATATTAAATAGTTACATGCTGAGCCAGTTTTATGGACATTTTCACTTGAATTTACCACAATCTTTAGAATTGGGGTTCTAATCAGTCATTAGAATCACCAATGTGAAATAAAGCAACCAAAGAGGAAATCCTCCTAAATGAAAAGCCTGGCTTTAGATTGCCATGCATCATTACTCAAATCCTAGGAATTCTAAGACCTGTATAGTTCTTTTGTGAGGAATCAAATGGATCTCTGTAACACTAATGGTGCTCAGGCCCAGAACCTCTGCCAAGGGATGGAGTGCACACACTAGGAACCTGTTCTGCAGTCTCTAATATACTGAGAGGAAAATGAAGAACAGTTCAAGTAATTACGAATGTCCCCTTACTCTTGCAAAACATAGCACAGCTCTAAAACCGAGAAAGAAGGAAATTCAAAGACAAATGGCTGATTAACAAAATGAACAATAGCAAACCCTTAAATAGTGTGCACATTTAATTGCAAAAGAGATGCCTTGTTGCTGTCACTCACATGCAGTCTGGAAATGATCATCTAAGCATGTAAGCCAGCCTCTACTGTCATTTAGTTCTCTACTGTGACAAACAGAAACCTGTGTCCAGGAGAGAGTTCATAGATACACTGGGATTTAGAAAAAAGTAAAAGTGAAAGACCTTCTACAAGACTCCCACATACATTATGGAATAACTTACCATTGAAAATATAGCCTACTTCTAAAACAGTTTAAAAAAAGGATAAGTTTGGGTTTGTTATTTTAATTTTCTTAAATTTTGCCTATCAAAATCATAGGCAAATCTTCTACTGAGGTTTGCATAATGTATGAGGGCAGATATGTTTCACAGAAGCCTCAGTGACAGACATTCTGGAGAATTGTAGTCTCATTAGAAAACCTTGTTTATCATAGTAGGCTCAGAATGAAAAAATGCAGTATTACTAAAATCTTGGTTTATATCATAAATCAAATGTGAGAAGATTCAGCATTTACAAATGCTATGCTATTTAACTTAAGCAGCAACACTGAAATAGCAGGTAAGATCAGTATTCTGAATAAATCCCATATTGAATGTGCTTAGTTTGCCAATTACTTTTCTCCCCTAATGCTAGTTCCCTGATAATGGACATTCTGCAGGATAGAGCAAACCTTTGCTCTTCTAGCGTGCTCAGATTATTCCTCAAGGAAAAAATCCATTAACTAGTAAGATGGATCCAGATGTTTCTTTCAGATTCTCCTGTGCTGGTGACATCCATGTGGAGGAAAAAACCACAGATGTTCTGTCAGCTTTTTAGCTGAATCTTCAGAATTTGTAGGTCAGGGAACCTGAAGCATGGTAAAACTCCATTCTAAGAAGCTGGTTAGTTCCCATTTCTGCTATATTTTAAAGTTCTACAGATACACAAAGAAGGAAAGAAGCACAAATTTCTCTGTCAACTAGAGATTTTTTTCAGTGTATTACAGATTTGAAGTAATGGCAAAACATCAACGTAATTCACCAAAAAAATGTTTGCATTAATGTTTTTTTCTTAAATTGAAAGGGGTTTTTTTGCCTATGCCTTTTAATACAACCATTTCAGCAGTAACACATTACTCTGAGTTTTCAGTGATGGTACTTGAAGAATATTTGCTTTAGAAATGTCATTATTTTCCTTTTTGGTAAAGGCAAGTAAAAACAACTATTCAAATTTCAAGTCTGCATTGACATCCCGGTTCATTAGATATTACATTGCAGTGGTTACTCATCAAAGTGAGTTCCACCATATTAATTTTAATGTGTTCTAAATTGGTTGTTAAAATCTTGATGTTGCAATTATTTTGCCTTGAATGAGGAGGGTGTGATTTTACCTAATTGTTGTGAATTAGAAAACAAACTGGATATTATTCCAAGAAAAAATGGAGTTTGAAAGACTCTTTATTATATTTCAAATAATTAGCATTTATAATAGAGGAGAACTAATGATCTAGAGGAAGGAAATTTTTGTGATGTACAGCTGTAACTTTGTATAGAAATAACAACATTAGCTGTAATGTGAATGCCTGACAACTTTGTGTAATATATTAGGATTTTATTAGAATGAGGAACAGATAAGGAATATTTGTGGCATATTCTTGATTGAATAAATATGTATTAGTCAGAGATATAAGGGTATGAGTTTAAAAACATAAAAACCTGCTTGAAATGCAAATACAATGCTTAAATTTAATGCTTCATTGTATTTAAAAATTTCAGTAGCCCACCAATTCAATAAAATTTATAATTCTAATTTTTGTTTAGGACTGCCAGTATACAAAGGGGGTTTTTTAAATTAAAACCAGTCTATTAGGCAACTTTTTACACAGCTCAAATTGAAAAAAACCCAGAGCTGGTCAGCAAAATCAAATTCAAAGGTGAGAATTGGTGTCAGAGACCTAACAACCTCAGAATGAACAGACAGAATAACCCATTTTGCTTGCATAACCATGATGCGCCATATGAGAGCTTCTTGTGCCTTCAGAATATAGCTGTCTTTCTGTGGGGAAAAAAAAGGCACAATGGCATTTTTAAGTGAGCAAAAGCAAACAATTTGTGATAGCTGAATGATTTTGTGAACTAAATCCTATTATAGAGTCAATTTAGGATAGCAGGACTAGAAGAAAAATCTATAAATGTACTGATTGAATCAATAAAATCAAAATTATTGCAACTACAGTAGATTTCTTCATCAGAACAGCAGGCTTGCTAAAACAATAGCTTCAAAAGGCCCCCACAAAAAAATATTAGTGGTGCTTATAAGTTTCCAAAACCAAGGCCTAGATGCTACTGTTCTCCTTATGAGTGCATTTGACTTGCTCACATGGCAGGAACAAAGCTAAAATCTTCAGGCTCCATGAATGAATCACTCCTGGCAGCTCCAGAGCTCTCCAACCTCCTGGCTGTCTCTTGATGGACCATTGCTCCTCTCGGCTAACCTGCAGATGTGCCTACAGCTGTTTCTCTTCTGCCACCTGTGGGTACCGCGGGCAGGCGTGCCTGACTCTGGGCTTGCCAGCAGCAATCCACACCAGCTGCTAACAGCCACACTGCCACAGAAACAGCTCAATAAGCCTGTGATGGAGGAACTCCTTTCCAAAGTACTTAAGAGGTTTAATGGTACAAATTCTATTTCCCACCAGTAATTTATGTCTTGTGACAATCTTGAAGTCAGAGCTTGCAGTACTGTCATGAAACAGAGGGAAGACAAAATCACTGTGTCTGGGTGAAAGACTATTAAGAACATGCTTGCATTGCCTGCAGTAAAGAGTAAAATTGTGTTTGAACAGCAAAAATGTAATTGACACATTAAGAATATTTTTTTTCTAGAGACAAAGATAATTCTTTTACTGGAGTAGGTGTGTATATGTCCATATTGCATGAACCAGCTTGTGACTCTGACCTCACTATCTAAAATAAATATCCTGTGGTGAAATGTCCCTTAGAATGAGGGAGATTTTGTACCAAAAAAATCGGTTTGTTACCACAGTTCTTCAGTTAAACAATATATTTACAGAATTATAATAGACAATCTAAGAAGATGACATGGTGTCATCATGGTAAAGTCACTGACATGTTTTAATGTCCAATTTAAAACTGAATTTTCTCTGTGCTCGTCTAGCTATAGCAATGCAAGAGATTCTGATTCTTCTGTGACTGCTGGCAAAGTAAGCCATAAATTATGTATATTTGTTCAGTGTTTCACACCAAGACAGTGTTCTTTGTTTATAGTTTGGTTTTTTTTATTTTTTGTGAACAAGCAAAGATGATGAAGGGGGAGTATCAGTCAGGAAATAGCAATTGAGAAAGACTTTGGGCTGTCTTTAATGGAAAGAACTATTTCACAGACAGGAAAGCACAAAATGAAAAAAAACTCGGGAAAATAAATATTTCTCTATCATGTGCTTTGTCTGCTTACACTGTAGAATTTGTGGTTCTTAATGCTTCCACTTTGAGAAGCGGGCAAGCAGGAAGACATTCGTGTGAAAAAGAGTACTATTTCAAAGCCAGAACTATTAACAATTAAATATTTTGGAGAGTTTTAAAAAAACAAGTAAACTATCAGCAGCAACTCTTAGTATTCCAGGGGAAATAATTTTTTAACTGTTAAGAAATCTTTTTCTTAAAAATAAACTTTTTGTTTCTGATGAAGTAAAAATTTGAAGCCCCAAACACATCTTGTTATATATTTTCTATATCTTCAAAATAGAATATTTAAATGAAATGTAGTGAAAAAATATTTGTTCCTATTGTAAACAGACCTAGTATACCAAGTTTTGTCCTATAGCAAATTTTTATGTCAGAGTTAAAAAACAATGAAAAGGTAGTTCTACACAGGAACATTGACAAAACACTAAATCCAGAGAAGGGGCAAAATAGCACTCTAATATTGGCTAGCAGAGCATTAAAAACCACAAAATGAATCAGCTCGTGCACCATAATATTTAAGATTAATATTTTTCAATTTTATTATGAATGAATCTTATCTTATCATGAATATTCATCTTGTTGACTGAAAATTACTTGCCTTTTGCTAATTTTCAAGTTTCTATTTTGAACATATTACATTTATATTCATCCATTATATAATACGCATCTTTTAATATAATTGGTACGTATTTTATATATTGTTAAGCATCCAGCCAACAAAGAAAATATTTGCCTACCATATTAGTCTGAATTTTTTTTAAACACTAAATTAGAGTAATTTTTTTTTTTGAATGAGTGAGAAATTTAAGATGAGGGAAGGGCATAATTCTGGTTGCTAAAATAAATTTATTCTTTATTGTTCAGTACGACATGTGAAATAGCAGAAAAAAATTGCATTGCTTTATGTTCATGGAAATATTAAGGACTTATATGCTTTCTCAAAAGCCTAATTTAGCTCTTCTTTTTCTTAATAACATGAAATGTATTAATATTGAAAGGCCACCAAGTATTCAGAAATAATGAGCTCTGAAGCTTCCAAAGTCATCTAACCAATACTCAGCTGAGTTTTAATGATGAATAACTAGGCCAATCTTTTTTTGGTAACAGAGAGCTCGGGATAAAACTTGGCCAAGCCAGAAGGAAAATGAAAGAGAAGCTTTGTGAGCCCGTTTACACTCCCTCTGCACACCATCCACTAGATTGCTGTGCTGCTTCCAAGTCTGCTGAGCCAGGTACTCTGCGCCATCCCTCCCTCCCTGTTCTGTGCCTGTCCAATAAATTTCCTGGCCTCGGGTTGTCCGTTTATGATTTCTTCCCAGAAACAAGACGTCACAGCCCAGCTGCTCTAGACTTCGTAATTAAGGCTGTCTGCTCCATATTCCTGCCACCTTAAATGTACCTTTTCCCAAAACCTCACACTCAGTTCTTCAGGGGCTAGAGTTTAATGCAAGATGCTTCCATCTGAGCGCACCACTGCATATGAAACAAATAAACATAGCCTGATGAAACGCTAAACTGAGGTGCATGTGTTTGTGTTCTTCAGGTAGACTCAGTCCTGAAGCACTTTGTAGCTAGATAAAGGTAATTTGCAGATGTTTACAAAGTCTCCTCACTTTCCTTTTTTTTTTTCAGCTTTCAGCAGTAATATCCAGCTTTGTAAAACTCTTTTTTTTTTTCTTTTTCCAAATGCTTTTGCATCACGGATATGAATTTACAGACGTGCTCTTCACAGATTTGTTTCAGTACCTAAGCTGCTAAGCTGCAGCCTACCAGAACTTGCCTACCATCTGCCTTTGCCAGAATATTTTACTCCGTGCAGAAATTATTCTAGTACATTTTAAGGTCTCCAAACCCCATCAAAAGCAGAGCTTGACAGATAATAAACGAAAGGACTGGAGAGTCACTGGGAAAATGGGTGAATGAGATGTCATAAACCCCTTTGCTACCTCAAGTCAGCATGATGTGTGTTGATACATTTCTTTGTTTAGACAAACATTTGTTGCATTTCAAATTACAACAAATGAACTCCTCCCCATCTTTCATTGTGAAAAAGGATTTTGGTTTTGTTACAGTGATCTCAGGCTTCTCTGCTCGAATATGAAAAAAAGTCATATGAAGAGTATTCATAAGTTCTTTGAAAAATTCTAGGAGGTTTTAATGCTGTTTGTTATTACACTTTCATGCCACCATTATTAATTCAGTGTATAGGTTTCCTTAAGCTAGAAGGGATACATATTCAAAACACAACATATGAATTTATCTACATTAGCGCTGCTTAAGTCAGCAGAACATTTAAAGCCTCACATATCTATTTGAAAACTTAACTGGTTTTGTTAGAATACAGTGGTAGATTATTTGTTTCAAAGCCTTGAAGGGGAGAATTATATGGAAAGAAGATGTTTTGAGTTTTGAATAACTTCATGTTTGCAAAGGCTATGTGGAGAAAGAGATATCTGTTAAGCACATTTGACCAATTACAAATCAAATTATATACATGTTATTAATAGAAATGTAATATGCAAAGTCAGACAACCATAAAAGTACATTGGTCTATCTTTTAGCTAATCTGTTTGAAATCAAACAAAATGAATTTTAACTAGAAATTTTCAACTAATTGTCCTTCTAATATGGACTCCTGTGAAGATGTAAATCAGCCTTTAAGGTGTATGCTGTATGACTGTGACCTGGAAAAGAAATTTGGCAACTTCCAACAGGTATGATGTTAACAATTTAAGTTAGTTTACTTTGTACTGAAATGGAAAAGAATCAAAGGTCTCTGTGCTTTGAGTTAGGAAGTTAACCTATCCTGAAATTCCACTGTAATATAAAACCAGATGCTGTAATGTCTTGGACTCTGCTGTAAGAGATGAAGATAGTTCAGAGACTGTGGAAAATTTCAAAAAAGTCGGAGTTTTTTCTGGCCAGTAATGCAACACAGATATGTTGGTCATGCATAGTATAAATTTTAGGTAGATCACCAGTGATGTTAGGATCATCAGGAAGTTAGCCTAGATTTATTTTCTTGCAATATGTCACATAAAGGATATTATATCCAACTTTCCCAAACAGATTTGCTCTCAAGCAGGAGAGATTCAGCTCATTCCTCTCCACAGTGAATACAAATTCAACACTCTCAGTGTGGCATGCTGAGTTTGTCTTAGAATGATCCGCAGTTTTAAAAGCAATGATTAGTCTGTCTCGCTTTATAAAAATACAAATAATATTGTGAGGGTGTGTTTTCCATTATATGGTCATTCTCAGAGTCCTAAAGTAAGATTTCAAGGCATAAACACAGAGGTTTGTTCAAGAATCTGTTCTAGACTAGTCTTATTGAGCAAGAAGCAATAATACATTCAGTATAAGGAGCACAGACCTCAGATTTGGAATGTCAGCACATAATAACATTGTCTAGACCTGTATCACCAGTCAGACATACAATTGGTAGCCAAGTGTGACTTAGAGAGGACCTTAAGCTGCCAAGTAATTTCCAGGTCCTTCTACCAGTCCTGCCAGGCTGTCTTTGCTGAGGTGAATCAGCACAAGCCAATGCCAAAGCAAAAAAGAGTGTCTCAGGAATTCTATTTTTAGGACAACTGAGTCAGAAAGAACTGACTAGCAAAGACATGTTCTAGTTGGAAAAAGGTTTTGAGTTCAAACCAAAGAAAAAGAAAAACAGAAGCAATCAAACAAAACAAAAATCCAACAATTTCCCCCAGTGCTTAGAATACAGTGGAGGTCTGTTAATTTGCTTAGCTATACAACATGATCTTGCATCAGAGTTGAGAGTTAATATCGATTTTCTAACCAAGTAGCAAATCTGGAAACAATTTCTTGGTTTCAGGCAATCTTTAAACATATGTTCTGGGGATGATGTTGGCTATTATTATCTTTCTTTTCTTTTTAAACTTCCCAATATCTATATTTACTGTTTCGTTTAAAGAAGATTAACATAGAACTAGTGTAGCAAAAAATTATTTTTCATAAATTATCTTTTGCTTAATTACTTCAGGAAGGCATTCTGGATGGGAGAATCCATTCTGGCCAACTAAATATCATGCTTTGAAAGATGAAGTACCAGAATGGTCTGCCCAGGGAAGTGGTGGAGTCACCATCCCTGTATGTGTTTAAAAAAAGACTGAATGTGGCCCTCAGTGCCATGGTTTAGTTGAGGTGTTAGGGCATGGATTGGACTTGATGGTATTGAAGGATTCTTCCAATCTAGTAATCCTGTGATTCTGTGATTGTCCCTAGGAGTGACATTCTCAGGGATTGGCACATTTGGTTTTGGTGCTGTGCTGGCATGGGAGACTGATGGGCAGTTACTGGCCTTGACTGTGAAGGAGCAGCTGGACAAGGCAAGGCCAGCTCATCACCCTTTCTGAGGAACACCTGCGTACCCAGGTGGTTACTGTTCTCACTGGTCGAATCTCTGAGCTCCCAAAGCTCGAGAAGACCTACAAAACAACATTATGGTCTTTTACTTTCTACACAGATAATACTGCTCTTAGCCATAGAATGGATCCTACTGTGATGAAGACATTAATTAGTATTGGTCCCACTTGAACCAATATGATGAACCCTCAAGGAACACCACCCATTATTGGGTTCCACTTGAATCTGAACTATTGACTCTAACTCTGTGGATGTGCCATCCAGCCAATTCCTAACCCATCTAACAATTCCATCTAATGGAAAACCCATAGTTTTGAAATTTAGAGGTAAGAATATTGGGAAGGGCTGCATTAAAGGCCTTAAAGGAGTTTCGATAGATGACATCTATAAATGTCACTGATGTAGTTCCTTCGCCATAAAAGGCCACTAAGTGAAACAGGTGATGAAGCCATATGTTCAGCTCCCTGTCTTCTGTATATTTTGACACATCTTCCAGGAAATTCTGCTTCATGAACTTATCAAGCACAGAGGTGAGGCTTACTGGTTGGGAAAACTGCTGCTCATTGGTAAAACTGCCACAACCCAGGTGCTCAGTCTGTTTGCCAGCTGGTTGTTAAATAAGGCAAGCCCAGTGTGAATAAATAACTGACTAGGTTTAAATTGATGCTTCAAAACACAAATATAAAAACATGCTATTTTCTCAGTTAAAGGGTGAATTAAATTACCTCAACATCTACTTAATCAAATGGACAAAACTACTCCTATGTGAGATTTTACCAGACTGATTCCCTGTGGAGTAGCCTGGAAGCTGATTGTTTCACACAACCCAGTGCCTTGCAAGAGTGTGATTTGGCCAGGACCACAAGGTTTTTTCTGTTGGTTCCTCTCTACTCTCTGGTTTTACTCAATACAGACTACTATGTTCCACCTCTGCTATGCAAAATTAATTTCCTCCATCCAGTAGGAACTTTACAGTATCTTCCATGAACAGTTGATCCCTACATTTTATTTTCTTCTAGCTGTTAAAGTCTCAACTGAGAATACCTCAGTTTTGTCTCTTGGCATCATTTGCAAGTAAAGCAGCCCTTGTTCCAAGTCAGCTTTTTTTGTCTTTTGGCTGGTAACTTCCTGGCAAGCTTGTTTTGGTCTCAGAACATTTTCAGCATAACAATGGCTCTCACTAATTATATGAAGTGTGTTGCAGCTTTCAATGTGCTACAGAAAACATTTATGGGTATCTAGATATACTGCATTCCCTAGAGACAATCTTAAACTTTTATCAAAACCTAGCCTGAACAATCACATTTTCTCTCCTTTCATTAAGCTTCTTTCATTTCTAGAAATTCGGTAACCTACACTGTGGATATCCTCTCTGTAGAAAGTTATATATAATATATATACATATATATAAATTTATATGTATGTTATGTATATATAAACGTGCTCCACAACAATCCCCCAAAAAATACTCAGAAAAATCTTTGAACTGGGAAGCTGTGCTTTGGGTTTTTTGTTTGTTTTGGGTTTTATAATACAAATTTGCTGGGAACTTATTAGGGAAATGAGACTGTTTTATTATTTTTGCTTTTAAAATGGAGCCAATTTAGATTCACAAAACAAACTGCGGGGTAAAAGAAATAATTGACTCAGCGACTGTCTTCCATCCTATTTCCCTAGATAAATCCTTTTTGTCCATTTGAAGTTCTTTGCTTCTGGGAATCTGCCATGCCAGGTATTTGGAAAATATCTGGAAAAGTTGAGCACTTCTGTGTTATCAGAAATAATTAATGATGCAACTGCACGCTTCCAAACTGTATACATGCTACAAAAGCAATAAAAAAATTACAAATCGGCAATGTTTTAGCAAGGAATTACTCTCTGCATGTCTCATTTGTATAGTTTTGGTATGACAATATAAAATGCTTCTGAAAAAGGGTTATTAACTATCCACTTAGATGCTGGGAATGAATGTTTCTCCCCAAATTATCAATCTCCTTCCTTCTACTTCATTAAATATCTCTCTCACTGCTCTTTGTTTGTGATCCACTGAAGCAATTTATTGTGTGATAATGAGCAATATTTGTGCTGAGGCTTTAAACAGATTGCTGTGGCAGCCCTCTGAAAGACAAACAGATGATTCCAATCTTAAAAAAATCTATAAGGTCATCAGCCACCAGTATAGTTGCAGCATGTGACTCAACTCCTGATTGACTACATTTGCATCGTATTGATATATATGTGATGCTGATAATATTAAAGCTGCGTTCTTAGGAGAGGTACAAAAACTAACAGTCTGTTCTCCACCATGTCTTCTAATAGCTTCCTAAGTGACTGTTACTTATTTGACTCCCTTACTTTGCTTTCTGGTTTATTAATTGAGGTACCTCTACATGATAGTGTTATCTCTTGAGCTTTTCTTTGAAGTTGAGTTTATAGCTTTGGTTTCTATAGCCCTTTTTTGCTTCTAAGAGCCCTGGGCTTTAATTTTTTTTACGAGAGAATGTAAAGAATAGTTAGTCACAGAAAGCTGTTCACACATATTATTTTACTGTCCATTTCCTATCTTTGTTAAAACTGTTACTTTTATTTATACAGGCTTTTTCTTATAAGCAGTCAGAACCTCTCCTGGTTCAGTCGATTTCTGTTCCTTCTTGTTCTCCCACCATGCATGTTTGTGAAGAGCTTGACTCTGCCTTGATGTCTCCTTGCAGATGCAAGGGGGCACCTGCTTTTCCAGCCTGAGGCCACGTCTGCTTCAGGCAGGACCAGCCTTTTTCCCTCAATGTCTCCTCACAAGGTGTGTACTCCAGCCTCCCGTCACCGCAGTGGCTCTGCACTGCACTTCTTCAAGTTTATCAATGTTTGTTTTAGGTTGGGGGAACCAAAACTGGGAACAGTGTTTTAGCTGTAGTCTAAGAAATGCTGAGCAGAGCAGGATAATTCCTTTCCTCAGTATGCTGGCTCTTTTTCTGCTAAAGCAGCCCAGGAAGCTGTTGGCCATCTTTGCTGCCAGGGCACTGCTGGCTCATCTCATTGTCCACTAAGCCCCCAGGTTCCTTTTGGCAGAGCTTTTTCCCAGCAGGTCAATCTCCACCTCGTATCATTTCAAGACACATTCCTCCATTGGCAGAGATTTTCTTTGGCTTTTCTGAATTCCATAGGGTGTCTCTTGGCCCATTTCTCTACCAGGTCCCGGTTCATCTGGATGACAGTCCTGTCCTTGGCATATTAACTGCTCTTACCAGGTTTTCTTTATCTGCAAACTTACAAGAGTGCACACAGTGTCTCTTCTGGGTCATGGGTAAATGTGTTAAACAGGACAGGTCTGAAGACAGCCCCCGGGATACTCCACCCCAGCGTATCCCAGCTGGTTTAAACTGGTCTCCAGCTGGATTAAATGATCCATTAACATCTTTTTGATCCTGATTAGCCTTTTTTTTACCAACTTGCTTTTTCACCTATCCCAATGGTAACACCCTAACTGGGATAAAGAATATTGCAGGATACAGCATGAAAAGTCCTTCTAAAGAACAGCCCTCCTCTCATCTACAAATCCTGTTGATTCATTGTACAAAGCATAAAATGGGAAAAGAAATTGTTCTGATTATTTAGTGATAAAGACAAAACTGGATATGGAAGGTTTTTTGAAAGTTTTTTTCTAGGCCTTTAAGTACACTTGTGGTTGGAAAAAAAAACTGTTTCAACACACAAGACTAACTGTTAAGTCCCTAATTCTGTGACATGTTTCTTTGGACAACTTTGTGAGTATAGAAAGCCTTCACATTTGTGTGGAATTACCTCATTGAACAGGACCTAAATCTCACACAATTCTGTGTTGTTTTATGGGCAATTATTGCAATGTCTTTTCTTTTTGCTGTGACATTGATTTATGTGTAGATTTGAGGCACCTGCCCCTTGTCGTTAAAGACAATTTGCTTGTACTTGGAATAACTCATATAGCATGAGTAGTATGATAGGAAGAGTTGTACCCTTTTAAAATATAATTAAATAAACAAGCTGTAACTTGTTACTCTCAAAGCTGCTGGTGACACCAAATTTCCTAACTTGGAAATTGTACACCTTACTGCAACCAGTCACAGCTCAATATGAACATATATTTTAATAAAGCAAGGAAAGCTACTACTTCTTTCTTGGTCATCAACTACTTTCATCTAGTCTGAGAGAGCTGTTTAAAGTACTTCCACTTTCTGAGGTTTGAGTTGGTTTTGCTAGCTGGTTTTGGTTTTTGTTTTTCTTCATTCTGCCGCGTTATGGAAAGAGGAAGACTAGTAACTCCATTTCTCCAATTCACCTTTCAAGTTCAGCCTAGCTTTTCACTAAGGTATTGTTTTCTCTTTTCCCTCTTCACTCTCTTTCTTTAGCTCATGGTTTCCAGCTCAAACTTTCAATTCATATGCTTTTTTCATACTGTCCTTTCTGTGTGTTTTTTCTTTTTTCCCACTTCTGCCCATGCTCAAAGCCATTGCATCTCTTATCCTTAACAATTTGTTCTTCTGGCATAATGCACCCAAACTCAACTACTTATAAGCCTCAGGCTCAAGTACTGCAGTGTTACTGTATGTTTTGTAAATAAGCTGTATTGAAAGGAGTCAACCAAGCCTAAGATTTTTTTAATTCAATGGCATTAATACCTGTGAAAAATATAACAAAGGAAAAATGAAAGAAATAATAAGAAAATTGTTAATTGTTTTCAATTGTCAAAATAGCTCTATTTTAAAAGATGAAAAGGAAATCCCATGTTGACTATCTTAGATTAACCAATATTTCTGAAATCCACAAAGATTGGCAGAAAATAAGCCTCTTATATAAGGGATTTCCTAAATCTTTTTTCTTAAGTTTAGTCTGCAAATTGAAGCCATGATCCAGAGAAACCATGAAATTAAAAAATAATTTATATGTACAATAGAAACAAGTAAAAAGGGATGAAAAGCATGAAAAACATTTAGTTAATTTTGGCCTCTTGGAAACTAGTACATGAACCCATATATCATCACCTGAGCTAGGGTGACAGGATTTGTACACTGTTATACCACTCTGCTATGAGCAGGAGACACAACTTCATGCTGTAAGAACAAGTATGTTGTGTAGCTAATACACTAATACTTGATGCACCCCTGCATACCATTTCCAGTCCTATTTTTGAAATGTTGTAATGAAATCCTTCCTATTTTGAGGAAAGCTGGATGTTGTCATTGTCATTCTTCAGTATATTGACAATTGTCATTGTCATTCTTCGATATATTATTTTTTTGTCTATTTTGAATTTGGATGGAAAGTGGTACTTTCAGATGCCTTATCTCTTTTAACTACTTCTGTTAACTTTACCTAAAACTTTTGCCTTTGTACCTTTACTCCTGAGTTTTAATTATGATTAATCAAATGTGTATGCACATATATAAATTATGCAATTTGTTGGTGCAAGTGTGCATGCAAACACAAGACAAGCTTCAGGATTTCTCTGTCAGGGAATAATGTTTAAAACAGAATTATGTTTGAAATAGCATTACCTTTGAGTTTGCACAGCTTTACAGCTGCTCCTTTGCCCCTAACCCTTTGACAGTACTTACAAATTACCTGACTCTTTTCCTCCCTTTTTGCTTCAGCTAACTCAAGATGATTTTTTTGGTGTAGAATAAGTAACAAAGGCATGCTTCTGTCACAGAGTCAGAAAACCCCGAGTCAAATATGTACCACATGTTGCCTTGGCCCAAAGTACATCTTACTGTAATGATAGCGCCAGTGATCTGACAGCTTGTCTCCTGGGCCCTTGCAAGGCCACCTTGCCTCTGAGTGCACATATAAAGATATCTTGTGCTTTCACTTTGAAAGTTCCCTGGAGAATTTTTGGTAGGATTTTTCTTGCCAGGGATTGCTTTTGAAATGTGCAAAGGGACATGCAAACAGAAAAAAAGGAAATAATTACTGCGGAAATATATGAAATATGTATTCTGTTCAAAGCTGTTGCATTTCCTGCGCTCACCAAACAGCAAACACCAAACTCCTTTGCAGCAAGGAGTATAAACAAACAAAACTAGAATCCAAGGGAATCAAAACAAGGGTACAAGCATTTAGGTTATATAAAAGAGGAGCTCCTTTGGTGATAACTCACCTCCTGTACTTGACGTCAAAGCATTTCAAACTTGGATACCTAATGAGATACACTAAAATATCATGTGCTACTAAAAATCATGTGTCTTCACAAAAGAATTTCAAAATTTGAATTAAAAAAACATTATTAAGTTGTAGCTCATACATTATAATTTCCTTGAGGATTTTTTTCTCCCCTGTATTTGAAAAATATTTTAGAAGAAAAATCTTTCAAAGTATTTAAAAGAAGGAATATCAAACCTTCATATTTACATTATATACTTCAACATTCAGTGCTCAGTGTTCAGCATTCTTCAAATGTCCTGGATACTAAACATTGCAGAGGCTTTTTTTGTTTCATTAACATGTTCCAATAGCTTTAGGCTCTGAAAACTGAAAATACTAGTCTTAGCAAGTTATTTCTCATTTTTGTGGGATGCTTAATGGTATTGTCTAAATCTCTTGCATCTGCCTGCCTGAACCTGTGAGGAATTAGTAAAATGTGACATACAATTAGGTATGGTCTGCATGCCATCATCTGCTTCAAGTTTCATAGACTCTTAACAGTTGGAATTAAAGAAATATTTTCCTCATTGATTTTTTTCTATTTTAATTTTAATTAGTGCTGCATCAGCAAAAACAAAGGAAGAAATTGAGGAAACATTTAAAATTTAAAAAAACCCCACTTAATTGCAAATTCATGTCAGTTGATTCAGTTTCCTTAAAAAAGTGCAGATATTAGTATTAGAGGAACAAATTTCTCCTTCATACCAACCATGTTACATTTTCCATGTAGCCCATGCATAAACAAATTAACTACATTTAATAATTCTATAATTTTTTATTTTAATAGTGGATTCCCCAACAGGTCTGAGGTCAAGACCTGATCACATGAATAAACTGAAAATTCCTAGAGTAATTTATGGTTGTACTCCCACTAATAACACCAGATTTTTCTCTGTATTTCAGCTAAATAAAAGGTAAAAGCCAATTCTGCCAAGACTAGAAGTGTAAGGACAATGCAATTCTTTAGCAGACTCCTAGGTTAAATTCAGTTGAGGTCATTTGATTTAATTAGAACATCTGTTCTATGAGGAAAGATCAAGAGAGTTGGAGTAGCTCAGTTTGGAGAAGAGAAGGTGGCTCTGGGGAAACCTTACTGCAGCCTTTCAATGTATAAGAAAGATGCAGAGAGACTTTTCACCTCAGGTCTGCAGTGCATTCCATGTAATGCAGTAGTTGCATTCCATTTAGAAAAGCTTTAAAGGTCCTGATGTTACAATAAAGCTTTTTACATTTTACAGATTACAGGTTGTAGTTACTTGCAAATTTTTCAACTTCCAAGTGTTTTTGTGAGTGTGTACACATATGTGGAAAAGATCTTTCTTTTTCACATATGTGTGCACACTCACAAAAAACATCCAAGTGTAAAGTAACTGAGTCATCACAAGAAATCCAGAAGTATTTTATGACAAGCTGTGTATAATGCAGTGTTTATATAATTTGTCTATATGTCAGTATTTAAACTTCCTTTCTGTATTCTGGTGGAATAGCTCTTCTTAGCAAGTCTGATCTTTAATGTAGCATTTAAGTTTTTCTCTACATATAGAAAAATATTTACAATATTTGTTAAAAAAAAATAGAGCTTATGTTTACAGCACTTCCCAGAATGGCTTGGCTGTGGTTTTCAGTATTGTTCAAATGGCTCATAAGAGAGGGTTTTATTTCAAGAAATAGACAAGCAAGAGAGACATCATAAATATAGAAGTCACTAAGTATGAATGCTGAGACCATCTCAATGGGCCCTTCTTTCAGTTCCTCATAATACTCAGGAATGTTGCTCTTTCTGTAGAAGATATTCACATTTTGTTTCAGCCCAAAGACCTATTTTTTAGATTTCCCTTCCTTTTAAGAAGCATAGAGGAGCAAAGGAATAATTATGTCTCCATTCACCTCTGTCTCTCATTCTCTGTATTTAAATAATGCCATACATACTCTTGCTAGTTCACCTGCAAACAACTATTTCTGTGTTCAACTCAATTCATGTGAGTTAGTCCACTGAAGCTTCACAGACATGTAAAGTTTAGTATAAATCTTGCAAATAAAAAAACACCAAAGGAAACATATCACTCTGACCCTGCTCAAAGGCAGAATCAACTGTACTTGAGCATCTTTACATGGCTGTTTAACATATTCTGAAAAACCTCTAAAGAAATAAAACAGAAGTATTTCAGCAATTTAAGTAATTTCTTGTCAACATTCATGAAGCTGTTATACAATATTATTTGTCATTCTTGAGATTCAACCAACTTATCTATCCCTTCATCAAAGTGTTCATATTGGACATTTAAGAGGACCCACTCAAATCAAGTGAAGTGTTTAATATACTTGATTATCAATGCCCACAATGATTATTTTTTCATACGGAATTACAGTATTTCTATTTGTATCCTTGCTGTTTGCAGATCAGAAGCAAACTCCTGCTAAATATCTACATTTTTGGCTGTATTTTTAAATATGATGTTACTGGTACTGTCTCTTCAAATTACTGCTATGTTCTGTGAGAAGGTTTTTCAGTAGATAGTTACCTATTTTAAAAAGAAGCATAGTAGAACCATACTTTAATTCAATGGTGAATAATCTTAGTTCTGCTTTCTATTCTGCATTTCTGAAAGTTTATAGACGAGTCTTGAAAATAGACCCATGAAATATAATTCAGGGGGAAGAAGAAAGTGGAAAAAAAATCAAAAATCTCAAACAAACAATCAACTAAGCAAACAAACAGACATAACCTGTGGAGAAGTTCAAATTTGCCATATAAAAGTCTTCATCTCTGACAAATTTTGATATACGTTGGTTTACATAAGGGATGTAATCCAAATGTTTTTAAATTTGGGAACTGTGCTAGAATATACTTCACTTTTGGAACTTCCTTCCAAAATTATGTGTAAAAATGAAGGTTGTCCCATGACGGTTTCTGAATGGACGCAGAGGACAAAATAATCTTTGTCCTTAGGGATGCACTACCTATGTGGGTAAAAAAGAACTGTAGCAAAGAAACCTGAGCCTCAAAGTTAAAACCCTGCATTTAGCATCTGCTTGTGCAAGGAAGCAATAAATATCTGCCTGGAGAGTTATTTCCTCCAAGTATTCTGATAGAACGCCTTACAGAACAAAGACTAAATATATAGGAAAGTCTTATGTTAGAGAACTGCATGAACACAAGCCTCCTTCATTTATGTGTATAAATTATATATACATTTAAAAAAATCACTTTCTCCCATCTTGCATAATGTCCTGTTTATGCCGAACACAAAACATTATATGCTGACTAAGAGTTTTCCTGAGACTGGTCTTGCAAAGATTTATTTGTTTCAATTAATTCAGCAGCTCTCTTTTTTCCTTCATATTGCTAAAATCCCCATGCACATTAATTATGTTTGCCTTGAGTTAGATATCTAGGCTGCCTTAGAAGGAGTGCAGGATGATTATGTATTCCAAGCAGAGTTTCTTAAGCTCTTACCACTCTTTTTCTCAGAAATATTTACCAAAGAGAGAAAAATCTTTTACAATCTCATGCAGATGGTAAATCAATAGAAGAATATTTCTAAAAATAGTGTGTGAAGATGGTTAGAAATTGACTCTTGTTAATCAGTATACACAAAAGTGGATAAATATGTGTGTTGGCTTTTTCTCTGGTTAATTCAATATTTTTCTGTTGGCAGATACCCTTGAATCCTTATGCAAATTTCAAGTATGAATGACCTCAATCCCCCCTGGTAGTACTAATAAACATAACTGTGAATGGATGTACTTATATCTTTTTTTTCAAATGAAGATGCAAGACAGCTAAGTTGTAGCATGATAAGAAATCAAGTATAAATCTACTTCAAGAATTTTTCATCATTACCTCCTAAAAAAATATTGTTCTAAATTTTAACAATCTATTTTTACTTGAAAAAATAACGCTTTTATTTATTTCCCTTGTCTTTCTCCTTTTCACCTTCTTGCTCACAGCTCTGGCCTATAATAACATAAAAAAACCCATATATGTCTCTTATGTCAGTAAAACAAATTGAAAATGTCATCATAAACACCCTACCTCAGACAGCTAAGCAATAGTTTCAGGCCAACATTGCAAATGACCTTCTATAAATCTGCAGAAACTGATTTCTTAAACCATGTCGTGTAATCTTAAAAAAAGAAAAAAAAAGAATCTGAGATTAAATTAAATGTCATGCCTTTGTTATCTGATGTTTTGATGACAATAGATAACTTGACATAAACTCTTTCCCATAAGAAAAAAATATCTGATAGATGAGTTACAGCCTAATTTTGCCACAATTGGAACCTGATGAGTGCTAGCCCAGGTGATCTACTCAGAAAGAGATTTGATCAACCACTCAGATTTCCACCGCAGCTCCCTGTCAGACACCATCACGTCCTGTCAGGGTGGAGTTATTACTTCAAAGGTATTCAGGAGTCATTAACTTTCCAGACACATGCCAACTAATAAACTGTGTAATGTCATTAAAGAATTTCTTTAGTTCATTGAGATCCTTGCACGAAATAGCTGAGTGAATGTTTTTTCTTACCTTCCAGCTCTTTTTTCCATTACACTCAATGGCAGAGAAGAAAAGTTGAATAGATGCTTTAGAAAGATTTCTAGATTAGAGATGTGCCAAACTACGTACAAAGCAGGGGCAAAGCTAACAAACTGACACACCTATTGTTCTATGAAATTGTTTCTGGTCTGTTATTTCTTAAGAACCAGGATATCTCTGCAAAGATCATGCAGTGCAACAGCTGAAAGAAAAGGATTTCAATCCTTGTGCAACTCATCTGCCTCCTTGTACATTTGCCAACCTAGTTTGCAACTGTGGCCAAATAAATCAGAATAAAAGCATGTGAATATTTTTTAAACTTAGAGTTTTGTACATGCTCATGGGTATGTGTTCTGACTGGGGCCTTTGAACACAAATCAGTAATATTACCACTGGAGACCTGCAGGAGTCAGTTAATCTTACCTGGGTTTATATGTCCAAAAATTAGGCGTCTAAGTTGAAATAAATCATAAATTAACCTACTGTTGGAAAATTCATCTGTCTGTCCTAAGAATCTACATTAGGACCAGACCACTCTCTCTTTAAACACTTTCTCTTCACTGATAATAAGGAATCAAGAATGGTTTGCACAGAGTTTAGATGGTTTCAGTACCCTAACTGGAGCAATGCCATTCTGAAACTCCTTCTGATTATTTCACGGGTATCTGAATCAGCTAGAGCTTTTAGGTTTCAAGAGAATATGGGCAGTAACCCATATTTGTAAAGCCATGTAAATATATGTGTGCTAATATGTAGCTTCTGTTATTATAGATAACTTATATATAACACCTCAGTCCTAAAATTAGTTATCTTTCACAGTTTTAATCCTTCCCTTGTGCAGTATAAAACCAATGAACCTTAAAGAAATGTTTCTATATGTGTTGACTCCATTACCATAGACCTTGCAATTTTCAGTGTAAGTGTTGCAACAACAAGGGCCAAGGAAGAGTGGTCTTATGCTTATTTAAAGATCAGGAAATTAATATATTCATGAAATAGCCATAAGAACAGTGATTGAAGAAAGACTAAATAGCTTGCTTAAGGTCATACAGGAAATCTGTGGTGGATCTGGAGCCAAACCGAGACCTTTCTCCTCAGATTGGTGTCCTGAATTTGGAACATGGGAAAAATTCCCATTGAGATGAGTCAATATATTGTCTGAATAAGGAGAAGTGGAAGGAAAAAAATATTTTTTATTTATACTGTTTATTATGATAACAGCCAGATATTAGAGGTAAGAATATAGACTCATACTAATTTCTGCATATAAGAAAAATCTTTCTTAGTGTGACAACCTCTTCAGACAGATTTGTGGGATCATTACACACCACACATCAGCAGAAACATCTGAACAAATGTGATTCAAATTTAGCTGGTTTTGTCTTTCCAGTGTATGGCATTTGCTGTAGACTTAATTTTTAGAACTTGCTATCCACAAATGTTTTAGATCAAAACTGGAAACTTTTAAGGTAATTACCAGGTCACATTACAGACATGAAATGCGTGGTTCTGCTAACCAAAGGCAGAAGCATAAAATGTTTATTTCTTTCATTATGAAACTACTAAATGTTTCCATATTTCTGAGATTAGCACCATTCAAGGCAGGAGGAGGCTGGGTTGGCAATTACTTTTGTTTGTCACCAGTTATCTTTGCTATTGATTTCAAAACCAGCAAACTCATCTCTCACATTTGTATTTTCTGAGAATGTGTTTTCAGTATCTGTAGCATGTAGGTAAAAGATTGTACTGCAGGGAGGAACTCCTACAAAGGCATTCCACATAGAACTGTATAAAAAAAGCTGCCAATCCCTTTAAAGATGATGCCAACGAAGAGATGCAAGTGCAGTAATAGGGATCACTATTAAAACTTAGTCCTCACCTTTGATAAAGATTAAAACTGGAATGCAATGAGATGCACCCTTGGACATTTTCTTAACAGTCTGCAAAATTGCATTCTTCTCACATTGGTATTGTGTTTAGCAGTTTTCAGATGTCATAAAATACCTATTAAAATCTGAGTATACAGCTAAAGGGCCATCTGATATAATTTCTTACCTCATACATATACTTTTTTAATGGGAGGCTGTGAAAACTTTTTTTTTAATTTACAAAATTCAGAGTATACCTTGACAGTTTGGGCAGACAATGTCTTTGTTTGAACCAGCTTTCTCTAAAGCCAGTAACAAACAATCTGTGGATGCACAGAGAAGATTGTCATGGAAAACTTGGCCCAAAAGTCAAAACCAAAGTTTTCTGGTCCAAAAGTCAAAACCAGTGTTCTTTGCTGAAGAACATTCTTCTATTATTGCCTTTATGCCATATTCAATCATGATATAAAGCTCGTTTTGATAAGCCCAAACAAGTCCTGCTTTTGAAAGGCAAGTAGCTGAATTTCTGCGAAGTGCAACCACTGTGCAGCTTTAACATTAATTAATCAGGGAGTGCCAAAATTATATTTTTACAAACTTGTCTCTTGAATGTGTAGTGCAGGCATATCTGCACTTCAGTACAAGATAGAATTGATCAAATTCAGGCATCCTAGTCAAGGTGAACAAGGAGATCAGTTTGGGTTTCTCAGTATGGCAGAGTGGTCCAAGCATTAACCAAGCATCCACCTGGAAATTCCGTGCCTGTGTGAGTTGCAGGTTGCTTGGAACATATCTGTGCTCCATACACATTGTCAGTGTTCATGTGGTTATGGTTTGTTTTCCCCACAAGGTTCCTCTTTCATGACTGTGTACATTTGCTCATGCGGGACAAGGAACAAATCCTCTGGAGAAAATATTATGGTAAAAACCAATAGCTGTTGTAGGAGAGAAAATGGGTTATTTTTCTGGCCTTTACCATGTTCATTTTGCACTCTTAGTATTTCTTTAAAATACTGATTATACTATTTTTTTCTCAAAGAAATGAATTAAAATACATGCCTTGATATGATCCAGATGTTTTGCAGTAGAAGGCCGGTTTCATTGGTTTCATGCAGGAGCTAAATGGCATTTATCCAGCTACCTGGTAGCCAAGAAAAGTACAGCAACTAGAGGATGCCAGTCTTGCTTTGTTCCACCTCCAATTCTGATTGTAAAATGCATGCACAGGTCAAAGAATCTATAGTCCTTGTAATTAGACCTATGTAGCTAAAAATTCATGCAAAGCTACTTTGGAAATTCTGCTTTGGAAAGCTACTTTGGAAATTCTGCTCCCATAAAGGTTTATTTTGAACTTTATTTTAATTTCAATTTATCTTGGTATATTATCTTAAGATACATTTTATTAAAAATATCTTAATTCTTATCCCTGATAGTGAAAAACAGATCTATGATTTTCTGCAACACTCTCTTCAATTTAGCATCTGTAAGCCTCACGCAGGAGCCTTGGCTGCCCTGGGACACAGCTAAAATCTAGGTATGTGCTGGCTCTGAGTGGCAAGGTTCTGCTAGCAGGGAAACTATAGGCTTGACTTCTTTGAGAAGCTACTGGAAGCTTCCTGCATGTCCCAGAGCCAATGCCAGCCAGATGGACCCACTGCTGGCCAAGGCTGAGCTAATTGGAGGTGTGCTTCTGCAACAAAGGTATTTAAGAAACTAAAATAAATTATTGAGCAGAAGTGATTATGGCCAGAGAAGAAAGGAGGGAGAATAGGTGAGTAAAACTGCCCTGCAGACACCAAGGTCAGTGAAGGAAGATGGGGAGACAGGAGGTGCTCCAGGCACCAGAGCTGGGATTCTCCTGCAGCCCGTGGTGCAGCCCATGGTGAGGCAGCTGTGCCCCTGCAGCCCAGGGAGGAACAGGGGGAGCAGAGATCCACCTGCAGCCCTGGAGGAGCCCAGACCAGAGCAGGTGGATGCCCAAAGGAGGCTGGCACTTCATGGGAAGTCCACACTGGGTATATGGAGAGAGAAACCTCTGGACCCATGGAGAGAGGCAGGACTTCTGGACGCATGGGGAGAGGAGCCCAGGCTGCAACAGGTTTGCTGGCAGGACTTGTGACCCTGCAGAGGACTCACAGTGGAGCAGTCTGCTCCTGAAGGACTGCACTCCATGATGGGACACCCACTGGAGCAGTTCATGGAGCCCTTGGGAAGGACTCATGCTGAAGAAGTTTGTGGAGAACTGTCTTCTGTGGCAGGGACCCCATGCTGTATCAGGGCAAGGACTCCTCTCCCTGAGGAGGAAGCGGTGTCAGAAACAAGGGATGAACTGGCCGTTACCTTCCTTCCCATCTTCCTGTGCTGGGAGGTGGGAGGTAGAGCCCGAGGAGGGAAGAATGGAGAGAAGGTGGTTTTAAGATTTACTTTACTTCTTATTATCCTGCTGTAATTTTGCTTGGAAATAAACTCAATTAGTTCACCAAGTTGAGTCTGTTTTGCAAAGATGTGATGGTAACTGGTGAGTGATGTCACCCAGAACTTATCTCAGCTCATGAACCTTTTATACTTTCTCTCCCCTATCCAGCTAATGAGGAATGTGAGATAACAGCTCTGGTGGGACAACCCACCACAAGGAAATATCCCATGTATTACTAAACAAATTTCAGGCAGAAAGTGTCTGTATAAACAAAAAATGTTGTAGTTAAACTGAATTAAATCTTGAAATAATTTCGAGAAGCAGGAACTTTGTTATAATGCTACCCTCCTTCCCACTCCAGTAATGCAATTGTTCTGCAAGATTTAAGTAATGTTTTGGGGTTTTATGAAAAAAAATTAAATATTAATTAAATCAATGCAGTATGATCATTTTAAGTATTCAGTCTGTCCAGAAAATGGATTGAGAAACCATTTAAAGAAGTTCTCTGAGGCTTGAAGGTGAAATTATAGTCTCTCAGTGAAGCTTTTGACAAATAGACTTGGTGATTGGCATGCTCAGGGAAATAGAACCTCTTTGAGTCTGCTAAGTGCCTCTTTTAACATGCAACATTTTTAGATTCTATATGGCTTAGCAAGCAAGAAACAGAGGCATTCCTTATGTTCCACTCTTTTTAATGGAAAAAGCCTATGATATGTTTACATATCTTTGAGTAAACTGTAAAAATCCTTTTGGAAAAGATTTTAATTATAATAACACTAATCTTAATTATGCACAATTTTTCTCAAAGCCTCTAGATTCCTCTCTGCGTATGAATTAGTGCTCCTGCCTATCGACAGCAATTAAAAGTTGACATTTATTATGTATTTTTTTTAAAGTTTAAATAATTTTTTTTCGAGACTTTTGTGCTTGTTTCAGAAAGGTCTTCACTCAGACAGTGCCTAAGTCAATGCATATTTCATGGCTCTTCACATCATTTGCTGAGTACTACAAGTGTTGTTTTGTGTGTGACCAGCTGTCAAAGTGAATTTGTCCTGAATTAGTAAAAAGAATGAATAAACTGAGCACCAAACCCGAGTAAACCCCTTTTCTCATTTTTTTAACTTCAAGGCCATAAATTTCTAATGAAAAAGTTGACCTTTTGGAGAAAAATAATTATTATAACAATTATTCCAACATACCCTTACTAAATTCTAATTAAATATGTTAATAAAATAATTTTGTTCCACTTCAAATTCAATTACAGAATTGTTTTGGATGGAAAACCAATAATTTATTCCTCTATTTAATTAGTCATTAAAAATTCACTGACACAGGTAAGACTGCATGTGGAAACAGAGTCTTTAACATGCAATTTTAATCCTACAGCTGATGTCTTTTAGCTAGTAAGTCTTCATAGTACGTGCTGCTCTGATGAAGCAAGAAATCTTTAAACACCTGAAATCCTGCTGTGGGCCTGTGGGTTGTGGTAACATGTTCCATCTTTAATGGATGTCGGTTGAAACACTTTTGCAATCATGCATGATCCTTCTTATATTCCCAACAGCTGCAGACTAAACATCTCAATTGACTTCAGTCAGCTCCAAATCGTGTGAGGGCTGCTAAATTTGAGGGCATGGACATTTGTTTACAGCACTTTGTGCAAAAAATCTTTGGCTCTTCTCTGCAAAGAATTCATTTTCCCCCTCTGTTAGCACAATGCATGTCATGCAGATATCACCCTGCCTTACAGGAATAGTCCCATTCAAGGAAATAAGGGCATTTGTAGAGGCCACAGAGTCCAAACCTCCTCCTCAGTAAAACAGATTAAAATTATTTCTAGATTTTTAGCTACCCGGAGGAGAAATGCCCCCTCCTTGACAATGTCTGACCCTTTTGTAAGGAGATTGTGTCAACTTGTGTGAGCTGATGGGCCTGGTCAGGATAAAGGATGGGTCTGGGAAAAGTAAATTTCCCTCTGGGGTGACAGAACTGTCTCTGCTTCCTTCCTTGGGTTGCCCTAATTTTATGAAAAAATTTCTAAAAATTGCATTTGCTTTGTAACACAAGTTTAGGATTTGCTTACCAGAACTTTGTTTTTGAAAGATACCACAAATTTCTTACTATGGAATTCTTTAAAATATTTACAAAGTTTGGAATAGTTATATAATGCTATATTGAATGGGAAAGGGCAAAAATTATTTGACTGAGAACCAGTATTTTTACAATAAGTAGCAAGAATCACTCCTTAAACAATATAGTGTAAGATATTGGTGAATTTAATTTATTTCCAAAATTAACTATTCCATTAAAGAGAACAGATAGACTACATATATTGTCAAATTATTTTAAAGGTAATTTAGAATAAAGTTTCCTTTCAGTTAAATATGTGCAAAAATACCTCTTCTATATTTTTAATGGGAACATTTCAAGAAATACAGAAAAGCAAAAAAAATTTTTTTTTTTGCTGTGGTCTATAATTTTGAGTCCCAAAGATTTGGCTGAACTATGGTTGATCAGTCTCTCCATCAGCTAAAGACAATTTGTAACTACCTTACTACATTTCTTTCAAAGTGTGTGACAGTTTAAAAACTTACCAGTGTGTTCAGTAGTACTAATGTTTTCATATGTTCAGTGTTTTGAACTTGAGTAAGGGTTACAATGTTTGGTTCATAGTTCTCTTACCAACACAGGTAGATATTTATTGCTAATAACCTAACTACAGCATCCAGGCTGGTCCTGCAATGAGGCAGTTTGCAACGCGTCTGAAGTGGATGTACCATAGCCAAGATTTTCCTATCTGCATTGCTAGAGTTGCTTCATAGTCCAGATATTTTGGGAATAAGTGTTTGGAGACTGCAGTTATGTAAGTAGTTTATTAAAGGAAAAAAATTGTCATTTAAGATGGGAATCCACCTTTGCTGGTGGCAAAACCCACAGATAGTCACAGCCTGTGATCAGCCCCAAAGATCCAAACAGAATATTATTTACACAACACTTGACATATTAAAATTTATATTTGAGATAAAAATTTTATCCTTTATATCTAAAGACATGGTACACACCAGTTATAATTCTCATTCGAGTCTGTCAAGAACTGAATCAGCTGTCACTTCAAAGGCAGCGAACCACAAGCAATCAAAATGACTCTTGAAGTCTTTAAAGATATTTTGGATTTAATCTTTGAAAAGGAAAATTGCTGTGCATTGATATTTCTCAAACATTTTTTAATGTACTAACACATCAGTTATTCACCAGACTTCTTCAGCAATAAACACTTTCCAGAAGATAAAACATCAGCTAGAAAGGTTCAGATTTTCAAAGTCGCTTGAAGGACTCAGGAACAGTGTCCATTAGACTAAGTGGAAAATATGTTCCTTATTTGCTTCAGAAAGATCTCTAGAGGTGTTAGGAGTGTATTAAATGTGATGAAAACAGGGATATACACATTTAAACTTCGAGACACACATGGAATTATATTTGGAAACATCATTGATTGTTGAGAAATACTCTGAAGCTCTAAAATAATTTCACACAACAAACTTTAATAAACTCCAGTGAACATATATTTGTTCAGGAAATTTGTGCAAATGAAAAATAAAATTATGGAGAAACTTTATAAATTTTTATTGTGCTTGATAAAAGGTTGGAAATTTTAGAAAGTTTTTCCCTCCTTTTTTAAACTTTTAGTGTAAAAATGCTTTGGAACCATGGAGTGGATGGGATTCTTTTTGTTTCTACTTGATTTTATTCTCTTTTAATATAGTGCTCATAAACTAATGAAAGAACCACAGCTGATTTTTCAGGTAGCACAGTTATATTTATTGTTCTATGTCACCATATAGAAACATAATAAAGAATTAGAGATGCCAATTATAGGCACTGCAGGAATAAGTTTTTCTTGGAAGGACTTAAACAGTACCCTTGTGTGATATTATCTAAATCTTTACTGTACAATTCCTTCTGAATGAGAAAAACATGAAGTTTGACTTAATTTTTAGCCACTTGGTACATGCTAATTGCAAACGTTGATATTCTGAATTACATTATCTCTAGAGTAGTTCAGTGATGTTATGCAAAACTTGGCCAAAATCGTTTAAACACACAGTAAGGTGGGAATATCAGTAGCTGTGTTAGTGAAACTGGAGGTTTTTCTTTGTTTTTTTTGTGCCTTTTTTGCATGTTTTGGTTTTTGTTATTACATTTTAGTCAAGCAGGCTGAAATTTATATCTACTTTTCTGTGTATTTAAAAGCTCTCGTGTAGCAAATATTTACATGTGTTCTAAATTTTTTTACAGTGAATAAAGTGAATAAAGCCA
Source organism: Camarhynchus parvulus (assembly GCF_901933205.1). Taxonomy (NCBI): domain Eukaryota; kingdom Metazoa; phylum Chordata; class Aves; order Passeriformes; family Thraupidae; genus Camarhynchus; species Camarhynchus parvulus. The sequence continues at coordinate 51,552,565 of NC_044586.1, forward strand.
TTATTTCAATGAATCACATTATTTCAATGAGCCAATTATTTCTTTTTACACTGAATAAAGCCATTATTTCAATAAGCCACAAGAGCACATATGTAGATAACTGTAGATAAGTGCGTATATAAAACTTTTATAGAATCAAAACCCATATGATCCATGTACTGTAAAATTCATGGTGCTCTGTCTAAAGTTACATCTTCATTAGTAATGCATGGTTTACAGCATTTCCTTCTCATAAAGCATGACTTTCATGACACTCATTAAACTCAGAGAAAAGTCATGTTATCAACCCGTTCACCTGTGTAAAGCATGTTTTTCTTATTATCTTGTAAGGTCAAACTAAATCCTTTCACAGACCATACACTCTCTCTTTTTCTCTCTGAAAAAGTTATTATACAGGCATTTTTGCTACTTTTTTTTCTTCCTTCACACTGTCTGTTCTACTTCCCTAAACCCCTTTTTCCTGTAAAAATTAGTTGAAACTAAGCTTTTCACATCTGTATGAGAAGTCAAACAATAGTGAATCAAACACACACTTGAAATATTCCTGAAATTTTTACTACATTGCTTTTGGCTTTGATAAGAAAAAGGTCCTCAAAATGTGTGTAAGATTTAATGAATGGCTAAGGAAATGAAATGGATATATATATAAACAAATAAAGAAACAAACAAAACCCCCCAAACAAAAACCAAAACAAACAAAAAAACCAAAAACTATTAAAAAAAAACAAACCAAAAAACCTTTGAAAATTTAACCCAACTTGTTAAAGCTACTTATTTAGATACAATCTCTTAAAAAATCACCCAGAACTTCAGGCCAAATTCCACGTAGTTTTATCCTTGGCCTTCACAATTTCTGCACCATTGTTCTGTGTGATAAATACAACCATTTTCTGCCTGGGGCTGTTCACAATGAAAATTTTCTACCCAAAACAATCTTGTTAGCTTCATGATTGCTTTTCCCCTCTAATGAATGCAGAACATAATGAATGCCAAGCCAATCTTTTGAGTCCAAATCCAGGGATCTTCATCAAGACAATGAATGTGCAGTCATTAAATAGAACCATGTTGAAAGTGCTTCTGCCATAAATACAATATAATACATTTTCTTTAATGGGAATGTAGTATTTTAGCACATTACTTAATTAGGGATGAGCAGAAAAATGGGAGTTAATTCCTTCAGCTTCAGTGAGTGCAGCAGAAGCAGTACGTTTTCATTCATTGCTTAGGGACCCATTAATTACATTACAGGCTGAATAAAAAAAAAGAAAGTATTTAAAATATTATATATGGTAAATAGTAATTTAATAATTTTAATGCTTACTGAAAGGATGAGGCTAGATGGAGGTGGCATTATCTTCCTTTTAAATGTCATATCTGTGGAACTGATAAAATTACAGATTATTTTTATGGTCTTGATTCTCTATTGGTGCAAAGCACTAGACAGTTACTCATTTTGGGAGACCAGAATGTGCCATAATCATGCCATTCAGTAATTAAATCCATTTACAAACCTTTGTGGGAAAGTCTGAGCTGGACAAACCAAGACTAAAGCTATTCTTAATTCCTGCTAGTTAATTTGAAGTGTATTGATAGTTAAAAAAGTTAGAAAGCTGTGCTTAAAGTCAACATTTCAACTGAGTGTAAAAGTTCCCATGACTATTAAACACTCCAGTGTTAAATCACTGGGGTTCCTTTATGCAAGAATATTGGCCACTGAATATGAAAAACTGTAGTTGAAAGGAAAGAGTCTCTACTCTACTGTTTCCTTTGAATACTGTAGTAATTTTAATAAATTGAACTTTAAATGAACAGTAACTTGCAGAAGAAAAACTCTGCACTCTGTACTCCACAGTACAACAGGATAATTTTTCCTATAATAGTGTCTTTGGGTGTTATATTATTTGGTCTATAAGAAAAAATATGTTAAAATGATCATTCAGGTAGATTTCACTAAGGACATTGCATGTGATAGAACATTTAACAAAATCAAAATATTCTGAGAAACATTATTTAGATTGTTCCACACCATGTTTAAATCAACCCTTACTTGCTAAGTGTTTTCATTTTGGAAGAAAGGGACTGCTGTGGTGAGTGTTCTCATTTTTACAACAGGTAAGAGTGCTTCTTTGTGCACTGAGAACTTGCTGGTTCAATTCCTTCTCCAGGGATGTGAAGCCATGGTTTTCCCACCACTACAAGGTTGTCCCATTTTCTCTGGGCTATTGTGAAGAAGCAATGTATTCTACAATTAATTCTCTGTTGACATCCTTCTACAGTGCACAAAGGCCTGAACATTCACTGAGGTCCAGCTCTTCAGTGGAAGAGACTGAAAGCAGCATTCTATCCTACCACGGTGTAAGATGCTTGCAGCCAAAATTCTCTTTACAGGTAAAAGCAAGGCACGTTTTCCCAAGACTATCTTCTGGGAAAGGCAGCGAGAAAACCTCAGAGAAGAAGGAAAAACAATTCTTATCTCTGCTTGCTGCTCCTGTTGTTTAGCACATGTGGAATGTGTTGGAGGATTGTTACCTGAAGGAATTTGGTAATTGGATTCTGGCGGAGATTATTTGTGTTAATTAGTCCATCAGGTCCAAGCTGCGTGGACTGTCGGTCTGCAGACAGCCATGAGTTAATAGTTAGTATGATATATTATAGTATAGATTACTATCTCTCTTTAATATAGTTGTAATGTTAAATAGTATGGTTTTAATAAAATGAGTGAGTGTTCAGCATTCCAAAGCCTTGGAGTCAGATGCCAATCATTCCCATGACAGGGGCACCCTGCAATTTTGATAGCTGGTGTAGCTCCAAAGGACTGGGGCCACAAAAATATTCAGAGGACTGGAGAACCTTTCCTATGAATATAGGATGAGAGCTGGGGTAATTCAGTCTCAAGAAGAGAAGGCTCTGGGGAGACTTCAGTGTGGCCTTCCAGTACTTTAAGGGTGCTTATTAAAAAGAGCAAAAGTGACTTTTCATACAAACAGACAGTGACAGGACAAGGGGGAATTTTTTAAACTGAGAGAGGGCAAGTTTAGATTCAATATTAAGAAGAAATGTTTTCTTCAGTGTTAAGGAAATTTCCCAGCGTGACCATTCTCGAGCCTCTCTGGCAGTCACGCTCCCAAGGCCAGAGACTTTCACTGCTGGGACTGGAGCCCCTTGGCAGCGGCAGCTCCAGTGCCCAAGGGGAGCGCCCTTGACTCCCTGCACTCCCCACTCCCAGCCAGGCAGACCAGGTTCCCTCACCCCTTTGACCTCCAGGTTCCCATTGCAGAGTCTCAGATGTCTCATTCCATAAAGCCATTTATTCACAGTGCAGTGACACAGAAACAGCTCCTGCTGGTGCTGCTGAGGAGGGACCCCCAGCAAAGGAACCCCATGGCTTTTACACCCTCACAGTCCAAGCAGGCACAAGTCTCACTCTTCCTTCAAGCCCTCGACTTCTTTTGTGTCTCCTGGTGTTCATTCACCTGACTGGGCCACCAGTCCCTGTGCCCTTTGTCTTGGCTGTCTTGGGCTCCCACCCAGAGCTCAATCTCTTCAATCTTCATCTTGCACTGCAGCTTGCAAACTGAGATACCTTCACCTGGTGTATTCCTTAACACTCAGAGGGTGGTGAAACACAGAACAGGTTGCCTACAAAGGTTGTGGATGTCACATTTCTGGAAGTGTTCGAGACCAGGTTGGCTGGAGCCCTGAGTAATCTGGTCTAATGAGTAGCATCCCTGTCCATGGCAGTCATAGTGGAGCTAGATCACCTTTAAGGTCTCTTTCAACCCAAACCATTCTGATTCTATGACTAAAGCCAGGCGAGAACTTAATCCTGTATTCTTCTGTTTATCCAAACATAATCTATCATTGTTTCTGCAAAAGGGTTCTCTGTCAGCAAATTATTTTTATCCCTTTATTTCTCAGCCAGCTGGATCAAATCTATTCAGGTGATCACACCAAATTAATTACTCCTGAGGTATAGGAAACGGTGGCACCAGTTCATGCCACATTCTACTGGATGCTCAGTTCTAATAAGGATATCAAATAGAATAGGAAATCTCTTTCTAAAATAATTGGACTATGACTGAATTTGTGGTGATATATATGGGCATGATTTTAGCTGCAATGATGGTTGGCCAATATCCTACTATGAAAATATATTATTTTTCTATCATTTAAATACTATGTCAGTAAGAATACAAACCTGATAGTAGTATTGTCATCTATCTTATGTGCTGTCTTCATTCATAAAGAGGTCTCAATGACTCCATGAAAGATTTAATGTATACATATTCAGTTAATATGGCTTTATGCCTGTATGGGACATGTGATGTTCATCTGTGAGCATGATAATAAATTACAAGCCTTCACTATTAATAAAAGACTCTTAACTGAAATGCCATTTCTTTGTATTATCTTATTTACAGGAGGAGATGATATAAAGTAGATTGTTAGCTTCCAACAGCAAAGTAAAATTCTTAAACACATGAACAGCTCTAAGTAGGAGTTCTACTAGAGGCTCTGAAGATGCCAGGGCCCTTGGTAGACAAACAACAGTGCTGTTTCTCAAAAGGCTGCAATTTGGTTAAGTAAAATTTTATAAGTAAGGAAGGTGAGGATTTACTTTACAATTTACATAACTTACTTGAATTTCCATTAAAAGATGTAGAAGCTTATTGTGGAGGAATTTCCAATAAATATGCTGATAATGTAAATATTACATAAGGTAAAATAAATGATAAAACTAGTTTTCCTTCCTTGTACCGTGGTTCATCTTACCCTGAATGCAGAACAGATAATGTCACAGCTATAACTGCAGTTCCAATATTAGATTATGAAGATGTCATTTATCAGTAAGAAATGAAATCACAGCTGCAAGGAAGTGAAAGTTCCTGGTGATAGATCACATTGGTTTACATTGTCATGTCATTCTTGAATTCTTCACTGTGATATGTATGATAGTTCTGGATGATTAAACATTGAAAATAAGCATAAATTGCATCAGCATCAAGATCTATTTAAACGCATGAAAAGAAGTTCACTCAATTACTGCTCGACAACGTAGCTAGTTGAGAAAAGAAATAATTGTACACAGGATCATATAATACACATTCATTTGTCAAACAGAAGGTTGGAAACTGAGCTCAAAATGTTTTTTGTTTCTCTTGAGCATTCAACAGACTTCAATGAAGGAAATCAAATATAAGATGGAAGTGTTATGAAAACCAATATAAATTTATATTCATTCTACAAGTGAAAAACCTGTCATGGCCAGAAAATTTATAATAAGGTTTTGAATACATTTCTGAACAATTTAAATGAACATGGCCTCTTACAAAAGAATAGGGAATTAATTAATGGATTAATGGATTAATGAATAATTAATTAATTATTTAAGAGTAAGTACTCTTGACAGTGATATAGGCCAAGTGAGAGGTACAATACATTGGGGGAAAAAGTGCTGCTGGAGCATTTGCAAGAAAGAACATGAAGAAAATCAGATGCAGTTCCAGTGGCACTATCGAATTCACAACATCACCAAGTATGAGACAATGCAAGGTATGAGATAACCTGGACAAACTTGTCCTAGGGCAATTTCAGTTGGAGGGATGGCAGCAATTTTAGCATACAGGTAGAGGTGCTGTTCTTGACAAGTGAAGCTGATGTTGCATGCTGCAAGGAGCATCAGTTGTCTGCTGTTTTTCAAAACAAATCTCCACCCTCTAGCAGGCATACAGGTACCTTCCTCCTGTCTTACTTTCCCACATCCTTCCAGCAACTTCTTTGGTTATATGAACTCCATCCAATATTTTCTGAACCTTTGGGTAAACATTTCTCTGTCACTTTTGGGGCTTGCTTTCTTGTTTGCCTCCTGTTCCAGGTAAACTCTCAGCTCCTCTTAGGCATCCATGAGGATGAGCTTTTGCCACAGGCTCTGCCACTGTGCCTCCCCACCCTCCTGATATTTCTGACAGCCCTACATGCTAAATTGTCCTTCAAACAGATACCATTTCCTGCTTTCAAATGGACATACAGGCAGCCTTTTTGACAGCAGCAGTTTGGGTACAAGTTTGGGTAGTGTCCAGAGAGCAGCTGCAATTAAAAAAAAATTAAAAACATGAAACCACGCACCATATGCTGCTGAAGAACCCTCCATGCTTGGTAGGGTCAGTATGTTTCTGACCTATAAAGAACTACAATGCTTTATTTGCTTCATGCAATGCTTTTAGTATTGAGCCTTAACTGTCTCAAAATGGCATACAAACCTAATTAAAACAATTTCTTGGGGATTTTTGGCTCATCACCTCTGATGTCTCTAAGGAGCACATACTTCTCTCCTGTTCTAGAGCAAGGAGCAGCTGAAAGGGGCAGCGTTCTTTAGACACTGGAAAACCTGGAGAAGATAAAGAGAAGAGGATTTTTTTGTTAAAGAGGTTTTCAAAATTATAAGGCTTGTAACAACATATAGAAAATTTGGCTAATTTACATGACTATAAATAGTCCTAGGGCTCCTGTTTACCTAGTTCCTGTTTACTCTTAACAGAGTCAATTCCAATATCAGGGTGCAAAGGCTAGCACCTAGGAAAAGGAAAAAAAAATAGAAGAACAAGAGACTTTATGTAAATGCATTCCATGGTGTTAGAGATGCCACAAGATGCTGAAGCATTTCCTGTGAGCTGACTCTTTTGCCTTAGCAAGGTTGCGCACATTTTTTTCTAGGAGCTGAAACAGAAGTGTTAGCAAAGATGTGGGAATCAGATGGAGAGGTAGGGAGTGGGAGCAGCACCAGGCAGAGGTGGTGGGAGGAGATGCAAGTGAGGCAGAGCCAGGATGGCACAGAAGCATCAGCAGAGGCAACTCACTGCACAGAGAGCCAAGTGAGCTACAGTCAGCAGCTGCAGCAGTGAGACAGCCAGCAGGAACAAATTGAACAACAGGCTGGATCAATCTAAATCAAACCTTGATCCCCAATGAGAGTTAAAAAATTAGTAACTGAGTGAAAGCTACTCCAGGGGAGGAAAATCATGTCTCACAGTAATACAAGGGAAAATTCTGAGGTTTTATATTTCACAAACTGTTTATATTGCATTTGTTGGAGTTTTCCTTTGGAGTTTCATTCCTTTAATAAAGTTATTGTTTGAAAACAATTTCATTATGTTTATAAGTGGAACATATTCATCATCTGAGTACTGGAATGCTCACTGTACTTTTCTCAGGTTTCTTGAAACAGGACAGACTTGGTGTTTTTTTAATGACCCTTTAAGATTATTTTTTAGCTATTTAATATATTTTGTACTGGCTTCATAGCCTTTTCATCATCCACAATTTAAATTTAAAAGGATTGTCTTTTCTCTCTATGTGACAAGATCTTCTGTATGATGATCTCCTTCAAAATAAGATCATCAACTCAGTCCTGGTCCTGTTTTACTCTTTATTCTTCCTCACTTCTGGAATGAATTTGAACTCATTTGAAATCTGTCAGTAAAATTATTTAAGGTACATTTGGTTGCATTTCATATGACTGAGCTTTAACTGAGATAATTTAAAATTCATTATTTAGCAGCCCTCTGAAGTTGTGTAAATAGTCCATTGTAATGTATGACTGATTGATTTATTGATATATATGCCTCCTTCAAGGAGGAATTTGGGTCAGTATACATCATGCAAAAGCTATTAGAGTAAACCTCATTGCTTTCTTAGGGTGCAGTTTGACAAAATAAGTTCCAGTGAGTTGATAGGTTGAGTAGTATATCTCTCTCAAAAGGCAGGGAACATTAGCATCAGTGGAGTCTTTGAAAGTAACATTGGAATGAGTATAATAAAACCTGAAAATAACAGTCAGCCATGCAGTGCTGGCAGATTACAAAATCTCCTACCATTTTATATGTCTCTGTTGCAGTCCTCTGAAGAGAAAAAGTGCACCAAGACATGACTTTAATTTACTCTTTTGTGGCCTTCACAGTGACCTGCATGCTAATCCAGGAAGGAAAGTGTTAAACACTTACTGTGTGTGTAGCAGTGCTTAGCAGTGAACCTTTACATCAGTACAATTAATACCCCCTTGTGTGTTTCTTTGATCCTAGCCCTTTTGATTTTAACTCTGATACAGATGTCTAGACAAACCCAAATACAGTTACAAAAAATGTAATCTGCTTTGAAGGACATATGGTTCTGCTCTAAGAAGCACTGACAAGAACTGGTTTTTGTAATGTAGTCTATCCATCACTTCCAGGTAGGAAAATGCAGGAAATAGCCAATCCCCTGAAAATGAAAGTCTGTGGATATTTTTTCTCTGTATCTGTAAGTATGTAAAGCACGTAGATACAAAGCTCCCGAGGGCTGATTTATATTTTTAATCTAGAGTTCACAGTGGAATATGGTCACATGACTTAAATCTACACAAGCTTACAGAAGTGACAGTTCTCAGGACCTTTAAAAACTTTGGAGAACCTTGCTTGATCCTCAGAAGCTCCTGGAAGACTAGAGATCACCTTGTTTGCACAACAGTAATCCCATTTAAAAGCAAACATAAACTGCCTGACACATAGTAAAATCTTTGCCACAGACAAAACCAACGCGGGAAAATTTTAAGAAATGGAAAGGGATGGCAGAGAGATACTACTTTAATGGAAAGTTTGAGATCACATTGAAGGTCTAATTTGCTCTGAGTCACTGTGAATCTAGCTAGGATAATCATCTCCCTCCCCAAAAAAGGTGTGAAGAGATGCTGTTAGCAAGTTGGTGTGGTTAATCAGCTGAGTTCACTCCATAGCAAGAAATCATCAAGTACATGTTTGGTCATCCTTATTTTTATGGTCAAATTTCTTTTTGTGGGCAAAAAGTAATGCACATCTATGCAACAAGATCATTCTCACTGTGGATGAATTTAAGTAGCAAAAACATATTCAGATCTATTTGTTGCAGAAAAAGAAAGAAGGAAGCAAAAAAAGAAACAGGAAGGACTGTAAAGGAAGAAGGAAGGAAGAAGAAGGAAGGAGAAGAAGGAAGAGGAAAGGTGGAAGGTGAAAAATCTGACAAAATACCAGTTAAATTTATTGCATACGATCTCGCCAGCACATATTCCTTTCTGTCTCGTGTTCACAGGATCAGAAGATCATTAGCATAAGAGAAGATGGTACTAGTTTACTCACTAGTAAACCACATCTCCAAGTGCCATGTCCACACATTTTTGAACACTTCAAAGGATGGTGATTCCACCACTTCTCTGAGCAGCTTGTGAGGAGAAAAGAGTAGCAGAAACAACATGTCATGTAATGTAGTAAATTGACTACAACACCAATTCCCCATCCCCCTGGTCTGGGGGAAGGAGGTAGAGAAACTGACAGTAAAACTGAGGCAAGGAACAAGGGAGAGGTAGAGGTAAGAAGTTTTAAGATTTGGTTCTTTTTCTCATTGCCCTCCTCTGATTTTGATTGGTAAATAGTTAAATTAATTTCCTCAAATTGAGTCTGTTTGTCTGCAATGGTAATGGATGAGTGATCTCTCTCTCTCACTGTCCTGATCTTTTCCCATGAGCATTTCATTCTGTCTTCTCTCCCCTGTCCAGGCGAGGAGGGGAGCAATAGGGTGGTTTTGGTGGGCACCAGGCATCCAGCTGGGGGCAGTCCAATGACACCTGAAACTGGCTTGGCCAGATTTGCTAGTCTCTATTTCCTTACCTAAAAACTGCTGAGTAGTTTATAGTCTGGAGTCTCCAGCATCATCCTGAGGTTCCTGTTTGGTCATGCCATGGTTTGTTCTCCTATACACTGTGTCCTATAGCCCTGCTAGCAGGCTAAATTGATGTTCCTCTGCAGTGTAACCATCACATGTTGGAGATGTGCACAGAATAACTACTTGCTACTGCTCTTCTTGAAAAAGCTATATTAAAACATGGAGAAAGCAGTGCACATAAAATTCAGTAGGTAGAGGTGACCACTGAGATTTGCAAAAATTATTGTTACAGCCAAAGAAAGTAAAAGAGAGAGACCAAAAGGAGTTCAAACTGAGCAAGCTGAATAGTCTTCAGTGCTTGGTCCTTGGCCAGTTAATTTAAAGCTTCTGGACACTGACCAGCAAGAGGAATAGTGTAGACACTGACCTCGAGTGCTCCATTATCTTCTTTCTACCTTGAAAACTCTTCTTTATTCTACCCCTAAAAGGATGTTAAACCTAAAGGGATTAGAACCCAAATTCTTCCCATTTTCTTCACCAATAATTCATATCTTTGTGCTGTCTCCACATTTGCCTGGCCTGTCAGAAAAAAAGAACTCGCTTAGTTTCCTGTTGTCAGATAAAACAGGAATAGTATCTGGTAATATTAATCTCATCTTGGAGAGGTTTCTTTCAAAACTGTTGAGATTTAAAACTTGTGGTGAACCCCTTATTGTGGTCGGCCAGTGACTAGTCTCAGCAGGAGAAATCAAGGATTATTTTGAATGCAGATGAATTTTATTCTGCTGAAAAGATTATACTGGAAATTACAGAAAGACCATCTAAAAAGCCACTGTCTTCAGCTGGTGGGAGAAGCTGCATTAGAGTTATCTTTGGTACAGGTTTGGTACATTGCCCACAGTTGAATGCTTGTGTTTTAGAGGTGTTATCCCCAAATCCTCATCTTGCCTTTGCTATCACAGCATCCCAGCACCGATGCCCACGTTGTGACTGAGGAGAAGGTCCAGCACGACCTGCCTGTGATGCTGCAGGGCCATCCTGGGCTGCCAGGCTTTTCTCAGCACCAGTGCCAAGAACAGCCCGTGAACCTTGATTGCAGCCTTGCTCTTCTGAAGTGTCGCTTGGCAACAAAATATGCATGCAGTGATTAGTTTTTCCAACTTAAGCATGTTTTGTGGCTGAATTTACCCAAACTTCTCTGACTTGAACATTTTTCTGCTTGCTTAAAAGGACAGCAAAAGCTTAGTCACAGTGAGTTATTTTAAAAGGTACCGAGATTTTAAATGACATTAATAAAGTACTACACTTGATGCATTTCTGCCATGCATTTCTATTTGCATAATTAAAAGGGAAGATTTATATATAGAGAGGGTGTTTTTTATTCCTTTCCTCTAAAGATTTTGCACATAGGTTGCCTGTGTTTAATGCTTTTGGCAGAAGGTAGAAAGCTGCAAGTTGGATATTTGAAAAGAGGCATAAGGCTGAATATTAAATGAATACAGTTATAGGTAAGGAAAAAAAAGAATGTAGAAAAATTAAATACTGACTTCCTACCTATAGGTTTGGCATACATGAATCTTTAGTTCTTACAATGAATCTTAGATTCATTCTTAGCCTTACCCACTCCTCTTGATGTATGCTTTTGTGGGTGTATGACATACATATTCAGGATGTAAAGAAATGTTCAACAGGTTCCAGTGCTATTAAGCTTCATCTTCTAATCCTGTCTTTTACCTTTTCAGTTTCTGTGGCAATAACTTTCATCCCACTGCTGGGTTTATAGGCAGTAAAAATATGTAAGTGCCAGTTTATCTAAATTCTTCTACTGTTTATATCGGTGTGACACTGAAGCTTTTCTTTTTACATGTATACATCAAAGAAAAAAAAAGGAAAAAAAATCAAAGTAGTCGTGATTCAAAGGAAAAAAAAACCCAAACTGAGATCAATACTTAGTAAATGCTTAGAAAAAGTAATGCTAGTAGGGAAAGGTGCGGGAATGAGGGCTGGAATTTGCCCTACCAGGCAGGATGCAGTTGGAGCAGTATCAGGTCAAATATGCCTTCCTCTGAAACATGAGCTGTAGCCATGCAGAGAAAGCTTATGTGGGTAGCACCACAGAATTTCTTTCTTCCCTTTTCTATATGGTTCTTTATTTTCCAGCATAGTTTTCAGGATCACTGCCTTACCTGTTCCACCTGCTTACCCCCAAGTGGGCAGCCTGGTTCATCAAGCCATCCCAAACATCTAAGCCACTTTTCTGGGAAGCAGTACATGGAGATGGATAAACAAAGATCAAAGGATCAAATAATCTTTTAGGTTGGAAAAGACCTGTAAAATCATCAAGTCCAATCATAAACCTGATGCTACCAAGTCCATCAGTAAACTGTGTTGCTAGGTCCCATGTCTACATATCTTTTAAATATCTCCAGGGCACAACCACTTCCCTGGACAGCCTGCTCCAGTGCTTGACAACCCTTACAGTGAAGAATTTTTTCCTTCTCTGCAGTCTAATTTTCTCCTGGCACAACCTGAGGTAATTTTTTGTCATCTTAACTTGATAGGCTTTTGAGTAAAAGGACGCAGCAATGCACCAGTATCTCACACTGAGGTGACAAAAACCATGATAAAGCAGGGAACTGATACTAGAGACAGCACTTGTGAAAAAGCTGCAGATATTTAATGACAACAGCCTTTGAAGGACACAGCCTCAGCTTTCAGCAAGTGAGGAATAAATGTCACATTTGCCTGAATCTTTCCCATCTCATACAGGCTTTCCCTCTGCTTTTATCACGCGTGAGCAGAGTTTGGCACAGTAAAAATGGCATCCTCCTCCTGTCAAGTGTATTTGCTCCTACAGTGCCTGTGAATAGGCGCTGTCCAGGATGATTCAGAGAGTGGAGCCTCCTCCAGATAGGCATTGATTGTGCTGCTTTGAATCAGGCATGGTGTGACTTTTACTTACTGCTGTAAATTGACTTTGTTTGCATATCTATGTGTCAGTTTTGCCTACATACTAAAATGTTATCTGCCTCCAGTTCCTTCAGAAAGGGAAGGTGCATGTCTCAATACATAAGGACTATTCATCTAGGGAGCACTCAGGTCAGGGTCTGTTTAGAAGACATCTTGCTCTACTGAAACTGTTGCAAATCCATATCCTTCAAAAAAAGCATTTATTGTATTCAGGTTGATAGCACCAGAGTGCCACAGCTGCTTAACCCACATTAGTGCAAGAAAGTTTGTAGAGACTGTTTAGATGTTTCAAGTTTGGGAAGGTGGTGGTAGGAGGGTGAGGACACAGGAAGAAATATCCTTTCTGATGTGGTGAATCCCAGGTGGAACACACATGGTTTCATATTATTATTCCTTTTACATCCATCTCACAACCCTCTGAACAGTTCAGTTGCAATCTGACCCATGATCTCCAGTATGGAAGGGACAGTCTCTGATATTAAATGTCTTTTTTTTCCCCTGACCATTTGTTAGAATAACTTTTCTAAGCATTTAGAAAAAAAAGGAAAGTGTTTCTGTATGCCATGTTTTTGTGCACATGTGCCAGTCAGGCTGTCTGGGTGTTCAGGGCTGCCATTAAAGGCCCAGCAGTCAGACTGAAGCTCTCGCGTTGTTACACATAAAAGTCAGAGTGGGAATTCTTCTCAAGCTGGATGTATTACAGCTTCGTGAAGTGTGAAGAGGAGATGAAATGTCAAGGCTAATCTCTTGCCACATATCTGTAATTATTTTATCATCATTTATGATTTATAGCAGATGTCTGTGAAGCAATTATTGGAAATAACACTTTGTATGTACATTTGTGAGTGAGAGAAAGAAGGAAAAACATTACTCGTTAGTAATACAATGCTGTTTATAAGTACTGGTTGTAAGTACTCGACATGCTGAAGGGATTGACATGTCTGGAGACACCTTCCTTGACCTGTGTTTTCTTAGAAGCAGCTGTAGAAGTTATTATGAACAGGGTGTTAGGAGCATCATAAAACAAAATCAGATCAATCTTTAGAATACATAGGATACCTTTAGAGGGAGAACTAGAGGAAAATAATTTATCAGAGAAGAGCACCAGGCATGTAGCACCATTTGTTAAAGATATGTATGTGAATATTATCTCCTTGCAGGCCTGAGAGGGCTAAAGGGGCTGATAATGCATAAATTCAAGCTAGGAAAAATGATATATTTTTGAAGTGGGAAAAAATCCACCTTTTAGCAGGTTTCATGAAAAAAGTTGAAGAGAGGAACTTCCACAGTTTCGGGGTGAACTGGAAATCACAGACTTTATTTTTTGTCCTTTAGTCACTTTGACTCCTGACAGGAGATACCGTTTATCCTGATGTCATGGTATTTGTGTTATATAAAACATCAGTATGATTTTCTGAAAATATTCTGCAATAGATGAGGACCGTGCTCCTCTTTCCTACAGCTGTTTTACCTCTCCCTTAAGCTCTGTTTTCTGTGTCTTTACTTCCTCATCTCACCCAGTGCTTTCCTGCCACTCAATATTGTTCTCACCCACCTTTAAAGATCAATTTTCACCAGGCCATGATTAGGTTGGTTTCTTGCTACAGTTTAAGACTCAATCAACCCACTGTAATTCAGTCTCCCTTGTCTCCATCCACTATTCCTGCTTACCATTATTGTTGTCTCTGTGAATATACTCCTTGCCCTGTTTTTTTCTTATCTCCTTTACAGATATTAGATGTTTTTCACAACATCAGTTCTGGGCTTCAGTCTGCTACCTCACCTCTTAGGGGGGTAGGATGTTCCAAGCATGGAACTGGGGGCTCAATAGCATCACAAGGCTACAGTTATTCACTTGTTCAGTACTGAAAATATCACATTACCCGTCGTTTTCCAAGGCTTGCACTTTGGCTGGATAATATGGCTCTTCATAGGGGCACTAGAAGGTGTACCTTCTTCAAGTATGGATCATCCCAATACAGCATGGACTTGCTTCAAAGCACTAAGGATCTAAATGTTTCTCTCAAGCAGGAAAAAAGAGAAAGGAAACGGAAGATTTTAGTCATATATTACATTTTGTCTTTCTTTGCTTTTGGAATTTTAAGAAACATTTTGTGTGACATTTAGAAAGCAATGATTAGCATGATAGATCCCTTGGATAGGAAAATTATGGTCCAGACTTTAAATGTTTCATTGAGTTCTAAACTCAGAGAAAGTCTTTTACTGGGAATTATCAGTGTTGGCAACCCAGTTTACAACTGAAATGTCTTTTATTGGACCTTTAAAACTGAAAACAAACATTGACTATCCCTGCATAGGATTTAGGTGACAAGGGTTTTTTAGCCAGGGGAGAGACTGGGGTCCTGTAGGGTTGAATTCTGTGAGACCAGGAGTTGACCCTATGTCAGACAGAACCAGTTCAAACTCCAAAATAGACCCACTGGTGCCCAAAATTAAGCCCATCAACAACACCGTCAACACCTACGTGACAAAGTATTTAAGAAAGGGTAAGAAATTATATGCAGCAGCTGTGAGAGAGGAGTGACATAATGGGAGAAACAACTTTTCAGATGCCAAAGTCAGTGAAGAAGGAGAGGGAGGAAGTGCCCTAGGTGACGGAGCAGAGATTCTCCTGCAAGTCATGGAGAAGATCATGTTGGAACAGATATCCACCTCTGGCCCAATGAGCAGACCATGGTGAGACACACTGTCCCCCAAACCCGTGGAGGAGCATATTGGAGCAGATAACCATCTGCAGCATGTGGGATACCTCCATGCTGGGGCAGGTAGAGTTGCCCTGAAGGAAACTACAGCCTGAGGTCATTGACCACTTCAAAGCTCATGGCATTGAGTTTGATCAGGTACATCTTTACAAGGATATATTTGATGCTAATGGAGATATTAATGTGAAAGAAGTGATCTACAAATGGATTGAAAAAGCTCTGGAGCAGCATATGAAAGTAGGAGATGAAGTGCTAAACTGACTGGTGAACCACAAGATAAAACTCTTCCTAATTACACAGGAAGAGCACACAGATTTGTTAAACTACGTTAATAATGTGAAGCAGCTCAGTAAGCCATACTAGCAACATTTGTGTTTTGGTGTAATAGAATACTATAGGAAGCTTGCTTTCTAAATCACTACTCTTCTTTTTCTACTGAAGGTTTGGTTAAGCTTGTACTGATGCCAGCAGAAGGACTTGGTTTAAAATAAGCATGTAACTCATATTATCATTATGTTACAGTAATTACATGCATCATCAAAAGCAAAATGTGCCCCTAGGTGTGTTCTACTGTAAACTCTGCAGTGTACTGTACACACATTTTGTAGCTCATTTTAAAACCTGGAGATAATATTTTTTTTGAGAAAATTTCAGATTTGGGAGTGCATTATATATCAGGAATTATTATTACCTGATATAAGAGTGAATTTCATTGTACTACAAAAACCTGTGGATGTCCCTCTGTATCTTTACACTGCAGTGTAGAGTTGCCAGTAAAGGGCAAGAGTTAGCCCAGGTATTCCAGCTGAATGTCAGGTTTGTGAAATCTGTAGATCTTAAGCTCAAAGGTTTAGATGGTAGTTCTGGATGACTTTTGTCTCTGTGGAGCTGCTTATCTGTATTATACTGGCACAGTCAAGTTTCTCTTAACAAGATACTCTAAATCTCCATTAAATGTTGAGTTAATGGTTGACTATTTTAGGTTTTACATATATCACTGATGTTTAGGACTTTTTCATAGTCATGAATGAAGTTACTGCTTTCTGACCTCTTGAATAATTTTCTGATGTAGTGCATAAACACTTACTCTCCTGTACTAGTTTCAGAGATGGCATCACCTAAGTATTTTAGATAACTTCCTGGTTTATGTGGTACTTTCTGTCCTGTTTCTTTTCCTTTTGTAATGGTCTTCCAACAGCAAAATTTTTTGCATTTGCATTTGAATCTCTGGCTTACATGGCTTCCCACAAACATAGATACATTAGAGATTAAAAATATGTAATACAAAATTACGTATGTCAATTGTGTTCTTGCTCAAGTTTCCCTCCAGATAAGCAAAACCTCGTGGTTTAGCTGACACCCTGCTCACAAGCAATGGGTAACAAGGCTGAAAGGCAGCTGTAAGTTAGTCCTATGTCAAAGTATTCAAAACAATAGGATGTCTCACATTTTTCAGTAATTTTGCTGGTATTTCTGAGTGTCATTCCAGGCTATGTCACTCTCCATCTGATTGACAAGGATCAAGCAAAGAAACTTAAACAAGTAACAGGAAAAAGATGTAGAAAAGCCATGTCTTAGCAAAAGTAGTTTTGTTTGTAGAAGGAAAGAACTTGCTTTTTATCTCCAGTTATTAGTAGGAATCTCCACATCATTAGTAATTAGGCACTATGGTTTTCCTCTAAATTACCTCCCAGTGGGCAGTCAACCCAATAACTGCCTATTTCACACCAGAGGTGCTGAGACACCCAGTTCCTTAACCAGACAAAAGGTTTCTTGAACCTGTGCTCGTCTCTTTATCCCATGAGCCTGGCTGGATCCTGTGAAGTGCAGCTAATTTGAATGCAGCATATGCCAAAGCAGATAGCAAACATGAAGCAAATCCACTATTGAGTAGTGCAGGCTCAAGTGAGGGAAATGCCCAGTGGAAGCTCCCATCTGAGCTGGCTTGGTGACTGATTTTAGTTGTTCAATTATCTGCTAGCTCTCTATAAAACACTTTTCTGGCATCTGTCTCACTAAACACAGATAAGTAAATATATAGTGGATCTTCCATTTGAACCCCAGCTTCCCACTTAAGCTGGGCCTAACAGCCAGCTGTATTCAACACTGGTATATGTTGAATACATGTAGCCAAATAAAGCAGAGTTTTATGTGCTGGAAGCAGCAAATCTATCAAGTCTTAATAGATTCAAAAAGAAAAGAAGAAAAAAACCAGAGAGTATTAAAAGTTCCATTTGTACTTGGAATCATTTTATAATTGTGTAACCCAGAATGAAACATTTATTCAAAATAACAGGCTAGATTGAACTATTATGTAGATAGTTCAAAGTTGCTGCAGCTAAAACCAGGATAAATTAAGCTGAATGTGCCCTGGTAAATGCTCTGGAACATAAATTTAAGTAAGTGTTTGCTGTGAATACAAATTTTGCCTTCCACGAAGTGAATACAATCTCAACTTTCAATATACCATGTGTCTATTCAATGCCACATTATGTAAGTACTGCTAGTCATAATGTTATATTATGTCTGCTTTGTAGGCAATTGCTTAGAGGGTCCTCAACAAAATTAATTTGGGAAAAAATCAGAAAGCAGAAAGACAGTGGGTTACACTGTCCATTTCTTAAATGCCTAAATAGACAATAGAGCACGGAAGTGGCTACACAAATTTTGTTAGTTACAGTGCACATTATTTCAGCTAATTATCTTAGTCTATTTTGTAAAATCAAACTCAATGTGGTAAAAGATTGAAAATAGTCATAATGGATTTTTAAATATGTAAATCAAAGCCAATAGAACTCATATGCTTGCTTTTCTTAGTTAATTCTAATTTCAAGAAATGTTCTCACAGTTTTATAGGATTTAATCTGTGGCTCTGAGAATGCCACACAGGAACTCATGTTTTTAAGAAACCATTTAAATGTAATAACTACCTGAAAATATTTCTAAACTCAGGAACCTTCTTTTAGAAGATGTATTGATGTATTCTCCTTGCCAGAACTTTCTGCCTGCAAAATTTCCTTCATTAGTTACTGTTGGAAACTGAGAGAAAAAAAGTGCTATATTTTGAATGACTAATTGTATAATGACACACCTGCAAAGACTGAAGCTATATAGAACTTATTGAACAACTAAGTAACTGAAATATCTGGAAATTAATTTAATTTAAATAAATTAAGTCACATTTTAATAAACTAATCTATGGGTGGAATATTTTAATTTAACCTGTAGCCATTAACATTAGGTCACTAGCCTAAACCAGTTGTCCATGTCCTTTTCTAGTCCATTAAGAGCTAGGCATCTCCAGAGACAATGAGGATAAATCTGTCATTGGAAACAGTTTTCTCCCTTTGCTTACTATGTAGAAGAAGCCTGAATTTAGCCTTAACATCCAGCCTTTAGATTATAAAAACTAGATTATCTGAGACCCATTAAATACTTTCAAAGGAGGCTACTCATAGACTGAGGTAAGAGTCACTCTTGGAAGGTAGTTACAGTTCCCCTTCCTGTTAAACCCCTTCCCTTTCATGTTTGATGGACAACTAGATGGATGAATTTCTTGTGTTGCAAGACCAGAATTGTTCATTACACTAATACAATTCATGGAGACCACAGTTCTTTCATAAGTGAATTCTGTAAGAACTTTACATAACAATTCATTAATGGTGCTAAAATTGCAGGCCCAAGAGCTCATTATGTAAAATCCAGTGTACGTGAAGTAGGAATGAGGCAAATGTCCATTTGTTGTGAAATCTACCAAAACATCTTGTAGTGAAGTAAACAGGGAAAAAATTACAAGGCCTGTAATAAAAGTAATATAAACAAAGCACAGAAAATAAAAACCAGAACTTAGCTACTCATTTTCATTCTCTTGTGCTGAAAAAATTTGAGAGATACAATTAAAAAGCCTGGCACTAAAACAAAAATGTGAGTAAAAATAATAATAAAAGAGTTCCTTAAAGAGATAAACTAATTCCAGTTTACACTGAATCAAGTGTATTGAGAATGATATTAACAGTTATAAGTTAATTTTTCACGGATGTCTTACCAGTAGTTTATATGTCTAAAGAGGCAGGGACTGCGGCTGAGTTTCTGAGCTATTGCAGGTTCTGTTAAAATTTTTTTGCAATTGGAATTTTCATTAATGTAATGAAACTAGAGGATTAAAAAGACAGTTTCTTGAAATGAACAATGGATATAATACGGCAGAAAGGAAAACTTCAAAACAGTAAAAAATGAATTTGAATTTTTGTTTCCTGCAGAAGTCTCTTGCTTGTGTCCTGTATAAGTTTAGAAAATAATTGCTGAAGAGTTTGCTTTAGAGAGTTTGCAAAACAAATGCATTTCAGTTTGTACACTATTATGTTTTTGTAATAAGTGCTATATTAAAAGACAACACTTTAAAGCATACATATAGTTCAGCATACATACATCATCATTAGGCTAAGGTTAAGGACAATTTGATTTGCTTTTGATTTTGAAATAGAATATATGTGACTGATCAGATCTCCTCACACTAGTTCTCATTAATTACTGATTAATTACTGAAATATGGACTTCTACATTTGACTAATCATTTATGTGAGATTTCATCTCTGAAATAACTTTCATGCTTCTTTACATGCAGCCTCATGTGGGGATATGCTCTCTATAAACATCAGGCAGCTAATATATTATGGAGATCTAAATTCTTGTTAATTTTATGCCTAAAAATAAAAAAAATCTTTAGAGTAACTAAGTTGTTGTAGCAGTAAAACTGTTGTATATTGGGCTTTCTGTTGCCTTGTTTTTGTATCTGCTTTGTGTGTTTGGGCCCAAGTGTCTGTTTTCCCCCATGTAAGTTTTTTGGGAAGAGGGTTCACTTGATTTCTTTGCAGAGAATCTGAGAGAATGGGTGTTAGCAGATCCTACCCGATTGATTCTAGGCAGCACGGTAATAACAATGGTTGGGGAAATAATTAGCTTCTTCGGAGTTTGGAGCTAGTTTTTTCTATTATTGCTATGGTAATATCAGAGTATTTCACATTAGGTGCCACACAAAATGTGTAGTTATACTAGGGCAAAGGAAAGGTTCACACAGCTCAGTCATCTTCAGTCATGAGCAGAAGTAGATACTTAGGGGAAGCGCAGAATAAAAGTTCTGCAAGCTACAATTTTTCTGAGTATTCTTCCAGAGGCTCCTGCCCATAAGTCCCTGAATGAACTGTTTCTCTGTATCTAAGAATCCTCCAAAGATTTCTGTGCAGTGAACATGACTATTGTCCAGCAAAAAGCATGTACACTTTTGGTGTTATAAACTCTTTGGCAGTGTGTTCTACAGTTTAGATATGTGAAGTCATTAAAATTATGTGATATCTCTCCTACCTGAATTAACATTAGATGTTTGTCATTGTAATACACAGTTGTCAATGTGTTGGACAAGGTGCTTATTCACACACTTGTAGCTTGGCACATATTTCTGTTCCCTTTGATATGCCATCATTTAAACAACGTATCACATCAAGATTCTGTCCTTGGCACTTGCATTGCTGCTTTCAAAGCAAAATAAAAAAATGACAACTGACAGCATTCTGCAGCTATAATGGCTTAGTTGTAAACTGCCTTCTGTTACCTAGAATATGAAAGAGGCAACACAAAAAGTTTGTTCCATCCCCAGAACAATTCCTAGCAAGATCTCACAAGATCTGTCATTTTGATGGAGATGCTATGATGCGTTATAAGGACAGCTAAAAATTATCTCTATGGACTTTAACTGAAATTTTTCCATTATTCTTTCATATCCTAATGACATCATAAAAACAATATTAAAATGTTTACTGCCTTCTGAAATGGCTGCTTTGGCATCACAAAACAACAGATTTGGACACAGAAATGTCACAGAAAATCCACAAAAATGTGTAACTAGCCACTGAACATGGTGCCAACATTTCATACTCAAATTGTCTTCAATATTCCATGTATTTCTTTTTAAGGAAAATTTCATGGGGATAATAAATGGGTTTTTCCTATATTCAATTTCCTCTTCTTTTCCTGAAAGGTACAATTTGTTCCTCTCTTTTAAAACTGATCGAGTATTCAGGTCACAGGTATCAAACCATTTACAGAGGTTCACAGAAGATGTTCAGCTTTGCCAGAGTTCTTGACTTTAGAATTGCTTGGCAGTCAATGTGGTTCTTGTTCATACAGTCTTCAGTGAGGATGTGTCAGCTTCTACCAAATTGCTGGTACTAGTGGGTGATCATAGCTGATCCTAAATGGCACCACTTCTAGTGGAGGCCTTTGTGTAGAAGGTTATGTGGCCCTTGGAAGACAGAAATGGACTTTCTAAATTTGAGGAAATGGTGAAGTTGCAGCAGCAGAGATGGATGACTCCTGCTTTCTCTGCGTAGATGTGGAAGGCATGAGTAGGCTCTCGGTCTGTAGGTGTCCAGATTATTATCTTCTCTTTGGTATTGCCAAGATTATTTAAATAGGCTGAAAAAATATGTGTTGGTGGGAGTTTTTCCTTCAGTCCTCTCACTCATGAAGCAAGAATTTCTGATGTAACCAAGTGCTCTCCCACATGCACTGACAGCCACCTACTCATGGCTGATATTGAACTGAAAAGAAGAGAACAAGCACAACAAAAAATAGAAAGCATTCCTCCAGAAAAAAAAAAAGTGAAATATTGCATCTCTGAAAAGGGGCAGCACAAGCCCTTAACCTGAAACTAATTTTCAAGTTCAGTAAGCCCTTGCATGGCTTTCTTTCAGGGATGAATCTTATCCTTGCACTGGGGTAGCCCTTTAAAAGACAGAAATTAAACTTCAGGCATACACCTGTACCCAGGCTGACTATGTCCTTTCTATCTCCATCCTACTTGCTTGTTGTCACCTCACACTCCATTTGCACTTACCACTGTGAGCAATTATCCACAAGGATGTGGTTCTTTATTGCTGGAACAGAAACTGCTGGTCTTTCTAGGATTTTGAGGCCAAAAGACAAGCTATGCTTGGCCATAAAAGAAGCTTTCCTGCAACCATTTACTCTTCTTTGTGTAGGGCTGTGTAAGATTATCTGGTAGGCATAGGTACTGACACTTTGAACTAAAGGAGTTAAAATGTGAGATGAAGACCAAGTAAATGAAAGAGACAACAAATATACAGAAAGTTGTCTTTCACTTATTAAATATTTCTCATTAATTCTTTAAAGAGTATCCTTTTTCCACCTTTTTTTTTTGTATCTCAAGGTATTATTTGGAGTATGCAAATGTGCTGTGTTCCACAAATCAAACCTGGCAACTCATAATGACATCCTGCTGTATATGATTTGATATTCATAGACAATCATTGCCACTGACAAAAGCGTGCGTGTGGGAGAAGTGTCTATCATTCTGCTATACAAATTAATCAATAAAAAGGGTGCATGAGAGTGCTATGAATAGAAGTAGGTAGCAGTAGATTTTTCCTCGAGAAGATAGATAATTAATTTTTCATTTTTTACTCCATGTCTCCAACTTGAACATTTTCTTCAATGTATAGCTTAAGCCTTGATTTTTTTGAGTTTTCTTGCCCCTCCCTTTTTCATAAATCAGAATATTTAAATATGGAAATATAGACTAAATGCAGAGTATTTTATATCTTAATAATTTGCCGACTAAGTTTCTTAAAATGAGTTCTCAAATTAAGTAAAATATCTATAGAGAGATTTATATAATATTGTTTTCTGATAAGGTTTCCTATTTGAAGGTATCAGATTAGATGAATTTTTCTTCTTGAAAGTTATCATGTTGTGATGCTATAGGATACTTTTTCTCCTCCAAAGAGTCAGCCCAGATGGGCAGTGCTTCCTCTTACCAGATTGAACTATGTGTTTCATGGGTCTTAGGAAAGCTTTTGTTTCTCAAACAGGAAAATTAACAGTGAACAACTTTTCAGATTTACTCAGTGGTCCCAAGGTACAACGCATTAAAGAAATTTGTTTTCTTTGTTATAAATTTGAAAGTTCAACTTATCTCATGTTCCTCTAACTCTCCATATGTTGTAGACCATTTTGTGTGGTTTTTAACACTCTTTGGGTGGTCTGTGGGTAAATACGTCATGTATCCATAAGCTGACGTACACTTTGGATGACACGCATAAGAATATTTTCCCTAATCTTTAAAGACTGTGTAGAAGGTAAACACTGGAGGTGTCTGGAGGTGAGGGAAGAAGGGATGGGAAGCATGGGAGAACTTCCAGGACAGCAATAATTGTAAGGAAGTCAACCATTTACAATAAGCTGTGTGGAGAACCATGTCCTCCTTCATGCCAAAACCTACCTTGCTCTTTCTATTCAACACTCAGCTAAAAACTGTGCCCACTGTTCTGATTATAAGGCTAAAGAGACGTTCACTCACACACTCCAAGATCATTCTGTAAGTGGAAGCAATCAGCTTACTTACATAGATATTCTTTTTCCAGTACAGGAGATATGTATTCACATTTTCTTTGTTCAAAGGTATTCTGTGTGGTAGAAGTAAGCAGATCGTTTACTTTTATAAACTGGGCCATGGCTCTTGTTATGAAGGCCCGTTCTATTTGCCAGCAGCTAATATATTTTAATCCATTACTTCCTTAAATGTCAATGTTTTTCAATATTTTTTTTCTGAAACAAGGCTAGACTGTAATCTGTTCTCTTTAGCCTCTGCCTTCTGTCAGTACTGGAGCTTTTCTTTCTTCAAAAAATAATGGATAAAGGATAGTTTCCCTGTGCATAATTAGTTTAGAAAAAAACCTAGTATAAAAATTAAAATATCTGCATGAATTTGGCTTTCAACCTGTTCCAGTCTGCTGCTGTACTATGTTCAGATTTCAGCCTCAACACAAAAAATATATTAAATTTCCATTCTCTGAGGATGATATTCTATATGGACAGTCATGTGTTTTTAATGAGGCTAAGGTAGTGTTTTGCAAAAAATTAAAATTTCTTACTTTTGAGCTTTTCTGGGGTGGTTTTTTATTATATGGCTGTAAGCATCTGTTATCCATTCAGAAATAATTATCTGTTGCTCTTTTTTATGCCAAATTCACAAGGTCTATTGTTAACAAGGTATTACCAATTTTTTTTCTTAATCTTTCTAACTAGAAGCCTGCTGGCTGCATTGCATAAACAAGAATATTATGAAAAGGGTACTTTAGCATTACCACTGTACTGCATTACAACTTTTAACTTCAAGCCATTTTTCATAATCATGTTGTTTCTCAGTGTTTTAATTCTAGCATTGGAAGAGATTTGCACTATTCCACCTTAGGATACACCACCTTTTGATGTTTGCAGTGTGGGATTTGGGGGATGGTTTATTGTACTTTTTTGATGGTAGTTGGGTTTTTT
Source organism: Camarhynchus parvulus (assembly GCF_901933205.1). Lineage (NCBI taxonomy): Eukaryota > Metazoa > Chordata > Aves > Passeriformes > Thraupidae > Camarhynchus > Camarhynchus parvulus. Next base: position 51,577,275 of record NC_044586.1, read on the forward strand.
GTGATAATACTTGCCTTCATCCTTCCAAGATACTCATAATTGTAAACTCAAAAAAAGCATGTGAAAATTTTAAGACTAAAAATGTACTTCCAGTTCAGATTATTTTTTTTTAAACAGACTTGGACCAATTGAATTTATTTGTAGATATAAACTACTAGGAAATGCAAATCTCCTTGCTCTGATGAGCCACTTCAGACAAATTGTTCCTAGATAGATCTCTGGCCTAGAAGTTTGCCCACATATTTTTTTTAATTCTTCATATTACTTGCATTTACCAGTCCTTACTTTACCCTGAGTACTTCAGAGAGAAAAAATCTTTACAGCTAGCCATTTCTAAAAAGTTAGATGAAATTCTTTTATTTTAGTATTATTACTATAATCACTACAGCTGTGATTATTTACATTTGGATTCAGGAAGGAGATTTCCAAATTGATGGTTCTTAAAAACATAGACAAGCTATTGTATTCTAATTAAATTGCTACACTCACTGACTGTTCTGTTCATTGGGACAATTTTTGTGAGCAAAGACTGGAATATGCTAGAAAGAGCATGTTAAAACTACCCTCCACTTTTTCCTGGTCTAAAAATGTGGAAAGCAGTGTAGGTTGTGCTGTTTTAGCACTAGAAGAGAATTATAAATAGGTGTTACTGCAATAATCACTCTAGAGCTACCAGCTATAAATCTAGCAACTTAGAAACTACGGAATATAAGGCAACCCCTCATTAAAAAAGGGGGAATACATTTGGTGCAAAGAAGAAAACAAAGACACAAAGTCATAATGATTTAATGTCTAGTCGCCACGTACATTGTTTAAAAGTAGAGGTTCTCATACTATAAGAATTAATTCTGTTGGCTCAGAGATATTTAACATATGCAGAAAATCCAGGCCATTCCTGTTGAATTCAACAAGTTCTGAATTTCACACATCACAGTGTAGCAGTGCTCGTTAGCATATAATAGGATCTAAATTTGGAATATGCAAATGTGTAAAGACAAGAAGTGGCTTAATGAGGATGAAAATCCTTGCTATTGCTCTTTTTAGGTAAGTATTGAAACACTGAGAAAATCAGTTTTCTTTTGGTTTTGTAAGGATTGCTTTTATAAGAGTCAAATCTATGTCCCTAAGTAGTCAATATTGTTCAGGCAAATGTAATGGGTCCTGTTAATTTGTGTTTGTAAAGCAATGATTCTTTCAAAAACAAATGTGGTAGATAATACAATGTGGATGCTGCACAGAAAACTAAAGGAAAGCAAAATGGTTTTGCTGTATAAGTAATAAAATTGAAATGAGAATTTTTTAAAATTCTCTTTTAATGAAGCACAAATTTGATTCTGAGAAACACCAATTAGTTGGAGCACTGCTAAATATGGACTAATTCCAGTAGCATTGCAATGCTGTTGTAAGCTGTAAAGTAGAGCATAGTTAGTGAATTGCAACAAAGAAAAATTTGACTGCTGAATATGGTTTTAATGCGCTTTCAAAATAGCCTTTCTATTCTGTTCTGATTCTTACACCACATCCTTCACTCTCATTAATCATTCAATCTGTCAGCATATTAGTCCTCTAGATACTTCTTTTCAATCTAAATAACTAAAATTTCACAAAAAGGACTCATTTATTCAGGGACTCCTATACAGATATTACACTTTGTTATGGATATGAATAAATGACATGGAAAGAAATAAATACCATGCAAAATGGAAAGCACTGGAGTGAGTTTTTGCAAGGGAGAAAGACAGTAGGATTTAAAAACAACAGCACATAGGGATTGTTTTCTGCCTAGGCAAAGCATGAATTAGGTGAGATAATATTTTCTCACAGTTTCCTCCTAGTTGTGCCATTGAGAGTGATTGGGACAAGAAGTGCTTCTTTTGAAATCAATTACATGAGATTTTCTTCCTACTTAGGACTTCTTCTGCCCTATATATAAACAAGTAATGTTTAAAACTGTGAATATCAGCAATCCTGTAAAATGGCATTTATTTTCAGTAAATTCAATACTTAATTCTTCTGTGAGTTTACTACTGTGAAAAAAATAGCTCAAGGTGTTTCAGTGTGTGACCTCTAGGTGTTTCCTTGATGAAAATACACCTTTCAAACATGTGTCTACATCACAGAACTAATTTCTAGTAGTTTCTTAGAAGAAACAACTATGTTCCTAGGCACCTGGAAAGAAAAAATAGTCAAAGCTATTATCATTTTAGCCAAGGCCTTGCAAAATTACTCATTCTTCAGTAAATTTTAGATTTATTTTTATAATTTTAATTTCTACAAACCCAAACTGACATTCTCAGATCACACCTAATAGTCCAAGCACGTCATGGAAAAAAAGAGGAAAGATCAGAGGCTTCATGGCTGGGTGCAGACAGCTGCACACACAGAGTTTTTGTGCAGTGGTCTAGATCTGCTGAATGGCATTAGCATGGTGCTCACTGTAAACTGGGATATCTGTCCTCCTAGTGAGGCTGATTAGCTCAGGCTCAGCACTGCTCTGCTGCAGCAGGCTGGCTCAAAGCTCAGCCACAGTGGACACATGCACGTAGTTTTACCAGACGTGTACTTTTAGCCCAAGGCAACATGACCTAAACATTGCATTCCTAGAACTAGGATTTAATATTTCTGTTCTCTGGAAGGAAATCAGACATTTCTCTTCAGATAAGATTCCTGTAACTGTTATGTTTGGCTAAGAGAAAGAAAATGTCTTCTCCATCACTGGAATTCAAACGATGTCACATACCAGCTACTTAAAAACTGCATGACTAAATGATAGGCAGTGAAATTTGTGTTCAGCTGTAAGAGGTTTTTTGAATCTTCAGCTGCACACGCTGTCATTAAATTTCAGCATTCACATTTTAATCTTAATATTCTGGCAGCTGAGCAAGTTTGTTGGAAAGAAGAGAACAATCTTGACTCAGTACTTAGACAGCCTCTGATCTGAGAAGTAGAAAATCATGCGGGAACTTCTCATGGAAAGGAAAGAGATTGTTTCTCCTGTGCTAAGAAAACATGATTATTAAGAGACATGGGAAAATGTACAATATAGGGAATTACTGTAATTGGCTAATTAAAAATTACATATACATCTGGCTAACTAAAGGGTGGTCTGAACTTTGAACTTCTAACTCATAGCTTTAGCTGAATCTCAATATAAAACGCAGTTCCCCCAGAAAAAAGTGCTTTTTTTTTAAGGAGCATATGGCAGGTTCTAGGCACAATGAAACCAGCCCTTGGTGAAATTCAGTGGGAACATCTGTTCAAAGAACCTACTTGGAAATTAGCCCAGATATTTGGACAAACCTCAGTTCAGTGTCCAGCTGCTGTGATGCCAAATACTGTAGGAGAAAAAAGGCAGGAGACAGAAGAAAAGCAAACCTGGATAACACATTTCACACAGCATTGGATTCCCAGGTCTACAAAGAAGTGGCATTACTTGCTAGGGAAGGTAAACACTCATAAATGCCGGGAACAGAATCAAGGATCTAAGTTTAACAGAGTTGGTTTTCCATGTAGTCAGAATTTTTCTGACTTAGTAATAATCAAGCAAACAAAACCATAAAATGTGATTATATAATATGAACTGTATGAGCTTCGACATACAAAGTTGAAAATACCATATTTTGTAGCAATTGCCAAATTGTGTCAAAAGTTATGTCAGCCCTTATTTCAGATTATAGGTAAAAAGTAAAACAGCATTTCTGGCATCATACACACAGATAGGATGCATATGCAAATGTTATGATGAAAATAGATTTGAATACTGTATGAAAATAATTTGCAATGCAACTAAGAACTTTTGCTTTCAATATGAAATTTCTAAAGCATTCTTCATGAGTAAGGCAGAGAAGGTGGTGATGGAGGAGGATGTAAAATAAAACTGTCGATAAGGATTGTTTAGTCACTAGGCTACTGTGCTACACTATTACTGAGGAGAAGAGAGTTATACACGCAGGATGCTTTAATTAAAATCTGTATGTTCATAGCAGGGTGGGTCACTAATTTAGGTCAGGTTGGTATAAAGTGAATCATGATTAGGTTTTTACCAAGCCACAGGTACATCTGCTGACTTTCTAGGGCATTATCTGCCTGAAAAATCATGAGCTGGCCTATTTGTTGACTTTGGTTAAAGTTGATTTGATATAGTGTTTTGTTGTTTCCTGCACGTGAAAACTGTGGTGTATGATGTTTTAAGTAGTTCTCTTCTGCTTCCCAACAATACTTAAGAAAAAAAGAAATCTTAAGAAAAAAGATTCAGTGAGAAAAAGGTAAACAGGATTCCTCAACAGATCTGCCTTATCCAAAAACCATTTCTCCATTTACTACACAGAAGTCCTTATCCACGTTACGCCATTCACTCACTGTCACTACTTTGAAGCCCCAGCCAAAAGACCCCATGGAAAAGCTAAACCACTTTGGGCACCATCCTTTGACTCAGAGAGACATGACTGCCCTGCTGTCAAGCTTGCAGACTTAGGGAAGGGGTTGTCACTGTTCAGCTGTCTCAACATTTTGTGATCTCACAGTCAGGAGCAATCCTGGGAGGGTGGGAGTCTGGATTTTGGTTATTTGACTTTTTTTTTTTGGAAGGTTTTACACTGTCCTCTCTCTTCACCTGAATCTCCTGATCTGTCTCTGGCAGGTTGACCACCCCTTGCATATTATGCTGCTTCTTAAGGCCCCTTCAAACTTTTCAGACCAGCTAATTGTTTCTTGGACATCATGTATGGGAAAAGGCCTAACAATAAAAAAGCATAATTAAAACCACTCAGTAGATTTTAATTTATGCATGCTGCTATTTTGGGATCCAGACTTGATAAAAGCCAAAACACAAGTATTGTTTATTTTCTTTTCCTTTTCATGGGGCCAAAGAAGAACAAAATTATAATCCCTTAGGTGTACAAATAATATGCTCTGGTGTTATAACACTGTCAGCTCCCATCTGTGATTAAGCCTCCCTTTTAGCAAACCATACCAACACATACTCTGAATCACCCTGAAGAATATAAAGTTAAAAGAAGCTCATACCAATGAAACAGATGGCTAAAACTGGATTTAGTTAAATCGAGCAGTTGAAGAGGAAAGAGCAGCAGTTCAAAGGTCGATGTTAGGTAAAACTACATCCATTTCTACATAATAAATATTTTGGATCTCCTTAATCAGGATGATCATAAGAAGTAAATATTATATTGAGGCCAGATGCTGACAGACCTTACCCTACTGTATTTCAAGCCATCCAGATGTGATCCAGCTCAAATCCTGAATTCAAACAGATGCAGCATCATATCACTGGGCCCAAGCCAGAAAAAGTGCCCTTTTCCAGCACACTTGGATCTGATGACGTCTTTTGAAGTAAACATGTCTAGACTAGTTCTTTGGTGCTATGCACAGAGATTATAGGAAAATGAGCCTAGCACTGGTTCAAATGACCCTTGGAAACACAATGACTAACAGCACAAAGTTATCTTATTTTGCCTGCTGTTGCCCAGATCTTATGAAACACATTGAAATTTCTCATGGTTTCCATCTGAAAGCATTAAAAAACCCTCTTGAGTAGGCAAAACTCAGCCAAGAATGTCCCCAAAACTGAACAGACCTCGAGAAACACGTTTGGAAACCCGCACAAACATCTGGATTGTAACAAAAGACAAATCTAGCAAATGTAGCCAAATGCCAGCTTTTGTTAAAGACATTTCTTGTAATTGTAAACAGAGTTGCTCATTTGACAGACAGCATCTGTTGCATTTTCATGAACTTTGAAAATAAGTTCCCCACTTCCTGGTTGGTTTCACAACTTGATGGCAACCTCCCTTTGCTTTTTATTCTCATTGTCTTGCCCTATTTGTATACACAAGATCAGTCTGTTAAAAATTCAGAAAAACAATCTCCTGGGGCATCCAGCAGTAGTCCATTTTGACTTGTATTTGTTTCCCAATTAAGTCTGTAATCCTATGAATGAATGATTCTAATATAATTAATCAGAACTGCATGCATTCAATTCACTGCTGTGGACAAATGGCAGCACAATTGTGTTAAAAATCTTTCACTGAGCAGCTAGGTCTGGCTACAGTTGCAGAACTTGTACAATGTTAAACATGGTGGAGAAGGAGATGGGGTTTTTGGGAGAAAGCTTTATAAAATATAAAACTGCAGATTGTCTGCTCACTATTAGCAGTACTCTGGGCTGGCACCCAAAACCCGAGAAATGTTTTCAATCACTGTCAGAACCATTGTGGAGAATTGTAAGCAGCTGATAAAGACATTTTGATCTATTTCTTCCAAGCCTCCTATTAAGTGTCTTTTGTTCTTCAGCATGTATAATTGGAATGTATAAATCCAATGCATTTTAAAGATTTGCCATCCTAGAGAGAAAGAAAAAATAGTTTTAAAACATTTCTCATACTCTTCCAAAATACAGAGGAAAAGCATCATGGAATGGAGTCAGAATTATTTTGGCTGGAAAAGAAAATCATTGAGTCTAACAGTTAACCTAGTGCTGCCAAGCCCAACCTTATCTCTAAGAACCACATCTTCAGGTCTTATTCCTCTGGGGACAGTGACTCAACCACTTCCCTAGACAGCCTGGTCTGAAGCTTGACAACCCTTTCAGCAAAGAAAATTTATAAATCCAATCTAAATCTAATATCCAATCTAAAATTCTTCTGGCACAACTTGAGGCCATCTTTTCTTGTCCTATCACTTGCCATTCTCTTGATTTGTTCCAGGGGACCAGAACTGTATAAAGAATTCAAGGTGTGACCTCACCAGTGCTGTATGCAGGGGGACAATCACGGCTGTGATCCTGCTGGCCACACTAGTGTTGAGCCAAACTAGGATGCTGGTGGCCGTCTTGGCAACCTGGGCACACTGCCAGCTTGCGCTAGCTGAGCCAGCTGTCACCAAAAGATGTACTAGAGATCTTGACTGCTCTGTTCTGCTTTGTGCTGTAACAACACTCTTTTGCAGTCTTTCAAATTGCCAGGTGCATGAATGCAAGAGAAAAATATTATTTTTGTGCTGTACATGTTAAATGGAGAAAGATACTTGTCTTTAATAATCCAAAGCCTAGTGAAATTGAACCTGTACAACAAGACTTCTAATAATGCACATTATCTATCTTACCAATACAAGCCCCTACCTAGAACACATTCTGTATGATGGCAGGAAGCAGACTCGTTCCGTGCACATGTAATTTGTTCACCAACATCTTTGCATCTTATTCTTAAAATTCAAGTTCTGTTTTCACAAAAAAATTTATTTTGAAGAAAGAACAAGTCCAGTTTCTGAAAGTAATGCATCATTGAGGTGATGGCAACACCACCACCTGCAATTGCAAGTGAAGAAGTGAAGAAGCATCACTGCAAGCCTAACTTGAAAGCTGCTTTTACTGCTCTAGTTTATGAAGGAAATATTCTAGAAAACAGACTGACACTGTTTTCTTCTTATTTGGGTCATTGTGCATAATCCAGGATTATATATTTCATGTATTATATATTATGTGTAGTATGTGGAAATTGTAATTACATTATATTGCATGCATCAACATCAGAAGGCTCTTCTGAGGAGAGTAGAAACTCTTATCAGCAGCTCTTCTAAGGAGAGAAGAAAATACATCAGCAGATTGTGCAGGTTGGAAATAGATTTGCTGTTTTGCTTTTGTCCCACTGTTTACCCCAGGATGATTCATTACCTGCTTTCATTTTTTTGAATACTACTTTTGCATCGATATTACATTATCTGTTCCAGACATCCTCTTCGTGTGACCTGAATTTGCACTTAATACAAGAGAATTTCAAACTACTCTGGAAGAATATGTAGAACTGGCTGAAATGATCAAAATTGCATAGTGATTCTGAATACTATATAGAATTATAGAACATCATGTTGGAAGGGCACCTCGAGGATTGTCTGGTTCCATATTTCTTGGCAAAAGCACTGTCTAGAAAAGTTTGTACAGATAGGCTGTAAAGAAATTTGACTTTCAAAGAGCAGATCCTTCTTAATGTGAGATTAGTACTTTAGGAGTCTATAGTTAATTCAAATGACAAAGCAAGATGGAAAAATTTGAAATCTGTTACAAAAAATCATGAAAAGAGCAACATTTTCCTTACTTTCTTCTATTAAAGATAATTAGATTGTTAAAAATAGGTGTAAGTAGGCAGCTATTGAAGAGATACATCACTGGTAGCAGTAACATTTCTCAATATTAAGCTCAAAGTGATGATCTCAAGGATCCCAAGGCTCAGACTGAACAGCTACTCAGGGCTTGGTACTTGCCTGAGAATCAAGGCAAGCTGCTTGTTTAACATTTCTAAGCATTACTAAGGATTTCTGCTCATTTGAATTATTGACAGCTATCTGTTAGAAACTGATAGCAGGTGCCTTTGGCAAGAAATGATTTTCAGTGACTGCCAAAGAAGATAAAGGAAGCAAGAAGTTGTGCCAGAATTTTCAAAATGGACCTTTTGAAAATAGAGATAAATTCCTTATTTGCCAAATATATTTAACATCCAGCAGTTTCCATTAAAAAACAATTTTTCTACCATTTTGTCTGGAAATGCACTGATAATTCATACATCCAAATACCATGATTAAGGTGCCTGAGCTGCTTTCAGTCTAGAAGCACATTTGATGTGACTGACACATTTATACATGGATATTTACTTCCATCCAGGAAAAGTCAACCCACGGACAGAGTCTAAAGAGGTCATTTAAATGAGTCCTGATGGATGGGTTCTCCTGTATAACACTCAGATCCTAAATGCAGAATAAGAACATTCATAGGAATTTTACAGCTAATATATTGATAGGTTATATCATTTGTTTATCTATTTTTCTCAGTGACTCAGTCGTATCAGAATGAAATTATTGAAATTGATAGAAATATTTACGTAAGACCTGTCTGTCATAAAAGATTTTGGGACTTGCTAAATTAACCCATAAAATCTTTAAAGATTGTACAAAAAAGGAATGCATTTTGTATACAAGAACTTTGAAAACTGCATGCATTACATGTGCCACCTTTTTCTTGTGGAAAATGGTCTAATAACAAAAATAATAACTTGAACTCTCTCTGCTTGGAAACAGAAGACAGTAAAAAGTCTTCACGTATTTTATCATTCCTAGCTAAAGAAGTTTATATGCAGAGCTAATGCTGAATCCACATAACAAGCTTGCAGAGGACATTTGTGCTTCATACAGTGTGCTAAACCACTGTCTCAGTTTAACTGGACACACATTAATTCCTGCTTTCTTTTCAAGTGACACTGCCAAGAGAAAACACCATTTATATCTGTCACACCTTTTGTCTCTTCATCAGCTTAGTCCTGCCTTCTTGCCGTGCGTTGCTTTGCTGATTTAGTGGTAGAGGAAGAGAAGGAAGGAATCTCTGCTGATGTTGAAACTGCTCATAGAAGCCTCTTCTGCTAGTGGACAGTATGTCCACCTGCAATGCCTTTTCATTTCAAACTCAAATCAAAACACAGAATTAAAAGGAAACATATTTCTCTCACTGGCATTAAATTTAGAGTAGCAAAGGGATTACTTAATAATCTGATGTATAAACAATACACAGGTTTTAATTATCTAAAGAGACTTTTAGAGGGGTTTTTTTCCTTCTAATTAAATTTAAAGGTTTTAATTTCCTTTAAAACATATTTGTAGAAAGACTGTTAACATGTGTTCAGATTTTAAAGTGTTTCAAGGAAATCCTTTGGAGTTACCAATATTCTGAAAATATGAAGAAACAAATTTTCCAGAAAGAAAGGGAAATTTCCCAAATAAATATCAAGTTAATCTGCTGATTAGTTGGATATTCCTGTTCTGTCTGAACTTTCTCAGTTTCTCTCTTTCAACTCTGATTTGAGAGCAATGAAGAATATTCTCAACAGATTATTTCTTTTCCTTTGAACAATATTGGGTCTGAAGCAGTAGAATAAATCAGAACAGAAGCCATAGAAGTCCTGCAATATGTGCAGGATTTTTGGTTAGGTTAAAGCATGTTGAGCCTCCAGATTGTAAACTAAATGTTTGGCAAGGAATGTGTCTAGCATCTCCTACTCCTTTCTGGTTGTTAATATAACTTATAGAAGCCAAACTCATACAGGAGAAGTGACTTTACTTCATTACTTCATGGAGAAATAGTAAATGAATAATTTTTACCAGACTGAATTTATTTTTTTTAAGTATTGTATAGCTCTGAAAAATGGGAGAGTTAGAAGTGAAATCATGGTTCACCTTGACACTTGGTAAAACCCAGTAATTCCGTTGCATCATCAGTTTAGTTATAATGCTTGCAATTAGTAGATGTTATTTAGTGTCAGACACAGATGCTGTTGAAGGTAATTTCTTGAATGGGAGAATACACAATTCATTGTAAAGCTGACTTCTGCACTATTCAGCACAGAGGCTTGAGCTGAGTGAGAAAAAAAGTCCTTGTAGGGAGGTCTTGAACAATTTGTGTTTTATTGTGACAGTTACACACAGAGGAATGGCTTAGATGCTGTGAGGGGCCTTGTTGAAACAAATGACTCACATAATACATCCTTTCCTCATGAGCATTTATGTCGATAGGAAATGCAGCCTCACATCAAAGATTTTCTGCAACATACACACAGTTGTGTATCAACAGGAGTAGATGGAAATGAGAAAAGAAGTATTACTTATTTCTTTCTGATAGCAGGTGATTTGATTAAGCTGGCTTTTAAAGGCAAAACTGCTTATCTGGTATATGGGAGTTTTATTTTAACATTTTTGAGATTTAGTTTTTAGCAAAGCCTACTTAATACAGGGTATCTGGAGTCAATCACTTGCTTTCTTTTCTACGTACATACTGGGCAAGTCAAATTAAATACCACCTGAACAAAGAACTGCAGGATTTAACTTAGCTAAAACTAAACCCACAGAAAGTTAATCAGAGTAAAAGTAACATTTCCTTACTATTTTCCAGTTTATCAGATAACCATGAAACTTTCAAAACAATCCCTTTCTTTTCTCTGTCCTTCTGTTCATGTGTTTTGTTTAAATATCTTAATTTTCCCTTAAATATGCTGTTTTCTTCCACCAAATGTTTGGCTTCTAGTCTGTATTCTCTCATTCTCTATATTCCCATCTTCTTCCCAGCTTTTATGTGATGAATTCTGCTTTTCTTTCTGCATTACCATGATGTCTGATATTCTTTCTTTCCTCACTTATTTCTCTTTTATTACCTTAACTCTGATATGATTTTTTTTGACATGCCTCTCACCAGGCTGGTAAAAGTCTCATCACTGAGACTTGTACTCATGCCTTGATGCTACAGGTAAATACAGTGATTAATGTTGTTTCCCTAAAAGGAAAATGTAGAAAACCACACGATTTTCCACAGACAAATTTATTTGAATAATTATTAAACTATCAAGAAACAAATTATATACAGACTGGTGGCTTGGTGCTTCTTAAGCTAGATATGATTAGATATTCAATTCTTGATTTTTTATTGATTAGTTTTCCAAGAAAAATATATTTAACTCCCACCACATTTGTGTATACCATATTATAGCTATTTAAATGTTACTATTCTGTATGATTTTGCAAGCTTATACCAACAGTAAAGCTGGCATTACATCAGTAATGATTTGGTAAAGACTCTGGAGGCAGCTCAGTTATCCAAAGGCATGTAATGACAATTGTGGATATGCCATGGTATCCTGCCAACACCCCACTTGTTGATTCAGAAAGCTGCAGGTCTCAGACCACCTAGGCCACTCCAGGTAACATTATGAAACACTGATGTCTAGTTTAGGGAGCTGAATTTTACTCTGTGCTTTGGATATTAACTTGTATTAATGTTGCTTTAATTTGGAGCCGAATCTCTTCCTTAGTGTAACTTTTCACATTGTTTCAGTATTACAGTTTTCTCTGGTTCTGTTTCATATGGGACATAAAATAAGGATACTGGTGCTATCTGGCTACCAGTGACTACCTGGAGTTCACAATTTTACTTACTTTAACTTGTGCTATGTGGAAATTCCAGATTTCCTATTTAACATTTGCATTTATTATGGTTGAACTGGTAAAAGAATTCAAAGCCTCTGGAAGGTAAAAATAATGACTACGTATTATACTCCAGATACATGTACACATGTGTGCATGCATCTAGCTTTTTAATCAAAGGGAATTAATGATTCAATGTGGATAGATGAGTTGCTCTTTACAATTGAATGTTTTATTCACAGTTGAGGGAACAATAATGTTGAAGTTTTAAACTGCTACATAAACGTGAAAAATCTCAAGAATAATACTTGTCAAAGTAATATGTGGATTTATTCACCTCAATTCTTTACTCCCAGAAGAAGGCAGAGTTCAGGTAGAGTAAATCAGGACAGTGGTAGTGAGGAGGACCAAAGCAAGATTACCCTATTTAAATGTGGAGCATGTTTTAGGGCATATAATATAAAAATACAGAGGTGACATCCGCAGTTACCGGTTGATTCTCGCTAGGGTATATCTAGTTTCTGTTCCTCCACATAGCTGGTTCTCTGATGTTCTTGGTGAGAGCACCATAGTTCTTACATTATCAGTTTATGTAGCTTCCTTAAATTTGTAATTCCATGTCCTGCCCAAATACTAAACAGAAATGCACTAGAGTGTGCTGTCAGACTAACTGCAAAAATGCTTCTCTATTCTGTGGTCTAGGTGTGGCCAAAACAGCCTAAAGCAAGCGGTCCCAAAGTGTCTCCTCTGCAGAATAATACATTTGGCACCTAACTTCATCTTATCTGATTATGGCTTGTTTCATGCAGTCCCTGCCCAACACAGAGAGTGAATTTTTGCCTGGCTCCTGACATGATTTATTTATTTTTCCGGTGCTATTTCTAGGTTAAGCCTTATTTGTGAATCTCTTCAATGCGTGGCAGTGCATACAAAGGGTCAAACAGGCTCGTCATAGAAGTCCACTGCCCCGAAAATGTGGTTTCAAAAACTCACAAAGCAAATGCTGAAGACTTAATTAATGCTTGAATCCACAGGTAAAAAAAAACCAAACCAAAACAAAACAAAAAAACCCAAAACCAAAAAAAAACCAAACAAAAAAAAAAAAAACCCAAAACCCCCCAAAAAACAAAACAAAACAAAACAATGAGAATTATTCTAAAAAATAGAAAGCTCTCATTGATTTCTTTTGGTTCAGAAGAGAGGATAAGCTCAGCTTTTCTTTGCTAGTGGGACACCCAATGTTCTTTGATCATGCTGCTAAAAAGACGTGTGCTCTGTTGTTTGCTGAAACTGGCCATTATTCAGCAGAACTGAGCCAAAACCCTTAAATTCCCTACAAGTACTCCTCAGTCAAAGCTTTACCTCAGATCACTGGCAATGGATTTAAGGGGAAAAAATTAAAAATGAAAAGATAGCATAAAATCACCACCAAATCTGCTGTCAGATTATTTTAAGAAGTCAGTTCCAGTCAGTTAAACTGACTCAAAAATATGCTGGTAAAAAAACAGTATAGTGGAAATGAACTTAGTGAACTCAAAAGAAAAACAATAGCATCAGACAATGTAGACTGCTTCCCTGAGCTTCCTGTCATACAGTTAGTCCCTAAATCCCAACAGAGCCAGTAAAGGCAAACAACATTTTATAAAGCAAACACAGAAGTCTGGGTCTTTCCTGTTTTTCATAATGAGGTCACCTGAAAAATGAGCTAGATATATCTCAGGTATTTGTTTTCTGTTGTCTCCAGCAGCTGTTATGCAGAGAAAGGAAGAGTTTTCTTTCCTGTTATTTGGTTTTTTAACAGATCCTGTGCATGTCAACAGTGAAGAAAGAAAGCAGGCATGAAAAAACAAGCATGGGCTATGCAAACAATTTCTCCTCATACAGGTCATTGATGCCATGAGTCAGAAGAGGAAAATGGAACTCAGGATGCCAGGCAAACATTAAAATTACTCACAAATGACTTGTAAATTACTCCGTTAAAGAGGTAACAACAAGTTTGTATGAGATGTTTGAATAGCAGAATATTATTCAGGAACTGCTTGCTATTGAGTGTTGAAACTACAATAACATAACCTCATGTATTGTTCAAAAGCAAAGGGAAGTCCCAACAAAGTTCTATATAATTCTTATAATGAAATAGTAAATTAAATAACAAATTCTCAAAGTATAATTTAGAAAAAGTTCTAACTCAGGCAAAATGTACACTGGGTAAATTTATACTTGACAGGCACTAGAATTTGTCAATCTTTCACTGAGAAAAAATTCTTATTTCTATCCATGTGAGAGATATGTTGCACAAGTAACATTGATCCAGGCAACATAGAGTAGTCACTTGAAATGGGATACATTATCCAGAAGTAACTATAAAGTGGCTGTTAAAATAGCATAGTCACCATGGTGGTCCATAAAAAAATAGGAGAAAACAGCTACAGATGTAACAAAACTTTAAAGAGACAAAAGGGAAATCTAGTTATTAACACTTATCTTGACAGCAGCTTTGCACCAGTATAATCATTAAATTCAGTGTTGCTGCTTCTTTTGCTCATCCATGCCAGCTGGGGAAGAGCAGAGCCTACAGCATCTCCCTGAACAAGTTAGCAGTCTGTGCAATAAAGATGAGTTCTTTTAATAGTTCCTAAAACTGGTCTTTGAGTATGTGAATTATCAGTGACTGTGTCCACCAACATGTAGGTATGTAGCAAATGAATGTTTATCTTTAAATGATGTGCATGACTTCACCTAGAACGTAGTAAAGATTTTCAGAATATAAGCTTCAGTGCTGAAAAGTAAGCGTTGTGGTTTTCTACACTGGGAGCTTTTAGGGTGGGATTTGTGAATCAATAAACTTCTTCATGTAGCTGTTTATGAAAATGCCACTTGATATCAATAAAATATACACAGAGAGATTAGTTTTATAAAGACCCAAGAAAGACACTTGCTTTTGGTTCTGCAGACTAAAAGGAGAAAATATTGAAATAATTTCTGTTTGATTTCATAGAGTCATTGTGTTTTTTGCCTTGATGAAAAATGAGGAAACAAAACCCCAAAATGCATCAAAGGTGATCATATTCATTAAATTTTAAACTGCAGATATATGCAGACATTTATTGCCTGGTTGGATTCTGAAAGATTAACTTAGCATAGGAGCCACAAGTTCAGTTAGATGGCTACAGTGGCTAACGTGGTTGATTTATTGCTCTCAGGGGACAAAAGGAATTGAAATTTGACAGACAGGATACGCTGGATCCACTTACGAGAAGAACATTAATTCCCAGAAGTCAGAATGTATGCATTACAAGCAATGCATCTTTTCATTTTGTTTTGTTTTTCAAGCAGTATTCAGCTCAAAATAGCACAGACGATGCCTGAATGCCTAAGTAATTCTTATGTAGTGAACTGGTGCACAGGAAAAGGAAGTGTGTCTGTCCAAGAAGCTCTTCAAGGAAGACTTGCAAGCATGCTTGATTTAATGCAACGTACTTGCCAAAACTCTTGAGCTGTTAAGGAACACAAGTCACTTTATGCAACATGCTTTTCTGGGAAAAAAAAAAAGCATGCAAGATAAAGAATGTGTGAGTTATGGATATAAACTAGGTTACAAGTTGAGAGCATCTGTAAAATGAGATCCAAAATATGCTTAACATACCAACCTACCTTCTTGCCTACTGCATTTGACTCATCTAAATCTTGCAGTGTACTTGCCTATGAGGAAAAAGACCACAGTGAAAGTGCTGTTTAAACTTCTGATACTTACTTGTGTAACCAGGTTTTTCTTCCAGATGCATAAAATCACATTCTTTAAAATTAAATATCTTTTAAAATATGCTCTAAACGTTTTAGTTGAAAATTTTCTCGGCATAATGTACTGTAATGCCAAAAGGGAAGATATTTTTGGGACCAGATGCCTTTTTGACAGTATGATACCAGCTATTCTAAGCAAATTAGATCTGTTTTATTTTGATAGAATAGAATCTAATCAGAGTAGAATCTAATCAGATCCATGTCACCATTGGAAAACAGTGTGCTTACACAGCTAAGCATATTCAGTGCGCACACTCACAGGAAGTTTGTAGTAAAGACCAAAAGAGGTAACAATGCAAAATTCAAAGTCCTTTGAAGGCATTTCTGGTCACTTTTGCAGCACTTTCTCAAAGACAGGTGATGAAACATTTTGGAGAGCAGCTATCATTGACAGAAACCCAGAGCCCTTGGTTTTGTCCTCTCCAGCCTTGCTCAGGTTATTTAGGAGTTCAGTATCCCACCCCAGCACTCAGTGAGCCACCGGTACAACCAATCAAGCAACTGGAAGTTTTCACTGAGAAGTCTTCAGTCAATTTCCTGCAGCTACTTCATTTTTTCTTCTTTCACAGTTTATTAAAGCCTGCAAAATACTTCATCTCTGTTTTGCCCTGAAGATGGAGTATTTGCCCTAGATAGACTTATTACTGGATTTTTTCCAGCTGTGGGATGCTGGGTTTAGAGATCCTATTTCAGTTAAAAACAACTTACACTCGGTGAGAGGGTAAAATATTCTGACTAGATAGTTACTGGTTTATTGTTGCCAACAGTGGTTTTCTAATTCCATTCCTGTAATTTCCAGTGAAAATTCTATTTACAGCACTCTGTGTTTGGACTCCAGGTAAATGAAAGTTAGTAATTTAGTGCTGTGAATGTGCCTCACTATTCTAACCAACAACTTACTTGTTATAGGCCTTCTTTCTTTCATTCTTTCTAGGAAAAATATATCCAAAGAAACAATTGCCACACATTTTTAAGAAGAAAACAAATGAGAGGACTTTAAGTGTTACACTAAGTATATCACATCAATTATCCTCTATTCTTAAAACAAACTGTGCACTGCAATTTAAAACCAACATGCAGTCACCTATTTTCCACTGCTGCTGAACTGGATTACCACCTGCCTTGACTCCATCCTTTGGAAGGCTGCCAGCGTTGTTACAATTTAATGCTATATCCCACTGTGTCAGGAAAGACATGCCTCCCCAATCTCACTGTCAAACAAGTGCTTGTCAACATCCCTTAATTATTGCTATTATTAGGAATGAAGGTTAAATATATGTGCTTTGTGAATGGTAATTTCTATTGTCTGGTTTAGTTTTATTAGGTTCAGTTGTGCTACTGTGAAATAAAGATTTAATTGAAAGATGATTTTAGAGTCAGGTCTCTTAGTTTATATATCATTATTTGTAATGATTTTTTGTGCAAGATGTGTTAACATTTACATTTCAAAATGCTGGTACAAGAGGGGAGAATACAAGTTCAGGAAAAACCTTCTTCTCTCAGTAAACAGAAAATAAATGTGAAATCTCCAGGACACTACATGGGCAAAGAAGGATAGAAGTGACATTTTCCTCCCAGACAGGATGAAGACTATGAGAAAATTAGAAAGTGGATACAGCTCCATTTACAATGTCTGTCTTTGTACCCAGGTGAATGGCTGCTTCTAGGAACTGTGACCTTGCAAATGGTCATTGGAAGATGACAGGTCAGAGAAGGGTTTTTTGTCAGTGGAAATAAGTAAATTCTTGTATAGTTTTCTCAGATATGGTCAAGCTGTCCTCCAAATTACTGCTCATTTCCTATTTGTTTCCAGAATGTGGCTGGTATTTGAGCATCACAAAATTATCATTCTCATTGTCACGACATATCACAAAGAATATGCTGTGATCATCTCAGCATAAGGCAAGACACTGTCTCTAGAAGCAGGTATGATACCTGTGCTGATGTATTAGCTCAGCACAGAGCTGTTCAACTGCTCATTTCTTCCAGCCTCTCCTCTGCCAGTGTAGCTCCTCTCTTTATGTAGTTCCACCTTATATCTTTCTGGCTCTGATGCACATTAGATGCCTTTTGTTTTCCTCTGCATTAACTGTCTCCTCCATTCATGAATTCAGCTGGCCTATGGTGGGAACCACAAGCCATGGCCAGTGCAGGAGAGAAGAAAAAGAGCTTAGCCAAGAAGGAGAAGGAGGAGGAAGAAAAAACCCTCCTGATAAATTCACTTAACCTGCATTTCTAATGAATTGTTTAACTTCAGGCACATTCTCCAGAAGCACAGTTTAGGTCAGAATGAACTTCCCTGTTCATCTCCTGCTCTTCCTCTTCCTTAGTTCATTTCATCATCACTACACCTTCCCTTGTATTATATTTTTGAGGTGGAACTGCCTGTGAACTCAAGGAAGTATCAATGTCAGTACAAAAGAATTTGCTTTCAGTCAAGTTCACTGTGTGATCACACAACTTCCTGATCTGGAAAGACGGGAGTAGAGGGTGTGTGGCAGCAGCTTAATCGGACATTCTTATGGAACTTGTCCCTTCAAGTTGTCCGTGCAGCTGGTTGGCCAGGTGGCAACGCTTGACATGTAGGTGGTACTTCCAACAGGGTGATCCACATCCCTCTGCACTCCTATGACACAGCCAGTGATCCCAGCAGCAACGTGACTTGCTGCACACATAAATTAGGAGACAATCAAGCACAGCATCTTAACAAGGGAGGCAGCTGAGGAAGCAATACACAATGCTTTAATGCATATCCCTGTGGACTAGAAGAGCTCCCTTGCTCAGACTGGAATATGAAAATAGTAGAAATGTTTCATGGGCTCATGGGGTGACTGGTGTTGAAAGGGGCCTTAAATATCACCTAGTTCCAACCCTTCTCCCATGGGCAGAGGCGCTTTTCTTTGGACCAGGTTGCTCAGAGTCCTATCCAACCTGGCCTTGAACGTTTCCATGGATGGTGCATCCACAACTCTTGGCAACCTGTTCCAGAATATTACAAATCTAGCTAGTTAGGTGGAAGTCATTTCTAAAAGGCGATCCAGTATAGTGAGTGGGGATCTACTCATGCATACATAAGAACTGAATCAGAGCTGTACACTGATCATTTCCATCCAGCCTGGGTTGGTTGCAACAGTCCTTTTGCAAAGTTAGTTTTTGACTTGAAAAAAAAGTTGAAACTTTAAATGCATCCTGAGAAAGAATTGGAAATGGTGCCAAACTTTTCAATAGTTGTCATGTATCCTATATACTCATCCAGAAACAAGGAGATCTAATTTTAACCTTCTCAATTCAAGGATTCAAACTTCTATTTCCCCCTTCCTATGAAAGCAAAGCACATGCTGCCTATCAAACATCCTTTTCAATATTAAATGAAAGTGCTAGTTGAATACAGACACCTCACCAGCCAGGCAGAATGTGAGAGAAGGTTTACTGGATTTAAAAGTCTAAATTCCTTCCAAGTGCTATCTTAGGTCCTGAAGAAGATGGTCTTAATACTTGAGCCAAAATATTTGCCTTTATTTACAAGGAAGACCAGATGAAGGAAGCGAAATATTTTAGTTTCTCACATGGTTGTTTTAGTGACTACTACATCCACTTTCTGGGTTATTTCTCTACAGAAACGCAAAAGGAAAATGGACATTAAAGTCCATCTAAAACATTTCAGGAATTTGAAAATAAAGTAAAAAGTCTTCTACGGTAATTATCTTCCAGACTTATCACCAAAATAGCCATAACATCATATTATTTTTTTTTTTAAATCAGGAATGTGCATCTGATTAGACAGTTTGAAGGATGTAGGAAATAGACAGAAGGTGATTTCATAGTCTGTGAATACACAGTATTTAGAATAGATGAATTAGAGAAAAGAAACTGAAAGTAGTATTTTGTTAGTTGGTGTCCTCAAAGAATGATTATCATTATTATATATTTTGAAATTAGTATCTGCGTATTCTGCAAAACTTGTACTTATAAATCTGAACAGTAAAACTTCTCTAGAATTTTGGGACTTTCAAAATATTTACATTTGAATACTGATAAAGTCAAGAATTATTGCTAATATTCAGAATCCTTTGTATTCTATCTGGACAACATATTTTTCTCTTGCAGAAAACAAATAATGATTTTGATACATTAACTCCACCAGCCTATTAGCATATACTGTATAATGGAGTTTAAAATATTAGTATCATTCAAAAATATAACTTTATCCTGGAAGCACTCATTTTCTTCATTTCATTGAGATTTAATCCACCAGTTCATGCCATTAATAACTCTTTCTTACTTATTCAGTACCGGTGATGTTTCCCTCATTCTTTGTATCACTGAGCCTACAGCTGTTTTTTGAACTACAATATCCTACACTGAAGTCCATCTAAAGCCAAATTTTTGTGAATAGAGCAGAGTTAACACATGACTTGTGTTACTCAGGGCACTCCTTGTTTTCAGCTCACAGAACATTTTCATTGATAGCACTGTATCCCTCAGTCATGGTCAGTCCATCAGACTGTAACCTACCATTCATCTCTTTCCAGCTGAGTCAGTGTTTTCCTCTGTGTTCATTTATGGACTGATCCTGAGAGGCAGAAAGAACCTGCATCTGCAATGAAGTTCATTACACTTCCTGACAGGATCTGACACTTGATTATTTCTTCCTCTTTTACACACAGTGCATCTGTCTACGTTGGCTCTCATTTTATTCCAGTGGTTTTCTGTAATAATTATTGCCCCTTTTCCTGAATTCTTCTATGTTTAGCATGCTGTCTTATTTGTCACTTCCAGTTTTAAATGAAAATCTTGAATGACACTGAATGTAAAATAGCCTCCAGTATGAAGGCTTCCTGCTAATTTGATGATAACATCCCAGTTGTGCTTTGTGATTAACCTTCTAGCCAAGAAGCTTTTTAAATATGCAGTGTTCCTATTACATTTACATCCACAGTGTAAATGGAAAATGCATGATATATGATGTCTTTCCACTTACTGGCCTCACAAGATATTTCAATCTGCAGTTTTCCCAAAACTTATTTTCCACACCTTATACTCAGTTAAATTTCTCATCATTCAAATAAGTGATTAATATAAGCTTAAGGCATATGAGCCAGTTGAAAATATCTCCTCTTATAATTTAATATTACTGTTCATTCAAATATTTATTTTCTCCTGTATCACCAAACATTTAGAACCACCCAGTGTGATCCATGTTGCTTATTGAATATATGTCCAAATGGTGAAAAAGCAGAAAGAACCCTATGCCAAGGAAGAGGTGTGAGCAGGGCTGCTCCCTGAGGGATGTGGAGCTGGACACAAGGGTGATCCAGTCCCATGGAGGCTGGCCACAGCCTGCAGCACCAGTCACTGGCCTCAGAGCTCCCTGACAGCCCCAGACCAGGCAAGTCACAAGCCAGGACGATGCCCAGTCGAGGGAGTTGAGCTGGGAGCAAAGCAGACGCAGTCAGGGATAAGGCTGGAGCCTGGAATCCTAGAGCAGCACCAGGGCAGGCACCAAGAGCTCTGGGATGGGCTGAAGTGTGGTCCGGAGCAATCATCAGGGAAGGAAAAGCTTAGTGATGCCCTCAGGGCTCTGACAGCAGCTTGGTACTTAAAGTTTACTGCATTTTTGTGTTGCAGGAGTCCCAGTATGTAATAAAAATATAATATATGTCATGTATGATATAAAAATGTGTTTCCAGATATACTCTGATTTTATTTTTGTGATAGATACATGATATATTGAGCACAAATTTAATATGATTTTTTGCAGTCTTATATTTTTCAATATTTGTATTTGATATATTTCTCTGCTACACTAGTTAGAGAATAGGACAGCATATGAAAAAAGCATTTCTTGCTGAGATTGTTTCACGTTCATAGGCCTTTACATTAAAGGAATTGTTTATAGAAACCATTGTGATCCATGAGCTAAGCATTCAAATAAGTACTTTGTCAACACAATGTCAATTGCAAACACAGTAGACTAACAACTCTAACAACTCAGTTGAGTCTCAAGTCCTCATGATTTTTGTGCTAATATAGTGCACATTTTGTTACAAAGAATGACCAAATTTCTCTAGAATCTCATTTAAAATATCTGAAATGCCTGTGCATAGGTGTTAAATCTCAATTAATTTGTTAGCTTAAAACTATAATATTTAAACATGAATGATACTTTTTGGTACTCAGTGTCATACAAACACATTTCCACAATTTCTGCTCTTTGATGAAAAAACAAGTCGCATTGGGAATAGTAGAATTAATAATTTTGACTGCTACATCCCCTTTGCAACAATCATCCAGCAACACCAACCCAGCTGAGATACTGACTGGATGCTCTCTGAATCCCTTGTGACAGTGCTGGAAGCAGTTCACACTCTGCTGCTTAGTCTCCACCTAACCTTGATGTCCTCCCTTTAATTGAAATACTGTTTTAGCAGAGCTCTTCTGAAGACAAAAGAGCTTCTTCATGGACAGCTGCAAGGTGAGTGACTGCGCTGCTGAGAACAAAGACCGTAAGTGACAGTAGATAATCTGTTGAGTGCACCTCAGTGACAATTCAGTCATCCTATTTCAGCAGAAATGGAAAGAAATTATTTTTTAAAAAACATTGCTATTCATTTTTAATGAAACATGGAATAATCTTCTCATTTCTGGTTGTCTTTCACACTTTTCATTCTTCCTTTTGACCCCTTTTTAGAAATCCTTCATAATAAAACATTTCCTATAAAGATTAGCAAGTAAATTTTTAAGGAGAAATTGATCTAAACTTGGGCTTTGAAGCAACTTTCGAGTACTGTGGGACCACTCCCTTCTATTTTTATTTTCTTTCTTCAGAATTAGGTACAAATATATTTGGTGTGTTCGCTGTGCATGTACAAGTCAGTTTCACTGTTAACAGTAAGTGAAAAAACAAAGGTTAAAAATCTTTTCACAGTTTTATCCCTTTGCTTTACTGCACAACCCATCGTTTAAGAACTAAGCTACCTCTTGCCTGTTTACCTCTCACATAAAGGAAAGGCTGAAGAAGACTTAGACAACTTAAGAATTTTTACAATGACTCAGCAGGCATATTGGTTTTCGTAAGTGTAAAGTTATTATGAAACCAATACATTCAAGTTCACCATATTCAGCTCATATCCTATTGCATTCTGATCATGGTAGAATGGAACAGAGGAGAAACAGTAAATTTTGATGGATTCAGAAGTTGTGATTTTTATGCATTATAATTTAGCATGCACCTATTCTTTTTCTCCCAAGATGTTTCAAAATATGAAAGGCCTAAATTATCCAGCTTTGAATGTTATTTTTTTCTGTGAATATATCCATCCTCTCTAGTAGAATGTATAAGTATCCATTGGTGAAACGATATGGTCCTACATTAGAAAATGCTTCATCTGAGAAGGCTTAATAAATTAGTGTCTTGGATTATTTGTGCCTTCAGGACTTTCTCGGCACTTAAAATTACCCATTTATCCAACGTATTAATCCACAAATCCACAGCTCATTTTTAAAATCAAGAAGTTCTAAGCTTAATTTTTTTTTTCCATGACAGTTTCTGTTTCATCATGAAAGTTCTGTGGCTTTGGTCAACTGGATCCAGTACTTTACAGTTAAACTTGAAAATCCTTATTAATAATGATGTTATTGTTATTATTACAAACAGTCTAACTACCTAAGATAAGATGAAGTCTTGGTGTTCTGCAGAGACAGAACCTGAGGCTGTGAAGCACTAAAGGACATAAAATTTCAGGCTCAGTTCCATTAACATCCATTTATATCTGCAAGCTCTAGATGAATTTGAGAACTGAGTTGAAGTTGACAAAGAGAAAGCTGGAGAAAGGTGGTCTGGTAGTCTACTGGTCCATTACTTCCATTTAGTCAGTTGTCTCTGGAGAATTGGAAAACTGGCTGTTGAGATAATCATCTTATACTTCAGTGGAATTCTGAGTTACTGATTACCTGTGAGACTCATGAATTATCTCTTAACAGATGTTTTGTATTTGTGCAAATGCACTTGCTTTTCTTTTAAAAGTAGCAATGCCACTCTCATTTGTGAGACCTTTGTTTTTATCAGTGTTAAAAACAGAAGAAAAAAATACGAATGCTATTTAGCCTATGATTGAGCGTATAAGACCTAAAGTAACCTGACTTCTTTTGGCATCAAAAAGACTGAAATTGTCTTTTCTCTGCAAGAGAGTAATTGGATATCTCTGCATGGGTCTTACACAACTGACACTGGAGGAATGGCCATATGGCTGCCATCACCACAGTAGGGAATTGACATATCAGTCATGAAGATAACTGATTGAGCTAGAAGTCAACTCAGGTATGAGGCAGCATTGGAGTAATTTCTACAGAGTGTGGAGATGGATTTTTTAATGAAGGGACTTTATTTATTTATATAACCACCTACCTAAATAATTATGAATAGATTTTTTTTCCTTTGGAAGACCTTTTCCACCTTCACAGGAAAGATTTGCATAGATAACACTGTTAACAGGCAAGTCCTAAACACTCAGACGGGTGTGTATCTCCAGTGGTATTTCTCACTATGTAGGATTTTCTTCACTGCTGCGAATATTCGTTGACACTATTAGTTACTGGAATAAATTCTTTGGTCAATTACACCAAACAGGTCGACAGCTGCTAATGATGTGCTTGATTTAGCAAGATGAAAACTTTGGAAATTTGGTTCTAAAGTGAAGATTATTTTATAGTCAAGATGTGTTTTCTATTCTGTCCATAATGCACCTTCTCCAAAGGGTCTCTATACCTTTCTATAATGAAATCTTTTATTCTGAGGTAGATTTTCTGTTGAAGATATGACAGAGGATTCACACATACACTCTGCATGGAGGCTTGACATTTTTTCTCCTACTGAGTCTACAGGAAGGTATGCAGGCTGCAAACACATGAAAATTCTCCTAACATGGAGAATACAACTGGTCCTTCTCACTCACTAGATGGTGCTGCAGAGTAGTTTTCTGAAAAATAAATAAATAAACATAAAAACAAAGCTAATTGTTCCCAGAAATTGCTGTTTTATATTTCATTTTCGTAGTTGTTAGAATAGTGGAACAATTATTAGAGGGGAAAAAAAAATCATAGGCAATGTAGGTGTAATGGAATTTGAATCACAAACAGTCCAGATGTCTAAACTCAACTCCTTTACAGAATTTATATGTCAACTAGATTGTTACTTTGGAAATTAGAATACTAGGATTGCAATAAGAATGTTTCAGGACAAGTTTTTCATTGAGTCTTACCGTGCTCTGCTATGGCACATTATTTGTTCCATCTTTAATTACCCAAGCTAGTGTCCTTGTAGAAGACCTCAACAGCATGATGTGGTCCAGTTAGGTGTGTGGGATTCACAATTAGGTTTTCCTGTAGGCCCTTTTTCAGATTCCTCTGTGGAATCTCTGACAGGCCCAATCTAAAGTTCAATAACACAAACAAGAACACAAAATGTTCAGTAACAAGAACACAAAATGTTTCCATTCAGAAACAGAGGAGGAGAATGTGCCTTCTGTAAGGTAATTGCTGAAAGGCTTGAACAGGTTGCCACCAACTGGGATATCCTGATTTCAACCTGAGCAGATGCAAGGGGACACAAACTCTCTCCACACAGAGTGTGATAGGCCAGGGAAGGCAAAAGGGTAAAAGAAGAGAACACTTGCCCCATTGCTGGGGTCGCATCAGTGTGCAAAGAGAAGAAGGGACTTGTGAGTGGTGGAAGACTAAGCACAAAACACAGCTTTATGTAGTTTTTTATTGGTGAGAGTATTTACAGGCAAGACTTTTGAGGAAAAGAAGAATAATTTTGGGCTCTGATTCAAACATTTTTTATGCTATTTCCATTTAACAGTCTTAGATAAGTATGGAAGGTGCTGAGAACGAGGACTAGAGTTCAGGCTTTCTGGAGGAGTTCCTCACCACTGATGCACATGCTCAGGTTCCTTCTTGTGCTCTCACTTGTGTTCTCTTCCCTGTCTTGCAGATGCATCCCAGGAGCAAAAAGTTGATTTTTGCTTTTGCCAATAGGGTTGTGAAAGGAAAGGAGAGCCTTGAGAGTTGCATATTAATTTCCATAGACCTGTCTAACGCAGGGCTGCAGGTGAACAGATGGGGGAATTCTGAGACAGATAACTTTTTCTTTAGCATTTCTAATGATTGCTTTCCCTGTCTAGCATGCTATGTGCATGTGCATCGCATTCTGTGGTCATTAACTAATATACTATATAGGGAATACCAGTATATCACTCACATCCCATTTCAGTAACTGGAACCTAATAAGAAAACAACTGAACTCATATGAAATTCTGGTAAGAAGACTTTAGCTGAAACACTAGAAAAGAAATCCTGTCTGTAAATTGTATTTATCTTTGAGTAAGATTCCCAAAATAAAGAAATCTATCCCTTCCCAGACAACTTTTAAAATTAATTACATCAAATCTATTAGAGAAGCACTGTTTCTTTTCTTTTCTTTTTTTTTTATGCCTGTTAAGTCCTAAGTGTTGTGAGTACAGTTTATTCTACATCTCAATTGTGACTCTTTTTTCATGCTTGTGTTGTTTGGGGTTTTTTCACTTTGACAAACATAGAAATAAATATTAATAAGCTATCTAATGTAACTATTTAGTAGCAATCTGTCTGTCTATATTGAAATTAGGGTTAAAATCAGTTTAAGAAAAATTGACAATATGTCCTAATATTTGTGGGAGGCTTGGTATTAGGAAATATACTGCATATCTTTGAACTGGCACACGGGGGAAAAATGATACATCCTTGTAGATACCATAACAATACAAATGCAAACACAATACAGACATATGTAAAGCAGATGCACGTATGTCTGGCATATGAATGACACATAGAAGCTGATTTCTCCCCAATGCCTGTTTTAAATCTGATTCCATTAATTGCCAGCTGGCTGTGAGCTGGAAGGATGCTGTCAATGGAAATGGCAAAAACAGATTCATCTCTTGATTTAATAAGGACGGTTTAGTACACATAGTCTGTGCTATGCATTTATTCATGCACTTCTAATTGGTCTGTTCAAATTGTAGAAGATTATATAATTTTAGTTAAATCATATTGGAGGGAGAGACCAAATAGAGAGAAGGAGATAAATTATTAATTTATATTTTATTTTCATTCATCTAAATGTAGTTAGTTATTTTGAAATGTTTAAGGTTAAAATGAAAGACAAATGAGAAATGCTTTGATTTTCTCTTAACTCCAAACAGCTATCACACACTGGAGTCTGGAACATAAAGCAAACTGCATCATGTGTAAACTAAGAAAGACAGAGCACATGTTGACATATGGTGACTAACAGAAAAAAGAGTTTAAAAATGAAACATTTTAAAAAATTAATAAATTAAGATTTTAATTGGTTCAATGAAAAAGTTGCCCATTCTCCTCAAACTCTAACACCAGTTTGATTTTATGTGAAACCAAAGATCATAAATATTCTGTCTCCCAGAGCTGCATCCAAAAAGACCTTCAGGTATTTCCTGAAGTCTAAAGAAATCAGGTTATGCTTCAGTGATCATATATTTAATCCCACTGCAAAACTCTTTGGTAAGATCCTGAGCAGGATATTTGGCTGTTGCTTTGTGTACAAGATCCCTGATTTAAGCTGCAGACCACAAATCATGATTCATCTGATGAAAACTAAGTCAGATCTACCTTTGTCAGCCCTCCAATGGAGTTAAATACATAACATAATTAACCTGCAAATATGGAGGAAAGGAAGAAGGTCACTCAACAATGTCAGTTGTGTGCATGTGAGAAAAAGTCAAGGTATCACAATCATGCCTGACCATAAAGGCCAACGCCTTTCACTTTTGTCTGTTCCTCCATTTGTACAGTATTTTTTATCTTCCTTGTAAATGTAGAAGTGGAGCTTTGTTTGGAATACCTATATCCCTTCATTTGGAAAATTTTCCCCTGTGAGAAAAGTCTTTCTATTCTATGGACTGCTGCCACTTTATGCAAGACATTCTTCCAGGTTCATAGGGAACAGTACTGTACTATAGTTGGTCTTGGAATGTGACAAAGTTAAAAATGTCCAAGAAACTTTCCAGCTAAAGTCAAAAAAATAAAATAAATTATGCAACTGTGAAGTGTTATTCTATTCTATATGCCCAACTTTCTCAGTGAACTACTGGGATTTTAAAATGAAGTTTCAGAAGCAGTAAAGTCTACCATGTGATATTTAAGAATATTTGATAAACTGATGAGAGTTTAATATCTAGAAGACACTCAATGTTTTGTGTATTTTTTTTTGGGTTGAATGACATTTTTCTTCACTTTGATTAGATGAAAAGGAAAAGCAATTTGAAATATCAGGCTTTAAATGCCTTGTCCCCCATGTTCTTGACATGTCTATGAAATTTTCCTCCTCATTACTATTTGCCTGTTTCTATGCTCAGTGATGATTAATAAATGTAGTAGAGTAACATTTGTCTAAAATGAAATTATGAAAAATCTGACAATTTCATTGTCACTGGCATATTTCAAAAGCATTTGTCTTTTTAAACGTGCAGCAGCATCTTTGAACCATTAAAGTTTTCTGCAGATCTGAATCCTGCCTTACATTTATATACACATATATGGGAGTAAGAGACATATTTTTTTTATTTTAAATGAGGATTCACTATTGCATGGCTACTTGAAAATTCCCATTTGTACAGCTATAAAATTGCAGTATATAAAATGCTCCAGTAATAAATTAATTACCTGGGTATAATTTTGACATTAATATGCTTTTTATTTTATCTGAAAACCTTAAAGGAGTGCAGATTTCTGCACAAGAAACTGTTTGTGTCTTGTAGAATGAAATGCAAAAATAAGAATTTTTCTTTGCTGTGCAGCATGCAGGTTTTGGTATAAGCAGGGTGTTCCTTTTGCATATCCTTCTTGCTCAGAGCAGAGTTTGACACCATTGATGTGCATGACTGGTTTCAACAGTCCTTGATGTCAATAGGATCTTTTCCATGTACTTAAATGGATATAGGAAAAAGAGGACTGGTTACATATTTACAGGATATATCCTGTTAAAAGACCAAAGAACGGTTTACCATCTGTTTTGCAGGATACTGGCCTTTTCTTCTAAATTATTTATGTTCTTGCCATGTCACAGCTTTAGGACAATTACCTCAGGGTCTACTGCAGTGCCTGCAGGCCATGGCATACGCCACAGGATTCCCCCATAGACGTTCTGTGGGCTGTACACAGCATAATTGGGCTGCACTGAGTACCTTGCCACAGCAAATTACTCAGGGAAAGTGTTGAACTTTCTGTACCCACCTTTAAAAGTAAAGTGTCTCTAAACAAAGACCAAAACACTGTGTAAAAGCAGTGAGAACTTTTAATTTGAATTTCCTACCCGACTGTTAGAGACCAAAACCTACAAATCATGAGTGCATTACACAGCTTTTGCCAGAATAAGTGTATTGACTTTAGAGAAGGTATTAAGAGACTGAACTGCAATTAACTCCTGTGGCAGCAGTCCTGCCAGGTCAGACCCAGTATATCCGAGTTTGGAACTGTCTGCTTGTACTCATCTGCATATTCATTTTTAAAAGGCCACGTTCTACACTTGTGAGAGTTCATTAAGCCACCAAATCATCAGCATTTATTTGAGAAGAGAGTGGAAACTGCAAGTAAACTTTTGATAGCAAAGCACAAATGTGAGGGAAAAAAAATTGATATTAAGGATATTAGAAATTGAATGAAAATTAAGGATGTTAGAAAGTGAATGAAAATTCTAATATCCTTAATGTGAGCAGGGTTTGTTGTTGAAGTCTCCCTGTGACTCTTACGAATAGCAATGCCTCATTTCTCATTGAAGTGTATCCCATAGGTTTGTGTGTCTCAAAACAACAATTTAATGATTCAGAAGCAGCCATGGGCATTGACTAGAGCTTTTGGACTAGCTGTAGCAATCACTGTAGCCTAAGGAAAAATGCATTAATTGCACTCAGGCATTGTCTGATAATACTCCATTTACTCCAAAATGTAGTTTGGTCTTTGATCAGTGGAAGGAAGAGATAAGGAGAAGAAACAGAGAAAAGATGGATCCTTGTTATGGGGCTGCATTTTTCTTTCTTATCCTTACTGCTTTTGTCCAACAAGTAGCTCTCGAGCCTGAAAACAATGCTTCCCAAATGAGCAGATCATTGCTGAACAATTGTGAATTAGCAGAAATTGCTAACCCATCAGGAACTAGAGACTTTTTCCTGTTTTGCAGAGTTTGTAAAGCATAAAATCCTGAAGCCTAATGTTTCCTTGAGAGAAAATCATCCTTCCGGAAGCAGACATGCTTGTTTTCTGTCATTAAAATGGTCTGGAGAGAAAGAATTTAATTGTTCCTGTCTCTTCAGGTTTAAAATAGATCCCTGAAGTTGTTGGCATAACCTGATTCCCCTCTGTATCATTTACTGTCAAAAGAATATTACCTTCTGGAACAAGGTTCAAATTAGAGAACATTACAACAAGAAAGGAAAAATATTAATATATAAGCTTTGTCTTCCTTTTTATTCTATCTTATACTTAGAAAAATGAGACACTAATGTCAAAAGAGCATGGAAATCTTTTCTCTGCTTGTCTTGTCTCTAATTTTGTCGACTTTTGGTGCTTTATTTATTCTATTATTCTCTTTAAAATGAATAGAGGGATTGTTGTTTTTTTTTTATCAAGTGAAGCAAAACTGAGTTTGCTTTCATTTTATAACTGTTTAAATTACCGGAGCTGTAAAAGGAGAATATGGTGTAAACAAAAACTAGGTCCAAAAGGAGAGATACATAAACATATATAGATTTGAGAAGATTTCCTTTTACTATATGTGGCTCCCATTTGATGAGGATTCATAACCTAGGTTTTGTCATCCATGTTCCCAGTCCACTATAAGCAGAGAGTGAAGTTGAGTGGGATCTGCTGAGATGAATATACCAAGCAGACCAGCTGTCTAAGTCATGCCTCACATCTCAAGTGGGTCATGCCTGTAGCATTGAGCAGGATATCTGTGCAATATTGGGCTCACTTTCCCCTCTCATCTTAGGTATTTATACTACATGTTAAAATTTAGATGGTCAACCCACCTAGATATTTATCTCACCCATCTTGTTCTCTAGAAACCTCAAGTAATAGTCTCTCAGCTGAAGGACTTGATCAGGAAATTAAGGATCTTGGTTCCTTCTCCGTCTGAGCACTGTTACATAGTTTATGTGGTGAAATGCATGTGAGATATTCAAAAGGGAACAGGATTTCTGCTGCTGCATGAGTGGTCCTGTCACTAACCAGAAAGACAGGTGCCATCTCACCTGCATTCTCCTTCTCTGGATACCATTAATTTTAATTTCCTTTCTGCATTGTAATATCAGCTAAAGAGAAGACAGTAATGTTAAATAAGTCACTTCAGGCCTGATCTTTAGAATAGTGGAAAGGCTGAGGATAGTCAGGACAGATCAAACTGAAGACTTGCATTATATATAACTTCACATACCTTGGGTGAATTATCAACTACTAATTTCATTTTCTGAAACTTGGATTGCCATTCTCTGGATGTGCTTATCAATGGACTTATCTATATGTGTTTTTTAAAACTAATAATAGATAAATTCTAGAAATCCAGTCAATTCAGGATTTTCATAGAATAAAAATATAGCAACCTTTGGTCCAAAACTGAGATTCACATCATGCAAATTAAGTGGTACAATATGGATCTATGTAAAGCTACTTGTCTAGCATTGAGGAAGATGAAGTCACTAGAGTCAGTAGAGAACAGAGACAAAAACATCTAATCATGAAATTTGGCATAGACATTTAAGAAATTGTGCTGGTGGAATCTTACCTTCTTCCATGGCTGAGAAAAGCTTTTGTGGAATCCTAATCTTTAACTTAGGAAGCTGAATATCACATTATTTCTAGTAAATTTTAGGAGACTATGAGATTTCTAACCTGCTGACATCTAGCAAACTGACATGTTTAAAAATGTCAATGTCTACTTTTTGCTACTGGTTTGGACTCCTATCCTCAGTGGAAAATAGAAGCGGTTTACCAGTTGCCTATCAACATTTTAATCACACACCAGTTACAGGTTGGTTTCGCAAGCATTTGGGTGTTTCTCTGTATCTTTCCATTAATTGTAGACATAAATATATATATATATTTTGCATGGCAAAAATGATTGCAGTGAATCTGAGTTCTGTGTTCTGCCTTCAATAATCTGTGAGCTAGATCTAACCTCAAAGTCATGTTGCAGTGGTTGCCATGCCAAAGGGCTCACAATTTTAAACTCTGCTGAGTGCCAAAGTTTATTAGCTTGGGCTTGGTGCCACACCAACACAAATATGCAGCATCTGGCCAACTGAGAGGGCAGGCAGGGAATGTCTGGATCTGCCTTCAGAAGGCCTTGCTGACATAGTCCTTAAACTGTTAATGCATGGGTGGCAGTGTCTTTAGCTCTACATGACTGGAGTTAGGGCTGAGGAAAGAGTATATCCAAGTGATTTAAAGAACCAGTGCTGGGAGAAGTGGGAAATAGCTGAGCTTCAGTCCACGACAGAAGGAAGGTAGACTAAAGAAATATATGACTAGGACAGTTATTGCATATTTCCTAACCCAGGATATGTCACTACTGAGTGTGGTGCTTTGGAATTTGGGACGATCATGAATGTCCTTATCAGTGCAGGAGTACTTTTCCTTTTATTGTGGTTGGGGTACTGCAACTTTCATACACAGGCCTTGCTATCAGACACCCATATCTGTAGTGTTTTAAGATGATTTTAATGTATATAACTCTGTGTGGAACTGCCCATTTAGAAAATTAAATGAGGCAGAAGATGAAGGCAATTTATTATATAAGGAATGATTCAAAATCTTTACTCTGTAGGTTTAAAATACAACATATGCTATACTATACCGTAATATACATATTATTATATAGTGTGTCATAAAGACATTTGTAATTTTGGGAATTTTTAGACCTTAATAAATGCTATGTTAATGAAGATAAATGAAAGTCCTTGTTTATGGGGTACTATATTTTTTTGTCATATGCTAATTTTTAGGTATGTACAGATTGTTATCTTTTATGTCATGTATTTTAAAGTACTCCAGAATACATGATTGGAAAATCAAATACAGCAGCAAGTGCATTTTGAATACACGAGTGTAGTGCTGGCTTAACCCTCTGCCACAAAGCAATTTATAATATATCACACTCCTTCTCAGGCATTCTAGTAATTTATCAAAAAATGAAATAAACTGCTTTATTAGAGTAAGTAAGTGCAACTGAATTGTGAAAAGGAGTTTCTTATAAGTCAAGAAAGTAAAATAATTTCTGGTACAAGATTATTGAAATCTATTTCATTGATTCCTAGTCTTGAGCTTGTATCCCCAGCTGTAGAATTGAACTTTGCTGTCAACACACTTAACATCTTAATTTGAAAGCTTATTCTTTCAATTAGATACACATAAATGTTTATAAAAGCCTATTCACTGTGATTTCTTCACATGTTTATAAATCTCATTTACATCATCCCTTCAGTGGCTTAATTTTCTTGTAAGTTTTCATTTATTTAAATTTCTTCCAATTGTACAATTTTTAAATGCAAATACTTGTGAAAATCACTGTTTCTCCTACATTAGCATAAAGCACTTTTATTTTAAGAAATACAGTTAATTTTTCCTATGTTTCATATCTGTCTGATATATTCCTGGGCTTATTTAGAGCTTCATCATTTATAATTTGGAATCAATGAGAGAATCTGCATTTAATTTTCATTTTATTAGACTTTCACTGAATCTCTTTGTTAACTTTTTTGGATATAACTAATCTAAACTTGTGCCAGCATTTTATTTCTCAGAGTTTTTAGAAGAGTATTATTCCATATGATACAATATGAAAACCTCTTGTCTAAAAGCACTTTCACGTCAGTATTGAAATGAAGTCAGTGTTTAACCATATGGATAGAGATAAAAGAAATTTCTTTACTGTCTTGCTGAAATCGTAAGTAAACTGTGGCACTTTAAGATCCTAAGTTCAGAGGGCACAAGCTTTATTCAAAGGTTAACAAAAGGTGGCAGGTTAAATTGATCAGACACATATTAGGAAAGAGGAAGAGCCAGAAAAGTCTCTCAGACTCCCTGCTTGAACCACTAGACACAGGCCCACCCATAGTTCCATCTTCTGTCAAACCTTGTGTCTCTAATTAATCTTTCCTTTAACACAGAAGAAACTCTCTATAGATTACTACAATTTATTTCTTGGAATCCCACCTTCTGACCCTTTCCTGGAGGTCCTTTGTAACTTGAAATAATTTCACCAAAGACATCATTACATTTCTTACTGATGGGTTGTCATATACTTACAGGCACTAGTAATTTCTTACATGGCACGGCTCAATGAGACCTAGCAAAGTGAAAAAAGGAAATATATTTTCTAGTCTTCAGTAACCTTATAAGAAAAGGCAACTCTGTATATAAAATCAACCCTATAAATATGTATAGATCTTTACATGTTGATGATTAAAATTAAAAAGAAACCTATAAAATTAGCAGTGTATCATTTGAAATCACAGTATAAACATTTTGCAATGTAAAACATGACTTTGAGAATATTAACACTCTGTGCATATCTGTTGCTGTTTGGGGAGTTTCTGAGGTATGTGTAAGGAAATTGAAAGCTCCAGACAGCTCACTGAAATCCGTATCAATGTCAAGTTGACCTTAGCAAAGAACCAGATTTTGCTAATGCAGCGTCTAAAATGTGCATGCAGAGGTTAAGTTTTCAAAATCAAACTTCAAGTTGTTGGCAGGGCAATTATGGGGAACTCCCTCACAGCTGTTTGTACCAGACTTGGCCTGTAGAATATGTTGAATAAAGAGCTACAGTTTCCACTCCAGCTTTTAGACAGCAAATGTTCAATAAGACAGAATTATTTATAATGCGCTAAAGACTACTTAATTTATGTGGTGCTGGTCTTGATTCCAAAATCTCCATCACATAAAATGAATGCAACCATTCATAATAAAGTAGATAGCAGGAGTAATTTTCTACCAGCCATGAAATCTTTAGAATATCTCTCATGTATAAGCCAACATCTAACATCTAACAAAAAAAAGAACAAAACTAAATTTTCTTTAAACTACTGTATATTTTCCTAAAGTGCAACATAGCAACAAATTTACCTTACTGTTCTGAGGTGTCTGATCAAAACAGAAGGTTGTAATGATCTTAGATGTTCAATCAATAAAAAAATAGTTAATTTAAATAAAAATGAATGCTTTTGTCGAGAGTAATTCAAAGCAATTAGAATTGAGAAGGTTTTAACAGCGATTATTTCAGAGGATGCTGGCAACATGATCCATGATTCCAGAACCAAATTTATAAAGCAGTCAAGTAAGGAACTAGCACATTGAGGTGTGGTTTCATTTTGTACATGATTCCTAAAATGTATTTGTTGAAGGCCTTATGCTGTCATTTTACTTCTTATTGTTGAAGATAGAAACTGAATGATGAATTAGAGAGGATGCACATTTCTCATTCTTGTTAAGAGTCAAAAACATTCACTACTCATGCATTCTTAATTTATTAATCTATCTGGATACTAATTTACATGCTTTGTTCAAGGGAAAAAACTTAGTTGGTTGTTTGTAATTATTTTTCTAAAGGTGCATGAATAATTTGTGGTGATTGAATTCCTGCAACAAATTTTATTTTTGTCTGTTACTAAATGTCAAGACAAAGTCACAATTTTAGATGCAATACCTGGTAAAAATATTAGCCTCATTATTTTTCCATCAGTAGTTCCTTTAATATTCAATAGCCAAATTTTTTTGGAGGTACCTGATCAAAGAAAAGGTCAAAGAAAAGTTTTGTTTTCTCTCCATAAATGAAGAAACTGTATTCTGCCTGTCATGCCACTTCTTATGTGATAGATTTGTGGAGATGTAAGGTGTGTGCTGTCACATTTTAAAAGATAATTCTTTTGTTCTGGTCTTATTGACTAAAGATAGAAGAGCTGGAGCAGAAAAAAATACAAGTGTTTCCAGTTTCCAAGGATTTAAAAGGATTTTTTCCATGCAAGTAAAGATTTATTCCATAATCCTGAATTTTCAGATCAGGATGGAGAATCTCCACCACCATCCTGAACTGTAGGCAATGTATTTCAAGATTGCTATAGACACCATTCAGATTAATTAATATTTTTACAGTGGTAGTGAACTTATTATATAAGTGATATTTATGAGTAGCAAAAAAGTCCCATCCCCAGAAAAAACACAACTGCTTTCAAAACTGAATTTTGCAATGAAAATTACATATCATAAAATACATTGGCTTGAATTCCTGACAGGTCTTTTCAGTGAAACTTTCAAACCCTAAAATTGTGGTAGTTTTATCTCACTAAATAAAAATTGCAAAACATGGAAAATTGTTGAAGAAAAAAAAAACGAGAAGAGAATTTACGTTACAGGCACCTCTTTCCTCTTCTGGGATCCTTTGGAAGGGAAAACAAACAAACAGAAAAAAATCAGGGTAAGAGTAACAAGTTTTTGGGTAGAATGTTGAGCTGTTAAGTAGCTAGTCAATTCAAGACTCATGTAAATTAATTTCTCAAGGATTTATAGCTGGTCATTCCCTAGAGACAAAGCTGGTCTTAACCAAAAGCATGGATGTGATTTTACGTCTTTATTACGGAAACGGCTGTAGTTTCCACTGTAATTGCTGCTTGTTCTTTCACAGACATAGCTTCCAGAATACTTTATAGCAAGCTGCTTCATCATACACTAGGTAAGGAAATTACACTTTTCTCTACATGTTCCCATGTTCTCAGTCTGGTAATTACTTTCACATCATGGCGATTATAAGGTGTCAAACATATTATTTTTTACAAAAAACAGAAAAAGCAAACAAGAAGAAAAGAAATAAATCTATTGATATACCCATGTTATAAATGCTCACGTTACCTTTAATGGCTTTTAGAGCCTTGAGCTAAACCCACTTTTTTTGCTACTCGCCATGAAACTCTCTTGGGCTTTATAAATACCTGCTCCCTTAGCTAGACATCCCTATGATCCTGGGCTTCAAAGTCTGGTTTTATGAGGAAACCACACTGTCTCCCTGTCTCAGCATGCAATCTTTCCTGTCACCCGCTCTGGGGCCTGCTAAGCGTGGCTCACTGCACACAGATTGTTTGTGAAGCTGCCAAACGGAAGCCAGCAGCTCAGTTCAGCTGAAAGAGATAAAAACAACATTATTTCATAGCTATAAAAAATCACAATGGACTTGTAAATGGTGCCTTGTACAAACAGAGCTTTTCTTCAGGAAAAGAATAGGTCCTTCAGCGAAGACTGAGACATCTGTATTGTTCATTCAACTCTTGTGCAATGAGCTGCTATTAATAGCTCTGCATTAGAAAATCTTGCTATAAATAACATCTGAAATCTACTCCCATAACACCCTTTGTCTTTCATATGTCTTCTTTGGGACATTTGTGTATTTACCATGAAAAGGAGAACAAAACAACTTTGGATAAAAAAGGGTATGACTATATTGAATGATTCCATTCCTCGGATGGCTTTCATTTTGTGGGAGGAAGAGAAGGGAGAAGAAAGATATAAACAATAAACATCTCTCTGACTTTTCTCCAATATTCTAGCTAGACTAACAGGCAAACAGACACAGCTTGACAGACAGATGATTGTCTTATCGACTGAAACCAACTTGGAAAGAGTACATCCAATCCTCCTAAAATAGCTAATTAATTGGGAACTAGTCCCTCAGTTATCTTGATTTGGGAACTTTTCACAGCAGATGGTTCGTTCCATGGTACAAACTGTATATTAGTTTTCACTTCTTCCTGAAATGGAAGTCACCTAACAAGCCCTTCCAAATGAATGGTACCAGTAGGAAAAGGTTGATGGTTTATTTGAGGAGGTAAAGATTTGACAAGGTGTTTTAAAAGTTTCATTTGTAATTTTGAGTCTTTTAATTTGCGTAATGGTTTTGTGTTGTCTTTTGTTACTTTTTTTTTCATTTCTGAATCTGAGGAATACAGTTCGCTCTTCTCTCCTTTTAGTGACAGTAATATTTTTGCTAGTGTGAAGCTAAAAGAACTATACAGTGTCCATTAGTGATTATTAATCTGAAAGCAAAAATTCTTAGTGAATTTTAACTTCCTTGTACCTTTCCCACTGTGTGTCTCAAAACAGGCTATATTTTTTCTAGTTGAGAACATAAGAATGGGACTACAATTCTTCACAGTCTTTAGAATAAAGGATCAGAAGAAAACAGCTCCATTTGGAAGAAGGAAGAATTCCTTGCTGAAATCTTTTATTTCTTCATTCATACACAGTGCTTATTACACCTTTCATTGCTGAACTGAACCTGGCTTTACAAATTTTGGTTGATATCTCACTGAAGAAGCTCACCATAAAATTAACACCACCTTGTGCTGAAGCTGTTTGCCACATGAGGTTGTTTGTTGTTTTGGTGAGGCTTGGGAAGAAGATACTCTTCTCTTCTGCTTCATTCCTTTCAGATGGTCCTACATCCAGGATTATAAAAAGTTTTACCATTTTTAATCCCTCAGTGGTTTTGTACCTCACCACAGTTCCTCCAGGTGTCTCTGCTGTGCACCTAGAGGAAGAAGGTTGGAATGAGGGTGACAAATTTGAGAAATGTGATATACTTCCTGAGCCTCCCTTCTTGATTATATATGGAAAATAAAAATCATTTGGGTATGAAATCCCACACTGGTACAGCAATGCAGTACTGCAGCTAAATCCTAGGCTTTCAGCTCTGTTTGGTAAGACGTCTCACTTGCAGAAGCGTAAAAAATAATGTTAAAGCAAACTGGTAAGAGGGACAATATATGTCATTTTATCTCTTATGCCTTCAGGTGATTCAGCTTGCAAGCACCACATTTCTGTACAGCAGTATTTCCTTTCCAGACATTCCACAGTCCATGTGCATATGTGTGCGCACATAAGTGGAAACAAGGTTCTGAATTTCTCCAGGCTGCACTGCAACTCTGTGGTTCCAAGGTCATCTACAACTCAAGCAGGTTATGAAATCCCAACTCCTTCTTTTCCCACCTTCATCAGTTAGCTGTTATGCGTAGCCAGTAATGCGCTGGCTGTCTATAATTACGCAGTTCGAGTCTGGGCTCATCATTAGGCAAGGCCCATATCTGATTGATGGAGCATGAGTCAGAAGTAGCTGGTGAAAAGAGACCACACCAGCAACATTTTGCCCAGCAGAAATAATCAGGTGTTCAGTTCAGGTGAAAACATTCCGATAAATCATGTGAGACAGAACTTCAGATGTGAAGAAATGCTAATTGCAGTATCTTTGGGAGCTTTGGCCCTTTCATAATTAACTATTAGTAATGTGGAGTCTGGGCCTAGAAGTTATGTTTTCTTTTTCTTAATTTAAAGTAGGCAATTGACAATGTTGAACACCCTTTGGCCAGACCTATGGTTAACAGAAATAACTCGTAATAATTATTGTAATACATATGAGTTTTCTAGCAATAGAATAGAATTTACCATGCCGTGTGAGATGACAGAGGGGCATATTCAAGTCTAAGTGTATTTGGAAAATACTTTCATGTCTCAGTTCTTGGAATTAATGCTATATTATGAGTAATTGTAAACAGACAGATAATAGGAAATTCCTTTTTTCGCCATTATCCTGAAAGCAGCATATTTATTCATAGCAGGCAAGTAATTTTCATCACAAGAATTCTTATTCTAAACAAATGGTTAACTTGTAACAGCTACTGTTGTAAAGGTAATGTTGTATGGCTGTAGGGGATCTTCCCAAATTTTTGTGAATCTACACCCAATAATGCTGATTTTATGTTATAAATTTGAATTGTGAATTGTTGTTTTCTTTAAACACTTGGATTCATGGAAACAAACTTATTCAAAATTTATGGTAAAAAATACCAACTGTCTGTGATAAGAACCTTTATCTGCTGACCCTGTGATAGACATATATAAACATATACACATTACATATTATTTATGTGTTTGGTAAAACACAAACCCAGGATTTTGGTTTGTAGAATACTCGAAGTATTATATTACTGTTTGTACTGTAAGAAGCTGGGGTCAATAGAAAGATTTCCAAAGCAGACAGCTTGTCTCTGTTTGTTTAAACATAAGAGAAAAAATATTTCCAAAAGAAATCAAGTAGTGTTGTTAAGCTGATATTGAAAATTTTATTTATTATCAGCAGCCAAAATTTTTTACAGATTTGTTTTTCGTAGGAAACATATTTTAAAAAAGAAGACCTCTTTAGCAATGCATTCTGCTTTTTCTGAGATTATGAATGATACAAAAAATTTTAAATCAACATACAAACTAAAAATGTATGGAATATGAATAAAAGACTTTTTTTTCTCTCATAAGATCAATAGATATTGGAGTGGGTTCAGGAGGTTGTATTTTTTGTGAACCATATTCCACAAGTTACCTAATTTTCTCAAGTAAACATTGGAAGACTTAATTATGTTGCATATTGGAGCTAAATAAAATGAAAAAGGTACTTTAGAAGACTTTAAATGACAACTTTGATGACTATTATTACATCTCATATTGAGAGAATGGATACCTTGGCTATCATGAATCCATACTTCTAGGGCTTTGAAGAAGCCATAAATTCTTAAATTGATCTAAGATATATATACACACCAGATTTTAAGTGTCACGTTTTAGCATACTTTAATGTTACATAACATAGACTATTTTGTAGTGTGTCCCTACATCATCCAAATCCTGAGAGTTGTTAGAAGATGCTGGAGTTCTTCTCCAGTTTATTATTTCTAAATTTATATATTCATTCTAAATTTATTTCTTAGGGAAACCAGAGGAATTAAGGAGGATGGACAGTTAGCATCCAGTCCTTGCCCTGCATCATGTCTGTGACTATGTAGCCTGTACATGCTTCTCAAGTGTCATATCTTCTGGGGAAAGGTCCTTTCCTCAAGTTTCAAATATCTTGTTTTTCTTCCACAGCATAATATGTAAAAATTTATTTATTTATTTTGAGCTTTGTCATTGGTGATTATGATAGATATAAGACTGTTTGCTAAATGAGATACTCTGGCAGGTAGTCACCTACCAGAAATTCACCAAATTTTTAGGAATGTCAAATTTAAAAAGCCAGATAATAGTACATGAAAGCACAGAAGGAAGAATCTGAGTTGCTAAGAAAAGGGAAAGTTATTGCATGAAGACAAAAGTCTTATGGAAATCTAAAGAGATCTCCATTTAAAATATAGACAGGAATATATTTTCCTTATCTGGTTCATCCAGAAGTTTGTGTTCATGCTTAAAAAAATGGCATCCTGGGGTGCACTAGAGAGCATTGCCAGCAGACTGAGGGAGGTGGTCTCTAGTCAGCCCTGGAGAGGCCACATCTGGAGTCTGTGCCCATTTCTGGGCTCCTCAGGACAGCAAAATCAGGAGTTCCTGGAGTGGGTCCAGTGGAGGGCCACAAAGATGATTAAGGGACAGAAGCATCTCTCTTATGAGGAATAGCTGAGGGAGCTGGGCCTGTTCACCCTCAAGAAGAAACCACTGAGAGGGGACTTCATCAATATCCATCAGTGTCTGCAGGGAGTGTCCCAAGAGGATGCAGCCAGGCTCTGCCCAGTGGTGCCAAGCAATGGGACAACAGGCAGGACCTGATGCACAAGAAGTTCCACCTGAATATGAGGAAGAACTTTGGTACTGTGCAGGTGACCAAGCACCAGGACAGGTTGTCCAGAGAGGCTGTGGAGTCTTTCTCACTGGAGGTATTCAAGAACTCTCTGGACACAATCCTGTGCAATGTGT
Source organism: Camarhynchus parvulus (assembly GCF_901933205.1). Taxonomy (NCBI): domain Eukaryota; kingdom Metazoa; phylum Chordata; class Aves; order Passeriformes; family Thraupidae; genus Camarhynchus; species Camarhynchus parvulus. Next base: position 51,618,900 of record NC_044586.1, read on the forward strand.
TCTCACATGACCCTTATTGAGCAGGAGGTTGGACCAGATGAACCACCAGTGGTCCCTTCCAGCCTTATGCATTCTGTGATTCTGTGGTTGTCTTATCTCATAAATAAAACACATGGAATTTGTTCTCGTTTTCTTCTTGCAGCAATTTTCTTTTTGCTCATTTTTAAATTTCTTTGCAATTATCTGTATTTCTACAATTATTTGTTTTCTCCTGTAAGCATTGTCTTCAGATAACTCTGAGGATAATTTTTCTTAGGAATGTTTAATGGTTTTCATTTCAATATCTAGGCAAGTTATATTAAAGATTGTTCATTCCTGTTTTGTTCTGTTTCATTTTGCTTATAAGGATTAATATAAATCAAGTACAACAGTATATGCTATCACATATTCTTTTTCCAAAACTGATGATACCTTTTGCATTTTCCAGAGTTGCTTTGAGTTTTGAAGATGTCTTGACACAGTCTGTGCTACATATAAGAAGCAACAGGCAGAGCTACTTATCAAACATAATGAATTCAGTCAGCACAATCCATAGTTACAGCCATTTCCAGATACTTTTGTGGTCCCTGTGAAATCAAACCTGTGAACTGTGCCAAATTTATATTTTCTCATTTCTCAGTGTAAAACATGGACAACTCTACTAACACCAAACTTTTTTGACCATATCTTATTTTCCTGCTAATACAAAAGACTCAAAAAACTTTGGGCAGTAAGAAAAAATAGTTATATTTTGAACCTTTATTGCTGAGCAAAATCTTTGTTTTATATAAAGGATTATATTCATTTCAGATTTTAGAACATTTACAAACCCAACCCTCTCAGAATTCAACAAGAGAAAGTGCATGGGTGATGCTTAGGCCAACTACTAATTTCTTTTTAATGAATTCACATCTGTTCTATGTGAGTGGGTCAAGATAAAGACCCTGTGTATATCTACGGAGTAGATAAATTCATTCTTAGGTTCATAAATGCATATTTTTGCGAGTGTGGGTTTAAGAAATTTTTCATTCACTGCTGGCCACCAATTGCTACTGGAATGTGCTGCATGTACTTGAAGATTCTTAGTCTGGTAAAAGAAAATATTTGGAGGGGGTTATATTATTTTAGTTGTTCTTTTCTAAGCCAGAAGTTAAAAAACATGTATGACAGCACTACTGGACACTACTTGAAATCTTTTACTGACTTTACAGCGCACTGCAGGATGTGTGTTTGTTGTTGAATCAGTGAAACAGTGTTCAATCAGAATCCTAGAATTTAGCCCCTTAAGTTTCTATGTGGTCCCGCAAATGATGATGGAAAGCAGAGGTTTAACATGGCAAAGCAAGTAATCATGATAAGATGCAAGAGAATTCTAGTAGATAATTTTTCTAACGCTCTTGAAAATCTCAGAATACATATTTCTGGGTGTAAAGTTAAGCACTTATATTTCAAAGAATAATAGAGATTACTTTGTACTGAAAATTTGGTACAAAACTGGGAAGTAAGTTCATCCCTTAAGACTAAATGTGACCTTCATTATTGATCTGCTTTAAGTTCCACTTCAGTTTAAAATTATCTTACAATTTAATAATGCTTTCATTGTTGATTTTAATTCTGCTACAATCATTCTTCTTAGATTCTAGTCTTGTGGCTTGGAAAACAGGAAAGTCTATGCAATGTCTTGGAAAACCAATGAGGAGAAGTTAGAGACAAAACTAACTTAAACACTATTTACACGCATAAACATCAAAGAAGAATAGGTCAGCCCTTTCTGTCCATACATATTAGATTAATACCAGTGCCCTGAGAAGCAATTTGGCCTTATAAACTGCTTGTAATCAGACACAGCTCATGGTCCTTTCTGCCCCAAGCCCTGATATAACCAGACATTACTACCATTTCCAGTATTTATTCCATCAATATAAACTTGCTTGGACATCAGGAAAAAAGAATTTGAAAGAATGGAAAGCAAAATGCCCTTATGGTGGATGTCTGAGGCCCACTTTCTGTGGTCTTGGCTGAATTCTGGAGCTCATTGAGCAAGATGATTAATAAAGAGCAGGAGGCAGTCCTTGTATTTGTTTGGAAGCATACAAGCAATCCATTGGCCTACAAATGACACTTGACAATTTCACCCCTTATTTTTCAATGCTTTTTCTTAATGAAATGAACCTTTAAGACCAGTGCATGAATATGAACTGTATATGGCACATTACCTATACTGCATTTTAGAGCATGAGGAATGTGAAAATGTTCAGGCATCTGTGAACAGAAATTGGAAGTTGTGGAAAATAATCCCCTTTGTCCTAAAGAGCTTTCAAGCAATAATTCACTCTTACAGAAAGGTCTGTCCTAAGGTCATGCTACTTTTATTTCACAGTCCCAGAACACAGTAAGGAAGTAAAGCTGGACATTACCTCTTTCATCTCCTGTTCATCAGAGCAGATGATACAAACAACGCAGGCCTTTCACTGCAAGGCCTATGAACAAGTTGGAATCATGGTATAATTTTGCCAGCAAGAGAAATCAATCAAATTGGAAGCAACAAAGCTTATTAACTTGTGTTTTTGTTGAAATTATCTTTACCCAGAATTAATTATAATTTTAAACAAAAACCTAGTCTCAGATAAAGCATTCTCTAATTAATGTTTCCCCACTTAAATGAAAATGTGCATTAAGTTTTTGTAGTTTAGTTGTCTGTTTCTACTTTACCCCATTATTTTAGTGAGACTAATGTTAGTTAGTCTCTACAAAGAATAGTATCAGTATCAGCTCTAAGTTAAAATCTTCCATTCTGATTGTATATACAGAAACAGAGTTAGTCCATGCTTCAGAAAAGCAGAGAGCAGTTACAGGCAGACAAACAAGGTAACCAAGAGAGATTTAGGTAACAACTAATTTTATTTTGAAACAGGTAGGCCCTGGACTGTATTCAGGCACACCTTGTGTTAATTCAGTGTCTGTTTTTGCTGCTGTGGTAAACCAATGAATGTCTTGCAGACTGCTGCCTTAGATTCCATACACTGTGAGTAGAATCATAGAATCGTCATAGAATGATAGAATGATTTGTGTTGGAAGGCACCTTAAAAATCGTATTGTTCCAAGCCCACTGCTGTGGGCAGGGACACCTTCACTTAGACCAGGTTACACAGAGCATTATTCACCCTGTTCTTGAACATCTTCAGGGATGGGAAGTACATAACCTCTCTGGGCAACCTGTCCCAGTATCTCATTTCCCTCCCAGTCAAGAATATTTTGCTAATATCTAATCTAAGCCTTCCCTCCTTCAGCTTGAGGACAAGGTTCCCTCTTGTCCTATCACTGCATCTCCTTATAAAAATTCCCTCTCTGGCCTTGAAGCAGGCTTCCTTTAGGTAATGGAAGACTGCTTAATGATGTCCCTGGAGGCCTTTCCAGGTTGAACAATCACAGGTATCTCGGTCCTCTTAAGAGATGTGTTCCAGCCCTCTGATCTACTTTGTAGTTCTCTTCTTCTCTTCCTCCAACAGGTCAAGCTCTTTTTCATACTGGGGGCCTCAGACTTGGATGCAGCATTCCAGGAGGGGTCTCACAATGGCAGAGTAGAGAGAAAGAACCATCACCCTTGATCTTCTGGTCACACCTCTTTTGATGCAACTCAGGATGCATTTGGCCTTCTGGGCTGGAAACGCACTTTGCGAAGTCATATTGAGTTTTTCATTCACAAACATCATTAGGTCCCAGTGCTGGTCTCAGTCTGCTCTGCATCCAGCCTGAACTTGTGTTTGGGATATCCCCAACCCAGGGGCAGGACCCTGCACTTGGCCTTGCTGAGCTTCATGAGGTTTGCACAGGCCCACCTCTCAAGCCTGTCCAGGTTCCTCAGGGTGGCATTGCTTCCCTCCACCGTGTCTGCACCCCACAGCTTGGTGTCACTGGGAAACTTGCTGAGGATGCACTCATCCCACTATCCATGTCACCAGCAAAGATGTTAAAAAGTGCTGGTTTCAGTACTGATCCCTGAGGAACCAAACTCAATAGCATGATATTTTTATACGGTGAGTGTCAATCTTCCACTGTACACCACTCAGAAAACAGACTGAAAAGCAGAGCAAAACCAGAAAGCAGATAATACTATTTTCATTTTATTCCTGAAAAATGGTGATAGCAATGTGAAGCACTCTAGCTAACCTTAGGAACTGATCTTTCTTCTGAATGAAACAGTGAATTTCCTACCTATTTCAATCTGCTGTAAGTTTGAACCACTGTTAGGGTAAAACACCAAGGTCATATTAATTTCCACAGTGCAAACTTATAGAAAATTCCTGAATACAGAAACCATGCCAGAGTAGAGTTTGCATTGGCACAGAGCAGATGTCACTTCTTGGTTTTGTTCTTGGAAAATGGCACAAAGAGCCTGATTCTGCGCCTCATGCAGTGACTCTCAGTGTCTTCCCACATTCTGTGGGAAAACTTGCAAGCTGATGGCTTACCCCAGCTGCAGCAAGAAGTATGGTACCAACTGCTTTGGTTTAGCACCGATCTGGGCTTGCAGAGTCATTCAGTGCACTGCAATGCCAGGAGAAGGGGCTAGATCATTCACCATAGCATCACTTTTGGCTAAATCTTAAAAGATCTCTCTGGGAGATTTATCAGGGCCACACTGTACCTTAAATCTCAAGGCAGAGCAGGTTCTTCTAATCTGACTATTTCTAACCCCTGTGCTATCCCACTACATGGATAGCATGGATAGGATAGGATAGGATAGGATAGGATAGGATAGGATAGGATAGGATAGGATAGGATGACAGTTTGCTGTCTTTTAGTTGGAACACTACCTAAAGAGATGAAAGATCTGGCATATCTTTTGATATACCTTGGAGTATTTGTGACTTTTTTCTATGTACAGTTTTTGAAGTATGGTATATGAAATTCTGAAAGGCTGAAAGGTGTGGCCTAGGAAGAAGGTTCACTTTTCATTTGGAGAGAGACATCATTGGGATCCAAACTAATAAAACTTTCCGTATGTTCGTTTTTCTCTTTGTGTAAATAATTCCTAATGGCTGACACAGCTACATTACTGGCTATTACACACCTTTGATGGTGGTGTTGTATTGTTTGCCTTTTGTTTGGTTAGTTTTGTTTGTTTTGTGGTTTGTTGGTTTTTTTTTTTATTCCTTCTGCAGACAGATTTTAGGCTTTTCATTGTTTGCAGACGTTCTGAAAAAAACAAACTACACAAAAGATGATGATTATACTGTCTTCTGATTACTTGATTGGTAGATTTTTGGGACAGATGACACTGGATACACTTTAGAAAGCACAAAGGTAGCTGGCTGAAAGACAGATGTACAGGAACCTACCTTGTAACACAAAGGAAAGAAAATCTGGAGAACAAATCAGACACTTAAGCATCTAGAGCCTTTTGTGTATCAGAAGATTATCCTCCCTGGCCCCAAAACATGTAAATAAATTCTAGTTCTGTGCATTTTATGACAGCCCATGCAGATGTCTAGAACCCCCCCTGACAGTATCTAATGACTCAGCTACTCTTTTTGATTATTAAGTAGGTTGCAAGCATGGAAAACATGCATCCTTTCTCCATGTAATGCGATCTCTATGCATTCTTTTAATCTGTTTTAAAAAAAATTACTTCCTCTGGGCCAAGGAATATGTTTGATTCAAGATTTAAATCAAGGTGAATTCTTGATTTCAGAAAATTTAATGGATAACCACCCAAAATTTTACTAAATGCAAGAGGTCTCTGACTTCTGCTTTTCGTCTGTTCTGTAGCATATCTGGCGCATATCTGGTGAATATCTGGTGCATATCTGGCACATATCTGGTCTCTTTACATGTGCACACTGGATAATCACTTTTTTCCCATCAGGCTGAGCAATTAATTATCTCTTTATGTACAGATTTCATGCATCCATAATGTAGATGACAGGTTATAATGTAAGCATTCTATTAATTATTCGTATTCAATCAGCTGCCTGCTTCAATCAGAATCTTGTGAATAAGAAGCTCTTATATTCTAGAAGTAGGAGTCTTTTTACCACTCTCCACCTCCAGGCAACATCACAATTATCCAGAAAAAAAAATAAACAAAATGCTAACTCATCTTACTGTAGTTTTATTACATTATTAATATTTAAATACCTATAATTAAAGAAAAATGGGATATGAACTATAATAATGGCTAGCTTAAAATTAGTTCTGCTTTAAAATATGAAGAGAATTTGTACGTCTAAACATTCAAATAAGGGTGTTTAAACAGAAAAATTGTTTTTACTTCTTTTCTCCTTTTATTCTTTCTTTAAATATTTTACGCATATATAATACTTGTTCATAGCAAAGATGTTTTTGCAGTGATGGATTAAGCTATTCTTTAAAGCAGTCAATGGTTTGTTTCAGGCCCAATATCCCCTAAATAATTTGTCAGAAACTGCTGAATTTCTAAAGAAGTTTCTTTTCGCCTTATGCTAAATGTAGAAATTCTTTAAATAAGTAGAAAATTACCCACTCACAAAGCACAAATGCACTGGCACTATTTTCTAATTGCTGCAATTGTGTTGCACATTCTTACTGGTAGCAGAGCTGGAGGCTCAAGCTGCAGAAGGGATTAGTTTCACTATATCTTCAAGAAGAGTGATAACAGTGCTCTGAGATGTGTAAGCAATGTCTCTGCACTTTATACCAGTTAAGTGGGAAAAGTGCTGGTGGTGAAAATCTAGTGAAGAATTAAAGGCTTTCATCACTTGTGTGTTTTAGCCTGTGTTCCAGTAAGAGACTGGTGAGCTAAATATGTGTAAAATGTCCTTTGTCACATGGGTGGGAAAACTAATAATGGGGCAGCCAGCAACTGACTGTTAAATTGGCAATTCTTTAATTGTCAATCTAGCAATTTTTCAGTTTATATAAAAGTGGCAGGTTCTGTTTAGGTGGCACAGGAACTGAAACTTCTTGCTCCTAAGAAATCCAACTGACAAAATTAAATATAACTCACATGATTAAAATGTATTCTTATAATCAGTGTGGAAAGAAATCAAAGGAATTCTGAGCAATGGATAGAACTCTGTAATAAACACATTATTACATATGCACCTATATTGTAACAAATAAATTTAAGGGAACTAATCATTCTTTTAAACACTAAAATGGGAAAATTTATCTATTAGTACTTCCTGTTGGACAGCTAGGAAAGGTAAAAGTCTATGCCTAGATTCGTACTGACTTTCCTTAATCTGCATTTATTCTTATCAACACACTTCTACAATTGCAAAGTTGTTGCTAAAGACAGAAAAGGAAACCTTTTTTCCCTTGATAGACGGAATTGACACCATGGACAAATGTAGGTGGTCAATTTGGAAGTAATATTGATGCATGTATTGGAATAAAATGCTTTTTATCTTCTAAGATTGACAGAAATGCAGATTAACCATACTTAATATCGGTAAATTTTAACTAATAAGATCTAATCAGAGGGTATTTTAATCTAACCTCAAACTTGAATCACAAAATATTGAGATGAAAATCGCAAGAAAATGTGAAATATCCGTTTTGGTTTTTATCTGTTCAGTTTTCACCGGCATGTTGGACGCACTTCCATGCAAGCAGCTCGTTACTAGTGTTGCAGACTTTAATACCAGAAGCGTGAGTGGGGCGGAGGGGTGGGGGCTATCACCATCCAATAACCAGCAAAGCTGTAGTTCAAACACCTGTGAGGGTAGAAAACCTACAGAGTTGATATTGAAGTGAAATTTAAAGAAGAAAAGGACTAACACAGATTCAGGTCTGCAGGTTTTTTTTCTGCTATGCTTAATGCAGTCATGAAGATTTCACTGCAGATGGGGGTCCTGAGCAGCAGTGTAATAATGATATTGCTTCACCTGTGGCACTCACCACCAAAAGAGAAAGAAAGAAAAGAACCTAAACCCCACAGTTTCCTTCTAGCTTTAGAAACATAAAGAAACACTCTTCTCAACCCATAACAAAAGCACTTTACGGAAGTGAGTTCCCATGAGGGAGGCCTCAGCCTGGCAACCATGGAAGTTCACAGTGTAAGATTTTGCATTGCCATGTGTCTGAAGACTTCATATCAATGACAGACAGCAAAGCAGCATGAGTAACAAAGAGTAATAAAGGTGCTCTAGATGTTAGAGGGCACCTGAGTTAGGTAGGGGTGAGGTTTTGTTAAGAACATGAACGAACAAAAGAAGAAAGAGGTAAAGATTAGTTTTTTTCCTATCTCTTCCAGTGCCATTGCCCATTCTAACTCTTCTGAGAGCCTTGTATTATAAGACTCCAGAGCTTCCAAAACCCCTTTCTTTAATATATAATAAAAAGGATTATATTACCTGAGCCAAGCTGATGCCAAGGTATTTAAGGCATTTGGTTTGGCAATTATCTTTTGTTTGGTTGGGTTTTTTTGGTGTTTTTTGTTTGTTTATTTTGTTTTGTTTTTGTTTTTTGCTTTTTGTTTGTTTGGGGTTTTTAAATTTATTTTTTTATTCCTGAAATCAAGCCTTAGGGAGGGACGCTGGCTGAATCCACTAGGTAAACTGGGTGACATCTAGGTAATTATTGAAGAGGTTCTGTCTCTGTAGTCATTGAGTCTCAATGCAAACCTGGATGTGATGCAGCTGTTGATGGAGGGAAGCGACTAATGTTGAGGTTTTTTTACGGTAACCAGCTTCTGGGGAAATTGGGATTCAGGTGCCTGCTTGAATTTGGGAATGGATCTCCTGTAAAATAAAGAAATGCTTACAAGACATCAAATTAGGTAGGAAAATAGTAAAAAAAGCTTCTAAACCCTTTTGTCTGTAAAAACAGGCTATTTAGTCACAAGAGACTGTAGCTAGGGCAACATGTTGCAAAAATTAAGCCAATTAGTGAAAAGGAAATTTCACTACCCTAACATAAAAGGTACTATTCTTGCCACAGTGTAGCTTTATGTGACTTAATTATTTTCAGATTAAATCTTGATATAAATAATTAAATAAATATCTACCAGACTAAATTTGTCAATTTCCTAGGTATTAGTGAGCTGATTACTGATGACTTTCCATCTACAATACAGTACAACAACTTATGTAAAACATACACTAAAAAGGAAAGTCCAATCAATAGAGAATGTTTTATATCAACAAGGAGACTTATTTGAGAAAATGGCTGAAAATGGCTAAAAATATCAAGACCTCAATCATAAGAAAGAAGTTTGATGCAAACTCATTTGAAGCAGGAGCAGGGAGAACAAATCAATTAGATATGAGAAAGCAATTTACTGCTGACAGAAAGAAAAAGAAAGAGCTAGGGAGATAAATGAGAAATGGAAACGTGGAATGAAAATGGGGAGGTATTGGAGACATTAATGATAAAGAATAAAAATAATAAAACTTGTGGCAGCTAAGAAACATCAAGTTGATTTTAGCAGTATTATGGACCTTTTCATCACAAAACTACTAAAAATGAACTTAAAAAGCAGCGTACAACAGCTGCATCTTTGATTTGAGAAAAAGCAAGCATAGCAATGTATTTCCTAACAGACTACATGCACTAAACTATAAGTGATGACTTTTAAACAACACCTTCTAGTGATGACTACATTTTTATGACTAGAACAATGTAATATATCTCTATGAATCTGGAATGATCTGAAACAGGGGACCTTTTAGTCTGCTGATAGTTTTTAACACATTTAGCAGTGTTGGAGAATTACTAAAGGAACAGGAATGTGTAAATCTTATGTCAATGTTTAAAAGAGCAAACATCACCTGAATAGGTATAGCTGGAAGGTGTGCACCAATGCAGGGATGTTAATGGAATCCTTAGAAAATCCAGTTTTGATGAAATTATTTTAAAACTCAGCAAAGGAGAGCATTTACAGCACAATTTTATTCTAAAGACACGGAGAAAGGATGTGGACTTAAATTTTTTTGGTTTCCTAGTGACTTGCATACTTATTCCAGCTACAGAAGATCTGATCCATTCTGTCATGTTTGTCTGAAGGCATTTAATTGCATTGGCCAAATTAAGAAAGAGTGCTGTATCTTCTCTATCATAAAACTCAAATGTAAGCTTGGGGTCAAAATTCATGGGTTTCTGATCAGCTGAGTGTCCTCCCTCTTGCATTTTCTTGACCTAATAATTCTTGAACTCATGAAGGAAGGCTTCACTACTTCAATGTGAGGTCAATCATTTGGGTCAAGTTCAGTCTGCTGGTAAACCAAAGGACAGATCAAATGAAAGTGTTATTCCTTATGGCTTTAGACATCCTCTGCCTCTTAAATCTGGATGTCTTCACTGTGGAGAACTTATCTCAAATTTACTCAATAAATTTTCCACCAACCTCACACAGTTACTGATAAAACAGCTGATAAAGTCATCACAGTCTTCAGGAAACAAAAAGGTAATTTCCTGAAAATATGATCTGGCATATCTCAGGGAAGGGATGCCACTAATACTACTAATGAAAGATTGAGTCCAACACTGTAAGTCAACACCACCAAGTCACACAGATCTGTCCATATCAAAGCAGAACACAGATTCATAAGGTTATCTATTCTGAGAGGTAGCCAGCTGATTAATACTACCATTTCACTTTCCCCAGTACATGTTGAAATCTGCTTACCAGAGCTAAAGAAAGTCTATACTACATGTATAAATAAGCATAAGATTTTGTATTATTTTAGGCAAGTGTGAGTTCTGGGCTGTTGTGAAGAATTCAAACTCTCAGGTGTCAGAAGATGCAGAGCTGAAAAATCAATTTCTTTCTTGCTGAACTTCTGTGTTGTTATGAGTTCCCCATTAATCTCTATCAAAGCTGACTGGAGCTAAGAAAAATTCCCCAGATGGACATTGGATCAACCACTTTTAAGGACCAATGGTTCTGATCAAGAAATCAACGTAAAGATTGATCAGTGATACAATATCTAGACTAATATATATACTATTGTCTTTCATATTTTTATATATATATATATATATATATATATATATATATATATATATATATATATATACACACATATATCAAAACACAGACTCATGATCAGCTATACAGAGTTTTGGTAAAACATATGTTTTGCTTCAGTCCAGGCTTAGTTCCTAACAAAGTTTAATCAAAAACCACACTTCCTGTAGCTGAATGCTCTAGAGAAAATTTTGAAAAACTCAGATATCTAATTTGAAGCTTATAAGATTTGAAATCTACTAAAAGTTTGAAGCTGGCTTAGATGTTTTTACCTGCTCTTCATCACACTTCCATTCTGCCTACATGGCTGTAACTAACATCCAAAGAGTAAATATATACCATTAGGTAGCAATGAGATAGCATCTTTGAATTCCCCTCACAGCTAATACATTGTAACTTTGGAGCTGTATAGAAGTTCATAAGAGTCTGCTAGTGAGGATTTACTATGAAATGAGAAACAAAACTTGACAGTATTGTGGTATTTATCCATGGCTGATTTATAAAATAATGCCTGATGATCTTCAGATTTTAAATTAAAATAAAATGAAAATATAATTTATTCACCAGTGTCTTGAAACTCTTATTTCTTGAATGAGTGTAATGTTTCCGTCCTACACGTATCATGGGTCCCTTGCACCAACATAGTATCAGGTGATAGGCATGAAGATAAAAAATCATTACATTTATTACTAGATACATTTTTCCGGTCTACAAATATCCAGTAGCTATCAAACTGAAAAAAAAAAAGAAAATCTGCAGCCATCATTCTTTTGATTTAACCATTCTCAACTCACAACATTGTAAATGTGGCAATTCAGCTGCTCAGTAATTTTTCTTTATTTCTGCGCTTAGTGGATTGAGTTCTGAAACATGATGATCTACCATTAGCGTGTCAGTTTTGATAAAAAAAGTAGAACACTCATGCCCATGACTCTCCTTTGAAGGATAAAGAAATGTAGAATCACTAAGGACTTGAGGATCACTGGGTCCAGCTGTTAGCCTAGCACTGCCATGTTCATGCTTAAGCCATTTGCACAAGTGCCACCTGCCCACACCTTCTGAATGTTTCCACAGATGGTGATTCCACCACTTCCCTGGGCAGCCTGTTGCAATTGTTGATAACTCTTTCTATGGGGAAATTTTTCTAATATCCAATTTAAATCTCCCCTGCTGCAACTCAAGACCATTTCCTCTCATCCTGTCTCTTGTTACCTGGGAGAAGAGACCGACCCCCAGCCGCCACACTCTCCTTTCAGGTAGTTGAGGACAGTGATTAGGGCCCCCTGAGCCTCCTCTTCTCCAGGCTAAATAACCTCAACTCCCTCAGCTACATGCTCCAGGTCCTTCATCAGCTTTTTTTGTCCTTCTCTGCACTCAATGTTTTTCTTGTAGTGAGGGGACTAAAAAAAGAACACAGGATTTGAGGTACAGCCTCATCAGTGCCAAATACAGGAGGATAATTACTGGCCTGTTTCTACAGGTCACATTATTTTTGATAGAAGCCAGGGTGCTCTTGGCCTTTTTGACCACCTGGACACACTGGGACATCATTTATTTGATTTTCAGTGTCACCTCTTGTGGCACATGCTGTGTATCCCTTCATTGCAGAAAACATTATCTGAACCGAAGGAAAGAGTCCCACAGCATTTCAATTTTACCACTTGAACATATTTCCACTGCACGTCCTTTGCTTCATTGTTGTACCCTGCCTCTCATTCTCAGATCCTTTCATACTGGGAGAGGTGCACAAACTTACTTGTTACATGACGTGTGATTTTACAGTAGAAACTATTGAATATAGACTGCTGATTATCTCCTTGTGGGCAATTAATTTGACTTGGGGTCTTTTTTTGCTTTTGTTATGAAGTCTATTTTCCTGAAAGGAAAAATTTTAAGATGGAATTTATTGTATTCACAAGAAATCTCCCACCCTTTTTTTTTGTTATTTTCTCTTTGAAACCTATGTTTTGACTAGCATTCTTTACAAGATGCAGCAAAATTAGTACCATTAGCTTCAGTCTACACAGCATCTGACCTAGAGACTGGAGCCCTTTCTTAATCATCAGCCTTACTAATTGACCCTTCTTTTCACAAGGGTTATTGCAGTTAGGCAGCATTTCAGCCTGCTAGCCTCTCTAGGCTATTTGCTTCAATAAACTCAATGTCCTTTTTGTATAAGCTGAGAGATAGATAATCATGTTGGCAAGCTGCATTATATAGCTGTTAAACATACAATCCTCTTTTATCTCAGCCTAAAATACATCTCACTGACAGTAAGAAACCAGTATTTTTAACAGGTACAAGTATACATCACAGGCAATCATAACAGGGAGAAAAAACTATTCCTTAAATAAACATTCCTGGACAATTTCTTTTATTGGAATATTGTTAGAGGACTTGTGTGTATTTTTACCCACAAAAGACACTTGATTATTAAATTCACATTTGAAAATGAAATTAAAAGATTAAAATCTCAATACGCTTTTTATGGTCAGTATCTTGATTTTATCACTAGTTGAACAATCTGGGTTTTTTTCCCCTATGTAGTCTCATGCTGTTCCATGCAGTTATGCAGAACTCTGCAGACTCTTCTTTTGTTATAGGAGGAAGTGACACAAGGATGAGATGCATGATGACCCCACGTCCATTTCCACAAAAGAAAAAAGGGGGGAAAAAACCCACCCTGAATAGAGACAAAAGTGAAATATTTAATGAAACTCCTCATCTGATTATTCTGAGCCAGTATCTTACTAAACACTGCTTTTCCACCTGGACCCTCCTTTGAGAAAGTCTGTGATGGTTCATGATCAGACTGATGAGCATGGGCACGGTGTAGGGAGCTGGGACCATTCCTCTTCAGAGCCAGGGCTGAAGAGCCAGTCTGTCCTTCTGTGCATCTCCCATTCTGGGGGCAATGCCTGGGGTCCTCCTGATAACAAGTTTTCTCTTCTGTGCCCATCCTAACTGTACAATTTCCTGAATATAACCTTTTACTGACTTTGTAATGCTACTCTCAAACCTAGACAGAGACAGTCTGTGTCCTGAGAGGTTGAGAGTAGAATTTGGTGCTTTTCCCCACTGTAGGAAATCAGCACTTTTAATAATTATGCTAAAAAATAAAATACATTTGTGTATTTTATTAATTTTCTATAATTTAATGTTGCCTCAGAAAATGCTATTCCGTCAGGCAAGCAATTTTTTCTTTTGACAGGCCAGTAAGATATCATTAATTTTTCATTCTCATCAATCACCACGGTAAAGGCCGCCTGAGAAGGTTTTGTGCTTTGACTGGTAATTTGTCATGACAATTTTGCAAGGTTGTTTTAATGCCTTCTTTTAGCTGATTGAAAATGTCTTATTTACTTCAATTAGTTTTACCAGTGAGACACAATGGTTTTATATAAAATGAATTGTTAATTGCTCCCCAAAGCCTAGGTAGACACCTGCTTTTCTATTAAAACACAGATCAAACTGCATATGTGGTGGGCGCTAAAATTAACCCTATTGTATGGACAAAGAAGAGAGACTTAGTGCCTTGTAATGTGCAATACAGTTATCTTATTTATGATATAAAATATTTTCTGATTTTTCAACTAAGCATTAGTTTTGCAATACAGAAAAAATAACAAGCAGAAGCTGTTCTGGTTTTACTTGTTTTCTAGAAACTACTATACTAAATATATATTTATGTATATATTTGTATTGCCCTAAGTGGTAGGTGTTTCATAAATCCTTTGTAAAGCTGGTGAATTAAACAACCTTTCAATGACAATATTTTAAGCTTAACTACTCAGCTCTTTATAACCTATTTAATACTGGCATATTTCTTCTGGTAGAGAAAGCAATAAAGAAGATTTAAACATCTACATTAAAAATGTTCAAGGTCCCACAGTCCAGTCTCTAATCATGCAGTAGTATTTGTTTTCTGTACATTCTGCATGCAATTCTCATAATGACATTAATATTTCCACATGGTGAGGTCGTACTACCACAGTATGGAAAACAGTTGTCTACAGCTGATTTCACTAGGTCACCAACACATTCTGCAGCTGGTATGAGGCCATAATTAGTGAAATTAATTAGCCTTAGGAAATTAGGCCGTGTGACCTACACTTTAATACACATTCTTGTTGCTATGGTAGCCCAAATAGGAGTATGTCTCAAGCTGTTAGAGGCCCTGGTTGCCTTTCAGAATAAACAGCAACACTGTGGAGGAGCAGACAAAGCAAACCTATTTGTTGAATGTGGTAAACAGCAACAAATAGTAAATGAAATGAAACTGGTACCTGAAGGCATAGCTTGACAGAAAGCCAAATGTAGCATTTTAGCTCTGTGATGAAAATCTTCACTATTTTCAAACTTCAGGCACTATCAGAATTTTTATGGTACTGGTCAGAAACACTAGAGGTAAGCTAATGTTGAGGTAATGTTTTTCCTTAACAGTATTGATTTCTTTCCTTATACTCCAAATTCTTCTAAATGCAAACAAATGAAAGCTTTTGGGCAGATGTGTCAGAGACATTTTCAAATTTGGATTTATATTTTTTTAAACTTTCTGCACTTTCAGACTGTTCCCATATACTTGCCTCTTTTTTTGCTTCCATTTCTCTACAAAATCCTGTTTACTTACTGCATCCAAAATCTGCTACAGAAAACCCCTTGTTAAATCAATGATAAAATATCACCAGGAGATGTATTCTCATGCACTGAAGAATTTATTAATAATGTTTTTCAATAATGTGACATGACAAAATATTTCAAGATGCATGTTCAAAGATATATTTATTTTGAAAAATTAAGAAAGAAAACACCCACAGACATAAGGGATTCATGGAACTTTGACTATAGGAAGACTTCATTTTAAAATAAGATCCCAAGACTATTCTGCAGTTTTTTGCATTTTGAGCAAAGTTTGTGCTTCTTGACACAGAATTTCTTGATGCTGGGATTTAAAACACTATTTTCTAAATTATTTTGACTATATGGCCCTAAACTTTATTGGTCAGTTCTAGTAAATTCAGAAGCTTTTTAAAAATACATAGATGAAGGTAAAAAATGTTACAATAAGTATAGTGTTGAAAAGATAAAATAGTTGCTAAAAGATACATGTTGAAAAGATAAAAATAGTACTGCGAGGTGGCTTGAGGTCTCATGCATTAGACCTGTTGAAATGCTCTATATAATTAGTAAAATTTAATTATTGGTTATATTTAGCTCCTGCAGCATAGGGCTGGGAAGTTTCACAAACACTTATTGAGGTAAGTGGTTTACTTTCTAGCAATAACTTACATAATGCCTACATTTCTGCTGAGATTCAGTTTACCTCTACTTTATAATTATCTGAAAGATAAACCTGGGTCAGGTACCACTCTCCTTATGAAGGTTCAATGTCATCACTGTTAAAAAAAACCCAAGTGACTTTCCAGAGGACTTAAAATAACTGCATCGTGAGAAGATCTTAAGTTCATGAATAATTCTGAAAATATGGAATATGGAAAATACACCCATAATTTTACACATTTCTTATGCAAATGTAAATACTATGAAATTTCTGAGTATACAAATTTAAACTTTGGTGATAGGGAAAAGGGAATGATTAATTCGCAAGCCTGCACAGCACAATGGGTAGGGGCTCCCGGAGGAGGGGTCTACACTGCCCTGGGTTGGACGTGCCCCATCCCAGCCAGCCCCAGCTCACCCACTGCAGGGCACTAATGGCTGTGAAAATGCATTTAAGGAAGGGCAAAGAAATGCACAAAGGCAGAGGAAGAAGGAAAAACATGTGAGAAGCACCCCTGCAGACAGCAAGGTTGGACAAGAGGGAGAGGGATGAGGTGCCCCAAATGCCAAAGCAGAGACTGCCCTGCAGAGACCATAGCAAAGCAGAGGGGATTTCCTGCAGGAACTGAGGCCCGAGGAAAACGTACACTACAGCAGGATTAACTTGGAGAACTCCAGCTTCTGGAAGCATCCATGCAGGGGGAAATGGTCTATCTAGAGACGCCCTTAGAGCAGGTGAAAATAGAGGGAAGGAGCAGAAAGAATGTTGTTTTACTGAGTGACCAAGTGCCCATTCCCACCCTCTATGCTGCTCAGGGATGTAGAGGAGTCAAGTGGAAAAAAGTGAATGGGGAGAAAGGTGTTGTTTCAACATTTGTCTTTATTTCTTACTACCAAAATCTATTTCATTAAGTTCTGCTAACTTTCCCTAAATCAAGTCTGTTTTGCTTGTCATGGTGATTGGTGGGTCCTGTCTGTCGTTATCTTGACCCAGGATCTTTGACATCCCACATCCTCCCCTTGCCCATCTAGGGAGAGTTTGTCTGCTGGGCAAGCCTAACCCAGCACAGTAACTGAAAGGCTTGAGATGATCCTCCAGCTTGAAGCAAACCTGATGCAAACTTTTAGCCAAATGCATCTCCCTCCATCTAAGAAACTATTATAGATGCTAAAGAGCTTTCTCTCTAATGATAGCAGTTCTGGTTTGCATGACAGCATCTATATTCAAATTCCATCTATAAATAGAATTATATTATGAAACTTTAATGTTTAATTTTATAGGGGTGCTTGGAGGAAGGTTCTTCTACATTGTATAGCAGTAAAATTAGATCTGAAGTTTTGCCCTCAGGTACAACAAAGTTGCAACCAAAACTAGCTGATTTACCCGTCTGAACACTGATTTCACATTGATCTGTACCAGCTGTAACCCCAAATCCTCTTAGTTATGTAGTCAGGGGTCAGAATAGGACATTATTTATTTATTTATTTTGGCAGGGTGCATGAATTAAATCAATGGCAAAACTTTCTAATCATGGCCAGGTTTTAATCGACTATGTTTTTTATGTCAGTTACTAATTATAAAGCTAGACAAAGCAAAATAAAATACAGCCCATTGCTAGTCTTTTGAAGGAGATGTGAATTTAAAAAAAAATTAAAAGACAGGACATGGAAATCTAGTAATGCAGACAATAAATATGAGTAAAGATGAGTGTTAGGTTTAAGGAATTAAAGAACAATATTTTCTCAAATTCTTTTTGGAAGGTGCATTTTGATAAGCATTTGGAAGAGGGAGAAGACTGTGATGCACAAGAAATGAAGAGTGACTAGGGGCCAAAGGGAAGCTCAGAAAGAGAAGGATAGAAAAAAAAGGAATTATAAGAAGAGTGGTTTTTGAGTTGAAAAGAAAGCAAGGCAATAGTGACAGACACATAATAGAAGCATTAGAATTAATGCGATGGGAAAATCTATCACTGCAAGTCAAACAAACAAGAGTTTAAATTTCAATAAGTCTATCTATAAATGAGTTATAAATTAAATTTATATTGTTTGTCTTGTATGGATTAATACACCATGCTCAGCTATTGCCTTTATGTATGAGAATTAAATATATAGAAATAAATAGCAAACATTTCATAAAAAAGACACTAAAATGCAAATTTCTAACAGTAAAACTTACAATATTCTTTAAAGGTTTAACAGTACTTTAGTGATATAGTAATGCATCAGACTTTAAATAGTTAATCAAATAAAACTAGAACCACTAAAAGTAGTAATATAAAACAAAATACACACCTTCAATAATTTTAAAGAAATTATCTTTTCTAACAGTATGCTCTGAAGATATTAAGATCATCTGACTTCCTCTTTCTCCTTTTATAAGGCACTTCAATATCTTCAAGGAGATCACTTAAACTTCCTGAGGCTCAGCCCATCTCTTTAAAACATATTGTCTCACTTCTGCCACTGACTTGCTAAGCAAGACTCCACCTCTGTTTTCCTGCCTGACTCATTTTCCTATCTAATGTGATAAATTCTCTGGGGTGGAGACTTTCCTTCACTGGGTATACATACCAGTTATGCCACTGCTAAGCAGCGACACAAATAGCAATGAATTTATTATCCTAATATTGGTGTCATGGTTTTAATTTGTGACTGTTGCCCTCAATGCATGTTATATAAGTTTAATATTTCCACTTTTCAGGAAAAGGAGAAAACAAGTTAGAGGCAAGGAAGATTATTGATCTGGCAAACACTACATAAGAAGCTTATAGAAGCGCAGAGAGCTGTATAAAATTGTGTGTTGGCTACTCAAACTGTGAAATGTCTGACCCACCCCTTCCTTGCCTCCCCAGGGACTAAAACATGGGTACAAAAAAAGCTGAAGCAGGTCCATTAGTTTGATCTAGGAACTAGACAAATTACTTAATAAATAAAGTTGTGAAAACTAATCCATCTTCATTCCTCTTCTTTCCAGGAGTGTAGAGAATCACCCAATGAGAAATCTTTCTGTTAGGTTGTTTGCGTGAACACGAACACAAAGGAGCCCAGTGGAAAAATGACAGTTGGGGAACACCAAGAAGGTTATCAGGAGCCTCTGACCTGGCTCTTCCCAGGGCTCCCCTGGAAGGATGATCAGCCCCATGGCCCTGGGGGGTGTGGCACAGAGAGGCTTTTCCTGGAGGAAGGCTGAAGGGGAGGCTTTCTCTGAGGAAAGTCATTTAGACTGGAGATGGGGATAGGGGCTACTGCTGCAGGGTTATGGGCCTTATTATGGGATGCTGTGGGAAGAGCATTTTGGACAAGACTTGGCATATTTGGGGAAAAGAACCAACAGTTAACAAAGGAAGGAATCAAGGTAGTTTGAAGAGGAAGCAAGCATGGGAAAACAGGGTCAGGGTAAAAGAAGCCAGCTGAATGGTAGCAGAGGGACTGGTCAGTGTGTTTCCATGCCTGATCTTTAAAATCTTCTGTAACTATCTTGGGGAGACTCCATTCTGTGCTCATGTCTGTGCATGGAGGTCTAGGTACCAGCAACTGGGTAGGGCAGCAAGTCTAGAGACCCGTGCATCTGTGGTTCCATCACCTAGAGGAACTGGAGTATGTGGTGTGGGTGTGCATGCCTGTGCAGTTTCCAGAGACATCTAGCTGGTCTAGGAAACCAGCAGGATAAGAGTTTTGAGAGTCAAGTTCTGGAGTAGCCAAAAGGCAGGGCCAGATCTTGGAGAGTGGGCTTGAGAACTGATACTGGAGGGACCTGGAGGTCCAGGCCAGCTCCTGTAGAGACCATGAGATCTGAAGTATGGCTAAGACCAGAAGTGGGAATCATCTATGGAGAGTCCTTTTTATATGCCTTTGTGCATGAAGTCAGAGTGAAACCCAGGGACTGGGTAGACTGAATACCCACTCAGGCAAGTTATTGGAGAGATGGATCATGTATCTGTCTACCAGTGTCTGTGCTTTACCAAAGGTTCTCTGAGCATCAGCAGCTGGACTAGGCTGTGGCCTTGCAGACTCACACGTCCAGGTGCCAGCGATGGGGAGACCTGTGACCCAGCGGGAGCTGCTGCAGAGCCCGAGCCCAGCTGCTGGAGGGACCCACACAGAGTATGTGTTTCATTAACTGACCTTCATTCTCACTAGTCAGAGATGGGAACAGGGAAAGGATATTGATGCTGTTTGTGTGAGTGCATTCTCTGTCCATGCTATGGTCTGTGAGTACATGTATATATATGTATATACATATATATATGCAAACTTGGTGTGTATGTGTGCACATTGGAGACTCAGGCTCACTGCTGGTTGCACCTGTGAATGTGAAGCTATGGGAGTCTTCTCTCCATTTCCCCACTGGATTAACTCCTATCACTTTTTCCTATAGGTAATTAGCTACTTTTCTTTCAGTATTGCTCATTTTCCACATAACAGTTTTCATACTATTCATAATCAGTGTTAAAATAAAATATTTTAAGCAGAAAAAGAAACAGCCAACCATTCTGTTTTTATATGCCTTTACAATTTTTATTCTAGATATACATAATCTAATTCCGGATAATGATGAAAAGGTCTATAAAGATTATATGCTGAAGTAAAAACTTACTGAAAAACACAGAATGTGAGAATATTTGCCATGCTGTTCTCCGATTTCTAATCATGAATACTACTTCAGACAGCAATGCTATGTCATTGTGTTTTGAAAAAATTAAAATCAAATCTTGGTTTCTCTAGTAGTATGAAAATACTCACCTACATCTCAATAGGAACATTACACTATCACAATCCTGTCAAGATATTTTAAGAAAAATAGCTTTTCATCTGAGATTAGTTACATTTTTTAGATCATCTACTCTTACATATGGCTAAATAAAAATGCACCTGCAAAAACTACTGTTTCTAGAATAAAGATAAAAGTGTTCCTAAATATGCATCAGTCACTAACTCTCAGCCTCAAGGGTTCAAAAATATATTCTTAGGGCATTTTATTTTAAGGAAATTTCCATTACTTTGAATAGCAATTTTGCTTAAGGAATACAGTGAGAATACTTAAAGCACAGTGAGGCTGTCATGCTCAACAATTGTTTCATCCTGCAGAGCCAAGGGTTAGAGTGTTGGTTGTTTTTTGACGCCAGCAGCTTCTTTTAATGTCTTCTTTAATGTCTTGATTTCTCTTGTCAAATCCCAAACTATTCAAGAGCCTCTTCTCCTAATCTCATAGGGTAAGTGAAACAACACAAATGGGTGAGAGGAGGTCAAGTGATTAGCACAGGTAAGTAAAACATTTCAAAGAGCAGGGCAAGGTAAATGCCTGAATAAAAGAATATCATTAAGTTTTATTAAAGTAAATGTGACTACCTGGGTGCTTAAATGCAGATAACCAGGGATGTGTATTATGGTCATTTGCTGAGTCCACAGGATCAAATGATTAATAGTTCTTTCATTAATGTAGTTCTCTTGATATTTGAAATGTTTCCCAAACACCGTCTAATAAGAGAAACTTAATGTCAATTTAATTAGTCAATGATCACACCCTGTGTGATTAATAAGTGTTTTATAAATAATTTTTGTGCCTAACAAAGGCACAGGGACATCAATATTGGGACTAGAAATCAAGATAATACTCATCAGCCTCCTTCTCTGTCCTGCCTTCCTTCTAGCATTGTACTGGGAAGTTACATGGCACCCACTTAGAAATGAAATTCAGCTGCTTCTGAGCCTGGAAGAGTCCAATGTAACTATCAGGCCCTTCTTGGCAACTTCACCTCTTTATCCCCACCAAGCATTTAACCTACAACCATTACTTAATCACATATGGGACTCAAAGCATAGCCTGGAGTCACGTTGTGTCAAGCATTCCATACATTTGTGCTATGCTACTCTCTGCAATATACAAAATAGGAGAAATTTTAATTTATTTGTCAGCATATATATAGACGCTGATAGAGTGATGCCTAGTTCAATTTGGAATGTTATTACCACATTGTAAAATATTCATAGCAAGAAAAAAAAGATATGACTGTTAAGTAAAAAAAAACCCCAAAACATTAATTCAAAAAACTCTGCCCAAACCTCAAAGCAAATAGGCATAAAGAAAAAAATCTCTCTGTATTATTATCTATATTAATGAGAAACATTGCAAGAGTACAATGGTATCTATTCCAACATGTAGAGCCAAAAAAGAAGAGGAAGAAAGGATTTTTTAATATCTTGAAACTGCACCAGTTTGATTTAATCCAGAGAGCACTGACTGCTTGCAAGGACAGAGAGCCCAGTGGGGCAACAGGTAGATAGTGTACTAGAGGTGATCTCACTTTACCAAGGACATTGAGGTGCTGGAGTGTGTCCTCAAGGGCAACAAAGCTCATGAAAGTCTAGAAACATGCCTTAAGAGGAGCAGCTGAGGGAGCTGGGTTTGTTTAGTCTCAGGGAGGAGCTCACTGCTCTCTACACCTCTCTGAAAGGAGCTGAGGTGAGGTGGGGATCAGTCTCTTCTACCGGGCCTTCAGTGAGAGGGCCAGAGGAAATGGCTTTAAGCTGAGACAGGGGAGATTCAGAATGGATAACAGAAAAAATGCTTTCACTGTTAGGGTGGTCATGCATTGGAATAGGTTGCTTAGGGAGGTGGTGGAGCCACCATCCCTGACAGTGTTTCTCTGGATCTGGCACTGCATGATGGTTTAGTGGTTTAGGGGTTACAGTGGTAGTGCTGGGGGGATGGTTCAACTGGATGCTTGTAAAGGTCTCTTCTAACCTTGACAATTCTATTATTCTATGATTCTATGATTCTTAGTCAGTTTTTGGCCATGTATTCATGAAAACCCCTGTAAAGAAAAATTTTCTGGTAATTTGTGTAACATGAGTTAAGCTTCAGGTCAGCTTCCCATTTGGACTCCAGGAAAAGCTTTGAAATAAATTTTGAGACATTGCTATACCTTTCAAAGCTCAACTGACACTGCAAGCTGGAGCATGTAAACCTTGAAGGCAAAGTAAACAAAAATGTTGGTAGTTAGGCCATACTTTAAAATTTGCAAGTGTCACCAGGAAGTCTTATACAAGGAGATATTTGTGGAAAGTAATGTGCAAACTTACTCTTTCAGAAGGATAAGTGGATGTAGGGTGGCAAAGACGTGCTGGAAATGGCAAATTGTTCACTATTTTGTGGCCTGCAAGGAGAAGATCTGGAAAAAGCTTATTTGGCAGCAACTTCATAGAAAGGAAATGGTTCCTAATTGATGAGCATTATGCAGGTACAGATCCTACATCAGAGGCATAAGATGGTGTTAATGGGTTGTAACATTAAATATTATGTAAATTATGCTTCATGTCAAAAAAAGTATGGTACTTTAACCATGGTTCAGGCAGTTTTCACGTTCTCTTGCTACATTTGCAAAATACAGCTGTCCAGATTAGTTCTATTTATTCACATGGAATGATGTAGCTCAATGTAGATGAACCAGCACAGACCACAGGAAGAAGCACAGCAGCAGCACTGTGACACTCTGAGCCAGCAGCTTGATTTGAGAAATAGTCTGGTAGACCTTCAGTAAGCTCAAGTTTGTGCAGTAGAGTTATCAAAGCAGACCAACAGCTGACCTGAACTGGGATGTCAGCATATTCTGAAACTGTGCACGTTTTTGTTCCCTTTTGGTTTGTTTTGGTTTTGTTTTGTTGGCTTTTTTTTTTTTAATTTAAAAGGTAAGGGGTGGACAGGGTGCAGGTGGTCTCATAAGAGCCTCCTAAAAACCAGCTATTGTTAAGAGCCTTTGAGTTTATTTTAATTTGTCCAGGCTTGAACTATGAATTGGGAAATCTTGTGTATTCACTGGAAGCAAAATCCTGACTTTCTATGAGTTTCCCTCTAAAGCACTCAGTTAATTGGGTTATTTGTTATGGGTAAAAGCATGTCTTTCTTGGAAACACTTTGTCTTGTTTCCAAATGCATTATGACATTCTGGATTCAATGAAGCTTTCAGTTTATCTAGGGCCCATTAGCACATGTTTTTCATCACCCAGGACCAAAATAGAAAATGGCCTTATTTCTTATTCCTAAGAATTGTTAATGTTAGGTGTGATAGTCATTAAGTCTCCTGATGTAGAGGAAATAACGACAATGATGTTTTTGTTGGGGGATGGGGAGTGGCAGGAATCATGAGGCTGTACAAAAACTGTAATCTCTTACTGGAATGTGGCTTTGGACTATGCTAGGAATTGCTTGCTCATGCTGAGCTGCCCCTGGGAGTCATATGAGAATTTTGTTGTGGTCACATGCTTGTAATCACCATGGTGTAGGATGTTTATCAAAATCACTGAGGGAATAAAAGCACTGTGCTTTTTAAAGCAGGGCTTGTGGTATGAAATACGGTTGCTTCATTTTGTGTAGAATAATGAGCTCACAGAATCTTTTACCAATGTTCCTTTGAATATAGTCATCCCCTTCCCTACACAGTCTTATTTGGTACTTTAAAAGGTGCAGTTACAATGTGCTTGTTCTTACTAAAGTGTTAAAAGCACCATTAAATTATAAAAGATGGCTTATATAGTTAGTTTTCATTTTAATCAGTTTTCATTTAAAAATCAGTACAATAGATTAAAAACTACTCAGATTATGTAAGGATACAATGAGGACTGGGACTATTTCATTAGGAAAATAAAATTCACTCTATATTTTAGATTAATATATTTATTGTTTTATAAATTTTATCCAATGGGCCAAAAGCTCACAACAACATATTTATATGCATCTAAAAGTAAAGAATCCTAGAGATAAATTTCCAGTGACTGCATCTGCTTTCCAGAATACTCGTGGAGGTGAAGACAAACCTTTCTGTGATAGATACAAATTGCCTGTATAAACATATTCACAATTACACCTCATGCTAAGTTCAGAGACCTGAATGAAAATCCCACATGCAAATATTCCTGGAGCTCTGTGTTAGATGGAAAAAACAAAAAAAAAGAGATTGGCTCCTGTTAGAATTAACACAACAAAAATAGGTAGATTCCAGAGCAGCAAATTTGAACTGTTATTCTGTCACCTCATTTAAAGGGATTGAAATACTGGTTTGCATCCTCCAAATATTTTCTCACATGAATAGTTAATTAACTTTACACTTTAGTTCTTAACCCTAAGCAGGCATTTGAAAGAAAGTCCCTTCTGAGGACTAGTGAATAGACCAGTGTAGGGCTGGCAGGTGTTATCCCAGTTGGGTTGTTCCTAATATTCAACACCTTTAATATTTCTATAGGTGATGTCCTAATTAGAGATATACTCTGCAACAAAAATAGTATTATGAGACGACTCCACCAAATATCAATGTAGAAGATTTTCTCATGTGAATAAGTCTTCTGATAAATGCTCACAGAAGTCTCTGCAAAATTTCTGCCACACAGAAGTGAGTACTTTCAGAACCTTACATAAATTGAAAGATAAGAAGAAAAGAATATATTAGTGAACTAGAACCCCTGTGCAAAGCCTGTAACTAGGGAATCATAGGCCATCTTTCTGGCTTGAGCTATCTGCAACTATTAATTAGCAGACACGTTCCCTTAGCAAATATTAACAAACAAGAGATTTAAAGCAATCATATTTGTATAAGTATAGAAAAGAACATGTAGGATAAGAAAACTTAAATAGATCTCATCATACCTTTGCTTACCTCCTTTTAATCTTTAGAAAAGAGAGATTTTAAAGCATCATTTTAAACCTGGTTCAGGATAAATCTTAGTATTGAAATATATATAACAACTTCATGGTTTTTAATCACATATTGCAAAGGCATACATATTACTCACTGAACAGAAATGTACTCTCTAGTAAAGGAATGATGATTAAGCTAAAACCATATCTTTTTTATTGATTAAAGATTACTCTCAGTGTTAGAATCATAGGATGAGTTAGCACTGCAACATCATAAATTTAGAGATTGCCAAATACAAGTGAATGTACTTCTAGTGCCATCTCTGATAGCCATACCTGTCTGAGGGCTATCAAATAAACCTATAATTAAAAATCACCTGTTCCTGTTTGAGCTGATTTTTTCTGTTAAAGAATAAAAATATAGAATGAGTGAAGTACTTTGATCTAAGAAACAAGTTTCTGCCCAAAATAGACTTTATTTTTTATGGACTGATTTTGAACAGCTGTTTAAAACAGTCTGAGTTCTTTTCCATCTAAACTCATGTGCATCTGGATTAAGTATTCTTTGGTGCAGGACATGTGATTAATATGATAAAAGAAAGTAGTCAGTGGGTATCCCGATTGGATGCTAGAAATTTCAAACCATAGCATGTCCCTGGCATAAGATCAAGTGTCACATATTGGATGCTCATCACATGTGAAATACCAGGATGCCAACTGCTTCTCATTTAGCCAGGCAACTCTTTGGCCTTCTCCCAGCAGCTGGCTGGTACCCATTCAAAATTCACAGGTTGGTGGGACTGTGATCCCAGCAATCTTTTATTCCTCAATTTGCTTCATTTTTTGCTCATGGCTTTTCCTCTCTCTCTTCTTATTTCACTGATGATTGCTTGTTTTCTTCCTTTTTCTCATTTGTGCATGTATTTGTGCCTTCTACTCCTCTGTACTCCATAATCTCTGCCTTTTCCACTTTTTTCTTTCCTTTTCTTTTTTTTTTCCCTCTCTTTTCTTCCTTTTTTTTCTTCTATGTTACTTTCCCTTCTCTGCAATTTTGTCTAAAATTTTTGTGTCATTCCTTCAATTTTGCCTTCCTTTGTAAATCAATTCAAGCAAAGCACACAAATGTATTGCATTATCATATATTGTCAATATGTGTACAATACACAGTCATCTGGATAGAGGGCTGTGATGTACTGTGGTTTAAAACCAACTACATTAAACATTCTTCCTTCTGGTGGTTTAATCTTTCTTGCCATTAGTCTTTTTATTTTCTGGTAAGAGTGAACTGCCAAATTGCAGAATAAAACCAGAGAGGAGTTCTCCCTATCCTCTAGGGTTATGTGATAATTTTCTTAAATTCTGTCTTAAAGAAAAGCCTTATACTATGTTTTTAGTCAACGCAGCATTGATGATTTTAAGATCATTTCACATAAGGTGAGTTTCCTGCCTTCAATAGTCCAAGGAGGTCATTAAATGGTTGTGATATCCTTATTTTACATTTTCACACACTATGTTTAATAGTGTTGTAAGATATCCATCACATTACTCACAGCAGTTACTTTTAGACCATTATAAGTTTTCTCAATAAGTTTTCTCTGCATCATTCAATAAATGTTGACCTCTTGAAGCTATGTGTTTAATGAGTGAACAATGTTATATTAGGAATAGAGTTGGACCCTGAACTGCTATATCTCATAATTTTGTGCCTGAAGTTGAACAATTCATTTGGTTGTTACTATAATATTATTCATGTGAGCTCTATAGAACTGATCTTGTGAGCACTAGATTTTCTTAGGGTCATTATCGCCTGTTCCTACAGCCAAAAGAAACCATAATTAGACAGTCTAGAAATATCATCCTTAAGTTCTCAACAGTAATCAAACAATCTGGAAGACTTAGAAGCAGCAAGCTGCAAGTAAGATTATGTTCACTTCTGATAAAGGATGATATTTTAGAGAATGTTTTTATAGATGCACATTTCCAGAATCCTCCTGAATTTTCATAAAGCACAATCTAGGTGAAGGAGTCTGGGTCAGCAAGTCATCCTTGCAATTATATACAACACTTTTTATTATTTTTTTGCAAAGTCTGTCATCTATTTCTATGAGTGCCCTCTTGCATTGTAGTTTAACACGATGTAATTTATATCCTTCATCTTCAGTGAATGAAGTGGCGGGATGTTTTACCAGCTGATACACTCTGAACAGCTACGTACACTGCACTCTGCCTATATATTGTATTCTGAAGAGAAATAGCAAACTGGATGTTCAGAGTCCATTTCACTTAAAGCCTGAATATCATATGGAAGTGTCTCAGTTAATGAGTTTTTAAAATCATAACATTAATAGTCTTTAAACTGAAGTCTTCGGAAAAGAGGGATAAAAAATTACAGCTAATTAAATTTCCTATATTACAGCTTTCTTTCTTGTGGCACTATCCTTTGGTCAGAAATAATGTGGTAACAAATCAGTGCTGATAAATTACAACAATTACCCCACACCTCTAGAAAACATTCATCTCATCTAGTGTTACCATCAAAGGCTTAAGGACAGCCAATCTAGATGAGCATTTCATTCAGAAGTAATATGTAAATCTACTGTTGCCTCCTGCTTTTGCCTCTTACCTGATCATTGGCTTTCCACCGTAGTAAATTAATTGGGTATTAAATGTTAAACAAAATTTCTTGTGATATCTTTTGTCCAACTTCATTAGCAAGTAGAGTATGTGTTCAAAATTGCACTGATAATGTAAAATGCCTTCTAAGCTTTCTTGATATAATCTCAGTGACTGAAGCAAATAACTCCTACTTACATCATGAAAGCTTTAAAAAAGAGATGGTATCTGGGAAAGAATTGGCTCAACTATTCCTCTCCTGTATGAAAAGAGAAAGAAAGAAGAGGGAAAAAAAGAAAGTAGCATATGTGATTAAGAATTATCTTAAAATTCTTCATATATGAGTGAGCAAAAGCAGTACAAGATCAGTAGTAAATAAAATATGTAAATTAGCTATTTGATTTGAACATCTACAAAGCAGAGGGCTGGATTTGAATTAGTCATCCTTGCCTCCCTTTTTAGTCACTCACTGGAGAAAAATAGAAACTTCTAAATTGTAATTTATGCAATTTATTTTTAGGTTTTACATAAGCATGAGGATGAGATATGACAGAAATGCCCTATTTTTATGTTTCAACTATAAATGGAGTTCTGACAACCACATTTCAGATTATTATGTCTATAATGTAAATGTCTTAGATCATGTGGTATCAGTGCATAATAGTGGAAGAGGTGGACCAGTACATAAATGGCAGCTTCCTTCAAATAGGAGAGTAAATACGGTAATAGGGAGGGAAAAAAAAAAATTCCTGCAGACACAGACACACAAAAGCACTTGTGCAGATGGTGGTGGAAGATCAGCCAGAACTCCACGTACCTACATGGCCAAGCAAATGTGCAGATCAAACCTCCTTCCTTTTCTGAAACACAAGTATTGAATCAGAGCAGAACGATCATTCTGCTAATGAATTAATGGGTTTACTGTTAAAAAAGAAAACAAAACCAACCCCAAAAAGCTATTGTACATTTTGTCATCGTTTCACAGATCAGAGGGTACAAAAAATGCTGATTCCTTCAGATTGAGGACTGGAAGTTAAGATGTGGAAACAGGTGAATGCAGTGTCTTGTAACAGACTAAACACACTAAACAAATTCAAGACTATAGCACTCCCAGTACACTGAACTTGGAGTTTTCTTAGTTTAAGAATGCTTGCCAGGAAGCAATTACACATCTCATACTGAAATAGTCACAGAAATAAAGAATACTAATGCAACAATTACAGGAATAGGAAAGGAATCAAACAATTTTCTGTTCTAAGTAATGTTTTGGTATTTTACATGGCAGTCCTATGTAGACATCTTTCCTTGTTAGATTCAAAAAACTACTCATAAGTTCCAAAACCGCAAGCCACCAAACATTTCTACAATGTACAAATATTTTCTTGCTTTTTTCACATCAAAATTTTATTTGTAAACCAACATACTCCTTTCTACTGAAGTTAAACCTTTGTCTATCTGTGTGAATAAGTCGTCACTAAAATTTTTAAAACTGTATGTTTTCCTATGAATTATGTTACTCAGGTTAGGTGAGGCTGTTTCTTCAGCATCCATAAT
The DNA here is from genome assembly GCF_901933205.1 of Camarhynchus parvulus. NCBI lineage: Eukaryota > Metazoa > Chordata > Aves > Passeriformes > Thraupidae > Camarhynchus > Camarhynchus parvulus. Next base: position 51,648,911 of record NC_044586.1, read on the forward strand.
TATTTCCTTAAAACAGCAAGAAAATGCCCAAAGCAAGTGTAATGGGGATACATCTCAAGAGAAATATACTGAAAAGTGAGCTGGGTGAAAGAGGAAAGGGTGATGCAAGACAAAGGAGGGCAAATATTTTTTTAATTCTTAAATGCAAGACAGAATTTGAAGACATTAAAAAGTTATTATACTTTAATGATATCTCTAGTTTGCAGGATAACACCTTGTCTGGTAATGCACCCAAATCCCATTGCTTTGCAGAGCTTTGCTAAAGCTGCTCTGTCCTTGCAGATAAGAAAATGTCATCCAATCTGTCCAATCAACTTACCAGAACAGTTTGACTTATGAAATCTTTTGTTTAAGTCCATTCTCGGTTTGTTGCTGGCTTTTAGGTGGCATGTTCTTTCATTTACCCAAAAGAGTTGTGTAACTTCCACAAGTAGTGGCAAAAATGACAGAGGCAATATCAAAGTGTCATTGAAAAAGAAATACAAAAGTGCTGATTTGGACTATAAATATTTGGACTATAAATCATGAATGGACTTATACTGAGCTCAGCTTCCAATTATCTAACATCCTATTAAAACATTTTATTTCAAAATAGAGCACTATATGAGCTAGAGGTAAGATTTGCTCTCTTCTTGTCTTGAAAGTCAGTTATTGCCAACTATTCTTGTCCCAAGCATCTCCTTTTAAAGAAAGGACACCCACTATATAAAATACAAGCTCATTCTGTTTTAGCAAAGGATATATAATTTATATTCTCAGTGTACCATATGCAGCTGTTGACTGTGCTATATGGATGAGGGAACATGTGAATAACTCATGCGTTGCATAAAAAGGTAGTGCCTAATATACAATGCAATGACACATCATCTATTTCAGAAAAGAAGCAGGTAGAAATCATACAAAAACTAATAAACTCCCCAAACCCTTAAATGTATGCTTTTGGGGATACACATGACATTTTTAAGTATTAGCTTTTATATTTAAGGTCCCAGATTTACATACCGATTCACATCAGAGGAAGGATAAAACTTAAGGATGGTTATAAATCTTTGTCCAGTTACTTCCAGACAGGGATATGTATTTCACCATAAATATTCAAAATTCCTTCAGAATCTCTGTTTTTAAATTTATTTACTTCCTTCTTTCTCTTATTTAAAGAAAGTCAACTGTCGTATTACTCTTCCTTAAAAAGGTAGCTCTTAATGACCTGGATCTACTGATCTGTCTTTTCTGCACTATTTTCCTGACACTGTTTACAGTAATGGCTTCTGAGCAAGTTTCTGGCATACAGTATATAATAATAACTTCCTTGGAAACTTAAATGTACTTTCTACTGGCACTAATTGTCTCTGTCAAATGAACTGATGGTTTCTAATTGGAATGCATTCACAGAATATCACTGTGTTTGGCACTAATTGGCACTTCTGCTCAGAAGCTGAGAGGCTAAGGACAGAGTGAAGACTGAAATGATCCTTTAATTTCTGGAAGGTATTTTTATATATGTCAGAGTTCAAGCACATGAGCAATGTAAGACAGGGATCTAGCTGATAGAGAAAGACCTTAAGACTGTAAGTTTTTCAAGCATTTTTGCCACAATTATTTTGTAATCTCTTCCCCAAATGCTCAGCAAGAAAACCCTTCTATCTGCCCACAAACCCTTCAATGTTCTAATTTTCTACTGGAGATAAAGATCTGCCATGGAAAATTAAATTATGTAAAATTTACTTCTATCTAAATTGATGCTCAGATATATATATAAAAAATATGCCAACTGATAGTTGGTTTTAAGGTGTTTGAAACCTGAGGATCATACAGGTAGTGGCCAAAATGCTTTATTCTGGCCAAGAACAAAACAAAAATATGACATATTTACAAAAGCTAAAATATAGAAGTATTTTTCATTTTAAAAATATCTTCTTCCATTAATGGATATCTTATTGTTAATAATTGAGCTGTTATAAGATATTACAAAAGGCATGAACTTGCAAATTAACAATGCAGATTAAATCAGTTTGAGTGCTCTGGGTTTTCATCTGACAATTGACAGACATGAGCCTTTTTTTCAGCAAAACTCCTTGATATATCAGTTCATAAGCTTTTTCTAAATGTTTGTGGAAACATCCAAACAAATGGTAAAGAATCTGATTATCCTGAAGGATTCAAATATCCCTATTTATGCTGTTGCTCTGTGCATTTCTCATTATGTTTTTGTAGTTCAATACTCTATTAGATACAGCACTGTACTTTGTTGGCTGGCTATTTTTGAAGGAAGGGTAAAAATATTTCCATTACATAGACATTTACTCCACAGTAATTGTAATTAGCATATAATTATATATAACAATGTAAAACTATGTGATATTATATCAGGTGATACAACAGGCATGGAATGTTCAGCCCAAGCAGGAGAAAATGCAGATTCCGTATTCAAAATCATAGACACTCAAAAGAAGCCTGTGTTTCTCCCAGGCAAAGGAGAAGCAAAAGGCAGAAACAGACATCAGAAAGATGGTGTTGAGTTTGTCACCAGTGATGTTAGGTTTTGTAATGGAGACAAAGAAAGAGTCAGGAACAAATTAATCATAAAGGATGTTCTCCAAGGGAATTGCTAGACCTATAAAAAAAAGAATAACTCTTCAGAAAGAAAAAATGGCCACATAATATGAAAGGGATCATGATTTGATAACAACAATCATTGATAAATTTCATAAGAAGAAATTTTTTGTGCTACTTTGTGGTTGCTTTACATTTTTCTTATGTTTTATTTGCATTACAATTTTTTTTTTAAAGAAGGTGCCAGTTTAGGTTTCATTGATCTTCTTGTTATGGTGGGAATAAATTCATATCTTGCTACCAGTTGTGCACATACTGGCAAATTAGCTGACCCAGGTTTATTTGTTATCTGGCCTGATGTAAGAGCAGAAAATTTAGCTTTACTGTGCAGTAATAGAGTGCAGTTCTTTTATTAAAGCTCATCCAAGATATGCTACAGAATGCTGCTTCTCTGTTTCAAAGAAAAAGATTGTTGGAAAAGCCAGATATTAGATCTGTTTTTAGTTGCTGGCTGTAGCAATAATTTCATGATGGGTACCCATACTTGCTAATTGCATCTTTTATGTTGCACTGTCTCCCTTAACATCCTGATTGACAAACAGATAAATAAATAGAGGTGGATTGAAAATTGCCTAAATTGCTGGTCCCAAAGTGTTGTGATAGAAGGCATAAAGTCCAGTGGGAGGCCCATCAATAGTGGCCTACCACAGGATTAATCAGTGGCACTGATTAGCATCTTCATTAATGACTTTGATAATAAGGCAGAAAGCATCCTCAGGAAATTTGCAGATGATACAGAATTGGTTTCTCTGGGTCTGGATTGAAGGCACTTGAGATGGTATTTCATGTTCGGACTCAGGTGTTTATTATTTCTTATCAGTGAAACAGTCTCACAACTGTGAGTTCAGCAGCTTTTCATTAGAAGGCACAAAATGGCCAACAGTCTCTTAAGAACTGACACCTAGATTATTTCCCCTTTTAACCCAATACCTGATCCTAAAGAGCCTGCAATGCAGACTTTTCTGTCCAATTACAAAACGCCACCCAAACCCAAGAAGAAGAAGCATGAAGAAGAAACCCAGGATGACACCCTGTGCCCTCCATCTTGCTTCCATCCACAACATACTGAAAATCCCAAACCTAAATTTCTCACCCAAGTGATACACCTACACTACTCTCTATAACTTTTGTGGATTCCAGTCTATCTTGAAGTCTAGGAAACTTTCTCCATGAGTGAGGGTCAAAGTCAGTGGTCCCCTGGGGGTCAGAACACCCCAGAACAGACAGAGAAATATTCCCGGTGTCCTGCGTTTCCACAATACAGAATTGTAAGGAATTATTAGTACACCATAGGGCTGTGCTGCCATTTGAAGGATACTCAAAAGACCAGAGAAGTGGACTAACAGGAGTCCCAGGAAATTCAGTGAAGGGAAATGTTAAGTCCTGCGCCTGAGGAGGATCAACCTCATGAACCCTTCAGCACAAGCTTGACAGGAAAGGACTGGAGGCTCTGGTGAACAGCCAGTAGAAAGTGAACCATCAGTGTGTCCTTGCAATAAGGAAGGCTAGTGGTACCCTGAGCTGCTTTAGGAGCGTTGCCAGCAGATCAAAGGATCTTGCCCCTCTATTCAGCATTGGTGAGACATAACTGGTGTATTGTGTCCATTTCTGGGCTTCCAGTACAAGAGATAAATGAAGACATAAACCCAGTAGAGGGACAGTGAGAATAGAGTGAGAACAAACTCTAATAAGGATTTGCCTTACTCCTGCAATGAGGTGAGGTGGTGTAATCTCTTAGCCATGCCCACAAAGCTCCAGGCTCTGCACCCTCATGAGTACCATAAAAATTTAACTCTGTCCTGGCAGGTACCAGGACACTTCCATCACACATCCTGTTTAAAGTGACTTATCTTTCTCGTAAGCTATGAATAAACATGCATAACTTTAGGAATAGGATTGATCAAATTCCCTAAATAGGACTATTCATATTTTAAAACAAGCACATATGCTTGAATCAGGGTCCACATGCTTCAGCTATTGCTCCTAAGGTTGTTTTTGGATTGGATCAAGTCATGTTGTCATGAGCCTCATGAGTAATCTTATAATCATGAATCATGCATTCAAAAAAACAGGACAAATCATCGGGTTTTTTTGTTATGCCGATAGATCATCTGACTAGCTCTAGATGTTTCTGAATGAATAATTGATTGTTGCCCACTATCCAGTGCTGTAGTCTGAGGTTTTTTGCCTCTATAGTCCTCTTTTAACTGGGCTATAAAGGCCATTCTACATCATCAGGTTTTATGGATGAAACCATGCCTTTTAAAATAATAAGAAACTTGAAACTCCTTACATTTAAACCACTGGGAAAAAATGTGGAAAACAGCAATGACACATGAGGTTGGTAGATGGGGATATTATAGAAAGATGGCTCCTTTTTTGAGACTTCACAGAATTTCTCTTTCACTTTTTATAGTGTGTCGAAACTCTGCTTCTCTGGGAAAAACTGTTGCACATAGTATTCTGACTTAAAAATGCCACATTTGTCAGCAAAAAAAAATCAGTACTCGTTTGTGAAGATTTTTCTCTAGCTCCGCATTTGCACCAACCCTCTGCACACTCCTCAAAGACCTGGTGAACCCCAGACTCAGTTTGGCTTATGATCTTTTGAGTGCAGCAGTAGTACATTTTACTTCTACAAACACTTTTTCCTCAAATCTGTTCTCCTTGGGTTTCTTGTCAGTTTTCAGGTCGCTGCTTTATGTTTTGAGCTAAAGAGGCATCCTTTGACCCTAGTGTTGTTTTTTACATCCTCAGATGTAAAAATCCTCAATGGATCAGGTTTTGTTTATAAACTGCATTACTTTGTCTAATAATTTCAGTTTGCTTAAAATAATCTTTTATTTATAGATGTAGACCTTTATGCTAGATTTTATTTGTCTTCAAAAGCTATGGTAAACCACTTCACACAAAGTAATAGCTAAAAAAGGCTATGCTGTATGCATAGCAGCCTTTTTTTTTCTGTTCAATGCTATGTGAACAGCTAAACCAGTGTGGAACACTACTGCAAGTGCACTGCAAAACAAATCAGTGCTTCTTTTATCCTTGGTGCTTCTTTTTTTCCCCCTTGATGTCCCATTTACCTTTGACCAGCAGTGTCTGACAGTTTGGATTTATCAGAGGCACTCAGAGTAGAGCAGCTCTGTGTCACTGTGTCTTCCTGCTATCAAAGGAGCTGGGCGTAGAAGAAAGCGGTTTCCAGGGCATTGTGACCATGTTCAAGGCTGGCAGAACACCAGGAGAGATCAAAACTAACAGGTCTTTTATTAAAAATGCTGTATAACTGTGAAAAGCTATCTAACCTTCTTTATGAACTAGCAACTCTGCTGCTGCTATATTGTGACTGCTGCATAAATACTTTAAAATGATAAAAAGTAAATATGAAATAATTCCAACAAATCTTTTTGTGTGTCTGTGTTAATTAATGATTGCTGCTTGCCCTAATTTATTAAAGAAATAAATCATCTGACCCATTTGCAGGTGTTTCACCTTCAGCCTCAGTAGAAAACACTTGTCTCTCCACAATAATTTGTGTGTGTCAGCTCTTCCTACCCCCTCCATGACAGAGGCTGCACTTGCGGTAAATGTCTCTTCGGCGTGACTGGCTGCACTTTGTTAATTTACAGTGAATCAGTTTGTTACTCCTTCAATTGTGTAAGCTCTGAGGCACAGTCAGAGCACAGCAGGCAGTGGGCTATGCAGAAAGGTGGTTCCGAGCACGCAGTGGGAGCACTTAGGCTTAAAATGCTAATTTCTGCGAAATGTGAGCTGCTGACTCAGAGGCTAACAGCATCTACACAGTTTTATCTTTCACAGCTTTACAATTCTCTCTGACACACACATATTTTTTGAAATAGCAAAATTATTTTTTTCAGCAAGTGTATTGCTCACAAAAATATGCTTATGCTTCACTGCCTCTTCTTAAGAGATTAATTTTTTATTACACTGTTAATCAGAATATTAACACATGGAAAATGTATGTGATTCAGTGACTCAGAAGGGTGCTATTGTGGATTATGAAATAATAAATGTGTGGGTGAAAATAGAGAAAAATGAAAAATATAATATTTAACTTTGGTGTATCCACTCTATTGGGGATTGAAAATAATTCATAGGTTATCAAAGCATTTAATATACCTGGATTATTATTTTTCATGCATGGTGCACTTAAATTCAAACTGTACTGTGACAGCCAGCTTAAACCAGATATATCAAGGGGGAGAGCACCCCGGAGAGTGAGTGTCTCTGTCCATTTTGTCACTGAAGGGGAGGGAACAGAGCTGGGGCACAGTGTGACCAGTGCTTATAGGAGCATCATATTATCCAGAGAACTGTGGAAATGTGGAATGATTTGGGTTATAATGGACAACCAACCTGGTTCATCCTGAAGTTCAAGTCCAGGGCCAGAACAGACCAAGTTACACAGGAAATTGCCCAGATGATTATTAAACCTCTCCAAGAACAGAGATTTAGAGATTTCACAGCCTTTCCTATATGACTGCACTCATAGGGAAACCATTTTTTTCTAATAACTAATGGGAATTTCCTGTGTTGCAACTTGTGACTCTTGACTTCCATCCCAAGACTGTGCACTTCTCAGAAGACTCTTACTCCATCTTCTCTATAGCCTTCCAATGAATGAGACCATGTTAACCTTCACTTCTTAAGATTTCCTTATCCTCCTCCTTTAAGAACAAATACAGTTTTCTCAATCTCTGGTTTGTGCCGTGTGCTACAGCCCTGACTGTCTTGGTTGTCCTGCATTAGACTCACTCTGATGTTCCTATGTGTTTCTTGTACTGGAGATCACAAAATGGACACAGCACTCCTGGATTCTAGAGTTGAGTAAAAATACTGGTGTTGGTTTTAACTCAACATATGCAGCCAGAGACAGTGGCTACAGTATCATGTTATCAAGCCTGCAGTTATCAAGCCTGCAGAAAACAAATTTAGTAGATACCAATATTCACTGTCCTTTGTTAACTTTCATGTTGTACACTAAAGCCAGTTATCTGACTGTGCTAATAATTCTGTAGGCAAACATGATCACCATTGGATATTTTTCTCACCTATGATATCCCAAATGGTCCTAAAGAATCTTAAAGATGCAGATAATGTGTATTTACACTTACAGTAACTTCATTTAGCTCATCACATGTCAAGTAAGACCATATTTACGTGAGTGGAAACACTACGGGAATCAAATGAGATTAGAGCAAATGTTTTCATATCTCAGAACACCTAATGGATGAAAGAGAGGAAACAAAAATATCCATCTTTAGAGCTGGAAAAGAGTGATTTATGACTGTAAAAACAGAAATTGTGGCATTAAATAGCCAAATGGGATTTTACTCATGCAATAGCAGCTACAACCCCAGTATAATAAAACAATTCCTGAAAAGGATTTGGGCAGGACAGACAAGTTCAGCTGGAAAAGGGCCAGTAGTAGAAACTGCATTTCAACTGAATCAAGTACAAGTGACTTTGGAAATTGCTAGGAAGTATTTCTGTATGCAGTTACTTGCTTCCATTGATTTTCAAATATTGCATTGTGAGACATTATCTCAACAGGAAGGAAGGAAGGAAGGAACTGTAGTACCATTCAAAAAGGACTAAGGCCGAGGAAACTATGGTCAGTGACTGCTAGCAGTATAAGGTTTGTTTGGTGGCAAGAGTCCTTTGTGGTCATTTACAAAAAAAAAGGATTTTCTAGGAGCCTTCCACATCTCTTCATAACAGAACCATAGCAACCCCCACGCAAAGTATGTGAATGAACGTGTTGCTGAATGCCTGTTTTGTGGGGAATGGCTGGCAGTTTTGGAGCTGTGGCCCTGGCAACAATGATGCCTGAGTGTTTTCCTATAAGTACTGGAGTTGTCTCAGACTCTTGGAATGAAGATGCAGAAAAGATCCTTCTGATAATTTACCCTGACTGCCAGCATATTCCAGGCCATAGAACCTCCCTCAAGCTGTGTCTGCTTTAGACCCTTAAATTGCGCTTAAACAAAGATGCTGATTTTCAACATTTATGGCAATACTGTGAAAACATGCTTGTGAGAAATAGCCATCTTGACAATTCCATATCAGTTAGAAAATCTGTGACCGGGCTATTAAGACATTCCACAGTTTTTTCTTAAAGAACAACAAAATAGCAAATAAAACAAATAAACAAAACTAAAATAGAGCTAGGCAAAGTCTGTAGGAAATAAGGGCACACACCATTTATTAGAAATCCATCCACACTTAGGGAATACTAAAAGAAGTACAGTTGTAAAATATTAATGCTTGCGTTTGACATAGATTAAAGAACTGAACACAATGTTTTGGCTGAGAATCCTTAAGCAAGAAAAAAGCCAGAGCTCATTAGTAACTAAAAAGAATTATAAAATTAAAAAAATTTCCTTTTTTATTTTCTCCATTTATCTGGAGCAGTAATGAAATTGCTGAATGGAATTGACTGAAATAGGTGAAAATCTTTAAATAATTTGTAAAACAAGTAGATATGGTTTTGTAAGGTATACCTGTGTGACTCTACACCTGCAGCTAAAGGTGACTGATTAATGATCAACATGGTAATTTCTCACTCTCTGGCTAGTTTGTTGGGGGTTTTATAAGACATAAGGGACTAGTTTCATAAATAATGGCAGACTCAATAACTAAGTACTATTTATAAAAACCCACAAACAACCAAGCAAACAAACAAATAAATGCCTTGGGTGTCTCAAATCTTCATGCAGAAGATTTGGAAGGCATTGTTCCAGAAGACAAAGGACTGCAATGCAAGCCTGAAAGGAGTTAATTTTCAACCTCAGCTTCTTCTTAAAGCTGAACTAGAGAATGTTTTGCACTAGATTGATGTGACTTTCAGAGGTCAAATGCTTACATTGACCACCATCTAAATTTATCTAATCCTTGAAATAATCTTTTGCAAGGTTCAGATGTCAATTCTTGCATTTTTTCAAAGTAAATTTTCTTTAGGGAATAGAAGCTGTAGCATGGATTCTATATGCTTTTTGAGGATTTATCTTTAAGGAAGTGTGAAGATAGTCTTTTCTACATCCTCTTTGATTTTGGGGACACCTCTAGGCAGGTCTCCCCTTCACCACATGACTATGGTTATGATTCTCTTCCAATTTTTGTCAATACAAAAATGGATTTTTTTTCACTTGGATTAGGACAAACACAAATTCTGTAAATCAGTTTATTTTCCCCACCACCTTGTTCTGATGCCACAGACTCCTCTGTCTGTGCTTCATTTGTAGTGACATGCTGTTTTTCTTATTTTTTCCTCTATATTTTTGGATTCTAAGGTACTATAAATTTAATTAAAAATAAAAAAATTAAAAAAGCTATAAAACTTAAAATATTACTGAGCTGCCACACTTAAAATTTGAGGGTTTGGCAAATACAGAGAGCTCTTCTGCCTTTACTGCCTATGGCTTTCAAGTTCATCAGCTACAGAGAGGCATTTATTGCCTTGTAAACTTGCAGGCAATTACCTTTCTGCTGTTATACTGTCACATAAAATGGTTCTTCTTTATTCTTTCTCTCTGTGTCTCTTCCCAGTGTCATTATCACTTGATAGAAGCATCTCTCACTCTTGGGATGCCCATATTTCCAGTGTTCCTATAGAGAATAACGTTTTTAAGAAGGAAATTAGAATTACAAACAGAAAACAAAATCAGAATTACTGGACAAAGAGAAGCATTAGCTATTTCAGTGTTTTATTAGTGGCACAATAAAATAATGTTTATTTTAAAGTTGTTAAGTTAGCCTAATAAAATTAATCACAGTGACATCCATTCCCTGCATATAATCAGTCAAGCTCTCATGTAGCAATGTAGATTATTTTGAATAAAACTAGAGTATCCACACAGGAAAATAAAGTAAATATGTAGATTATGTGCTGAAATCAAGTAGGACAAATCTGCTGGCATCTAGTGATTTAGCTTCACAAAAAATCCAGGTATTACTCTTTCTGAGCCTGTCTTGACAGGTCTGTTTGGGTTGCAATGACATGAAAAAGGGGACAATTCAATCCACTAAAGAGAACTATGCTTCCTAAACGTATAGTCAGTGGGCATTTTTTCAAATTTCTCCTTTGGAGTACACTTAAGGGTTTATAAAAGAACAAAGTAGTGACAAATGTGTTCTCTTGTCACTTGCTTGGAAAATTGAGCTCTGTTCAATGTTGTGAACAGAACAGAAAGAACACAGTGTGAGCAAGAACACCAAGACCTGAAAATCTCACTTTGATCTCTTTCTTAAGAACTAACCAGGAGCACTGTGACATTCTGTAAGGAGGCTAGATATTTCAAAAGTTGCAGTTGTATATGATGGTGGCTTTTACATACAATGGGAAAATAGTCTCATTTGAAGTTCACAGCACTTTTTTCCTCTGATACTATGCAGTGTGAGTCCTCTTTTCTTTGCCAAAATGCTACTGGGGCCTCACAAACCAGGTCTACTGACAAGATGCTTTTATTTCTCCTTTTTTTCAAACCACATAATTACATGATTTAAGCTCTGTATATATTTCTAGCTATCTACAGGTTGTGGGTCAGGCCCTCTTTAACCCCAAATTTTATTAGTATTATCTAATCCCTTCATGCTGTCCTGTTCAGTGTTGGACATTCTACAGTCTTCAGGAAAGAGAATGAAATGGTTATGAAAAAATACTGGAAGCTCTCATGTATGAGAATTAGCAGGCAATATATATTTTGACAATATCAGGAATGGAGCGTGGTAAATAAAATAGGTACATAAACAGATCTGTCTGCAAAGAGAAACAAAGGCAGCAGACTTTAAATTATACCAACTGAATGATACAATACAGTACATTTCTAAATGTTTGAGCCCAGAAAAGGAAAGAAAATGTGAACTGGTGTTATTTTTAAGAACCCTTAATTTGTGGTCTTTCTTAAAGTCTTGGGAAAAATTTGAAGTGGTTTTTTTCCTTCAAATATTTTTTCTCCATATCTATTTTAAATGTCCTTTTTGATCTTTCAATTGTTCTTCATATGAAATTTGTGTTGCAGATTATTTGCATACTCAGTTTCTGCATAACTGTTTTATAAGTTAAGTTTTTTAAGAATTTGCACTAAAACCAAAGATAAAAGTGAGCTATACTGACAAAGAAATTACATCAAACAAAGCAAGCTGGCCTAATCTTAGGAAAAAATCTGTCATTATGGGCAGATTTAATTTGAATTATTGAAGCAGAATTGTTAGATATTAAAAAGACTCAAAGTGAAAGAGTCATACTCATTATCCTTTAACTGGAGTCTCCAGATGTTACTATATTTTCACATGACATAAAGGTCTAGTTCCAATCTTTTATTGCTCACTTGGATTTACCCACCCTGCAAGAAATTACTTTTCAGATTAGCTTGAACTTTATTATGCATTTTATCATATTTTTTCCAAATGTGTAATACAAAGTGAATCCCTAGGATTGTTTAGTGGAAGGGTTTTAGATAGCCTTCATCAAAAATTCCTATATAACTAAAGTCCATTAAACATTTTGCTTTATCTAGGATTTGAAATACTGTATAGAAGTTCACTACAGAGTGTAGAATTCCGTGAATAATTAGATAAATCTTTACAAAAACTATTGTCTGCCGTGTTCCTTGAGTCTTAGCCCTTACAATCTGTCAATGCAGAATGGAAGTCTGAAAGACAGTTCTGACCACAGGAGAATTCACATTGCTTATGTAGACAACTTGATATGAACCAAGTAGATGGGTAGTCCATGCCATCTTCCAAATTTCTCTCTGAATAGAGTGTGACAAAATTATCATGCCATCCAGGGACAATCAAGATGAGTGCATCTGGAGTAATGCCACACTAAGCAGATATTCTAAGAATACTGCCAGTAGGTTATTCATAATTTGAAAAGACATCAGGTTTAGTATTTTAAAGAAAGAATTGCCATGGCTTCCAGGCAGCCAATGCCCCAACTTCGGGCTGCCAAACACAATCAAGCTGGTGGTGACTCCGTCACTTCCTCACTGTGCCTCTTAGCAGTGAATTCCACAATAATGTCCCACACACTTTAAGTGTAATTCTGACAGAACCTCTGCAAATTATCTCTTTAGGTGTTTTCTATAGTACACATGAAAAATGTAATATTAAGCAACTTTAATTATGATCTATTTATATTTTTTAAAATGTCTGTGTTGTGAATAGCACACATTGCTCAAAGGGTTAAAATAACAGAAAAGCAAATTGTAGAGTTTATATCAAGGTTCTGCAGACAGTAATTATTAAAAAAATATTCAAAACAATCACATCTCCTCACTCACAAACATCTTCTGGTACTGTGGCTATCCAAGAAGCCCTAATAGATTAATTTTTTTTAATCATATCTCAAATTTTAATTATTTGTGGTTTTGTGTCTGTAAAATTGGGTTGTTAAATTGCATTGTTCATAACATGATTCTTAAAAAATATTTTGTTCTCTGCAAAAGTCCTGAATGTGCCTGCCAAACTAATGAACAGAGTTTCCTAAAGGAACATATTATTTCTGCAGCCTGTGTTCTGTGTTTGGAGCCAAAAGATTTTCAGAAGTTGAAGGTTTGCTTTTGTCTAATAAAACATTAAATAATTTTGATTCAGTTTATACCAGAAAAACATCTCTCCTCTCTATCCCCTGCAATGATACGACAGCTTCTATTACTTGTGGGGCTATGGTAACAGCATTTGGGAGAAGACATCCTTCCTGAAGTTTTTTGAAGATGTTATTTATGTGAGCAGACTACTTACATGTATGTCCAAAAAATGAGGCACATAGCAGTAATTCTGCCTCAACAAGGGGGTTGGACTACGTGATCCCTGTGAAATGTATATTATTTATTACTTAAACTTCAGTGGTCTATGATGAAATTACCATTATCTGAATCCATGACATTTAATGAAGTAACAAAAATATTCAAATACCTTGCATTCCAAATTATCATGACATTTCTTGGCACACTAATATTGGGAATTATTGACTAAGAGTAAACTATTTTTCAACCATGAATAGTTGTTTAAAAAGCTGTTAACTCATGAACAAGTAATCTATAAATCTCTTACTCCCAGAATTTTCAGCACTGCTTTCCTGTGCCCATTATATAAATGGGCGTGACTAGTCGTGACTAGTTTTTGGCTGCTTTGCTTGTATTTGTAGTTTGTAAAACTGTATTTTTGAGTCAGTTGACATTTCTTATTTCAGTTTATCTATAAGTAACTTGTCTTTCCCCAGCAGATGCAAAACACTTCATGGTTGTTCTTAGCAACTGACTAAAATGCATGAGAATTTGTGAAAGAGTGCCAAGGAATGTTAGACACTAATTGTCAGTCTTGAGAAATGGTTCAGCAGAAAGATTAGGTGGTATACAAAAGATGGGAAAAGTGTGAATTGTCCACTTAATCCTAATCTTAGAACACTGAAAATGTTCAAATGCATTAGAATGAGCAAACAGACCTTGGAGGTACAATACACACTAACATCTTCTGCAAGATATAATATTTCAGTGCATTGTTAGGAGTAAATGGGTGAAGAAATTTAAAAGCAAAATGATTGTTGAAAATCTTACCAGCAAGTTATAGACATTTTTTAAAAAGACAATAAAAATTGTAACTCTCAAGTAATGTGGTCTCCTTTCCTATACTAAAAAAATCTCTTTGCAGTGCTAGAGCCATTTGTGATGTGCAGTGATCTGCACTGTAATGCTGCAAGTATGAAACTTCTCTGAGGTCATAAAGCAATAAATAACTGCTCCTAGTGGTGAAACTGACTTACAGCACTTATGAGATATGCTTCAAATAGAAAATTTATTTTTGAAAGAAAAGTGGTTTTCCATTCTGAAATTTTCCAGCAAACCAGTAAATAGTATAAAATTCTCAATACCATGTGCTCAAATTTTGAAGATATGTGTTACAGATATGGAGCATGATATACAACAGATATTTTCACACCACACTCAGCATAATGAGTAGTAAAAATAAATCATGTTCCCACTATTACTGGCATTTGTAGAATCATTATCAGCAGAACTGGTAATGAGACCTAAACTGCAAACATGATCCACGTGGAAAGATACTGCCTAGCTGATCTCATGAATGTATATACTTTTATCTTTTTTAGACTTAGATAGATTTTAATCAAATCATGTGTCTGTTTCAGTGATCTGAGGACTTAGAAATATCTGTGTTACATGTACAATTGAAAATAAATTGAGGTATTGTATCTGTAATTCCAGACACCATAGTTATACCTCAGTCTTATTCTAATGGTACAGCTTAAACAGACACATTAGTGGCATGTGGCATACAGGTCACCAGAAGCAGAGATACCACAACTGAAGATTATTGTGTGCACACATGCTTGGACAAAAATTATCTGAGATAACAAGACAAGTGCTGAATTATAAGTCTATTTGCTATTTGAATGTTTCAAGTTATTGACATTACTTTTTCTGGGTATTGTATGTAGAAGGGAACAAAGGGTTTTCAAAAGTTTTTTTTCAGACACATTAGTTATAATTAATTTTCCAGCTTAAGGAGGTTCCAGATAACCTAATACAGTCACTGTGGTTACCCTGAATTTTCAGTGATCAAAAGATCTTTGATCAAGGCAGGTTGTTCAACTGCAATTTGTAACCGAAAACACTGGCTGGTTCTTTGCAGATTCATATTTCTTACAAGCATTAGAAAACACATCGAAAAATTTTAACTTAACTATCACTGTCCCCTAAGTCTAAAGACTTCCTATGGAATAGATTGAAGATGCAAGAATGCAAAGATTTATGGGAGCAATACTTTCAATTTAAAAAAAAATCAGAAGTTCCTGAGATATCATGATTAAATATTATCAATTTTCTGAGATCTGGAATGTCAAAGACTTGCCATTCTCAAAGTATCTGAAGAATTCAAAAATGCAAAGTCCAGGGTTTTTAAATTATGGAAACATGTTTTGACAACTATTTCAGAACTTATTTTTAGCTTCTGTTTTGGTGTTTGGTTTTGCTTGGTTTGGAGTTTTTTTCCTTTGATCGCAGTCATTTGATGATGCTACAATAGTAGGCTTCTAATGGAAAATAAATGTATTTTCCAAACTGGGAAACACTAAACCAGTGCAAAAAAATGAGGAAAATTTAACCCTCTTTTCGCCATAATTTTTTATTGTCCCAATAAAAATTATTTTCTATCTGTTCCTCAGCATGAACACTGCCTTGATGTGTGACAATCTTCATTGCAATGTAGCAAATGTGCATGAGTCTCTCACATAGTTTTGCAATTTATTGCGGGTAATTTGCTTTATCTTCTAGGTGAGTGCCTGAGTCCATATTAGTGCTTCAAATTATGAGATGACTGACTATGGTTTTACATTTTAATTAAACAATTTTTTGAATTTTGTAATTATTGTTTATTAAATTATGAAGTGTAACTCTTTTAAACTGTTGGACAAAGGTCTATTGATTCCATTGAGCTGTTGATTCAAGAGCCTAAGGGTCAGATTCTGGTATATTTTCTCACCATTTCAGGCTGTAAGCTAATTCTTTTAATTAGCACTTCTAACAAATGCGATTGATCTCCTTATTGGTACAATAAGAAGTCAGATTTTCACATTCAACCTTCAATTATGAAAATTGTGAAAGAATTTTTCCTTACATAAGTCATTTTGAATCAATAATCTTCATGTGCTTTCCATTATGAAAAAAGTACACAAACAAACAAGCAAAGCCCCATGAAAAACAGATTAAAGAAACCAAAACCCGAGTTAAGGTTTTGCAGATCATTAAAGCATAAATATGGTTCCTGATTCTCATTTTCATAGACATGAAATAACACCCCAATTGTTCAGAAATAGGTATTCTCACTTACACATTTCAAGTGTTGAACCATGCTGATGTTTTAATACTGATATACATGATGCAAAAAGAAAAAATAAAAATCCTTCTTTTGTGCACCAGTTCTTAAATAAGCAGAGCATGATGAGTATGCCAAATATTTTGTCTGCTCTGTCTTGCAGAGAAGGAAGGCAAAACCAGACAAGATTAGGTGTTATGAGCTCCATGTTTGTCACAGGAGAAGCAGAATAAGAATGACAAAAAGAAATGCAAAATTGTAATATTGAGCAAAGGAATATTTTTTTTAAAGCAAATGCATTTAATTCTTACATTGCTCAGGCAGTTTCTGAAAACACTAAGTATCAAAAGAATTTGCTGTTACATGAACATTCAAGCTTACCTAAGTAGAAAAAATTCATCCACAACTAATGAAAATACTGTCCTATGTTCCTCATTCAGTCATTATTTTCTCATATATATGACATGGGGGAAATTTCTCCTCAGTATGAACAAGCAGCCTGGACTCAAATGAAATATTTAATCTATGAATTTCACAAGAGTAAAATCGATTGAACAAAAAATGTTTTGTGTGTTCAGATTCAAACACCTAATTAGCCATCTCAAATGACATTAGTGTAGGCACAAGCATCTACATTCTTGGATTTTTTCAAGGGCAGGTTGAATAAAGCTTTGAGCAACCTGGACTAGTGAAAAGTGTGGGCCCATGTCAGTGGGATTGGAACATGATAACCTTTAAGGTCCCTTTCAATGCAGGCCACACTGTGATGATCCTGTGAATGACTGGCCTTGACTGTCCCACTATTCAAAGCCTTGATAAGTGTCTAGAATTATGTTTGAAGGCATTTGTGAATTTCAGTAATAAATAGAAATCATAGATGCTCTACCTTGAGATACTGTTCCACATTTACCAGTCCTGACAACAATTGCTTTTCCAGGATATGCTTTGAAGACTAGGAAATTCTCCTTTTACTGCAAAAAATGGAAGACAGAGAAAGCTGGATTTAGTGGGCCTGTGAATGTTGAAAATTGAAGAATGCCCAGTACTGAGTTAATAAATTCATACAAGGACAAACTAAAAAACAACTGAGACTAAACAACACATACCTAGGAAAAGTCTGGTGTGCAACATACATCATAACCTAGAAGAGAGAAATAGGTGGGCAAAAGATTTATTATTAGATTCTTAATACTAAAATCCCATGATTGCTTGGTAGGTCCTGCAACTTGTGGAGCTTCTACACAAATGTGGCTGTTTTACAGACTAACAGTCTGAGATGGAAAATCTCAAAAGATTTTGGGATGGAAAATCTCAAAAGAAAGACATCAGAAGATGAGGAAACAAGAATTTATGCTACTTCTGAAAATACTTCTTTCACCAGTCTTCTTCTGGTGAAATCATCACAGACTTCTCTGGGAACCATGCCTATGAGACACTGGCCAATGGTCGCAGAATGTGGTCAGAGAACAAAACCTGAATGTTATCAGCCCAGGTATTTAGACACTGGCAATCAAGAGCAGCTGTCTAGAAACAATAGGATAGCCACACTCCTACAATTCTATTCCATATCCCACACAACACACATTGCTTGTGTGTTTTCTCTTATTCCTTTGGCAGAAGAACAAATTATAGCTTTGGAGTGATTCTTCCGGTTTTCTGTTGATCAGCTGTCATATGGAGCTTAGAGATGAGCCTATCAACCTGTAAGTGCATGGTATTCTTTTCCTTCCTTCTGGAAGCAGGAAAAAGAATCTGTAGATAGTGTTTCTGGCAGTGAATATCTGTGGGGCTGAGTGGGGGATTAAAAATTTTTCTGTGATTATGTTGACAGAACATTACATTTCAACTCTCTATCCCTGTTATGCAATGGTTGCCCTTCATAAGAAAGACACAGAGAAAAAGAAGATGTAAATCTGGTAGAAAAAGGTGCATTTTATCTTTTGGAAGACACAGTAGCTTTACAAGAATTCTCAAGAAAACTGCAACATACATAAGTCACTTTAAATATAAGTGGTAATTAAAAAGTAAGTAACAAAAAATATTAATAAAATTATCTTTAAAAGAGAGGAAAAGAAAATTATTTAATCCCTTGTGTTGCCCTGTGATGTCTCAGTGCCCAGCTGCATGAAGTGTGAGGGGTAGGTAAACATTAGCATAAGATAAAAATAAGGTCATCCTACACAAGCTTGGAGAAAGGGCAGGTCACCCAGGGCAGCCACCCTGGATGCTGCAGATAGTCTTCTTCAACAATAGGAAAAAGAATGAAGTAGCCAAAAGAGCTCTCTAGGGCCAAGTGTGCATTGTACAGGCTAATTACCCGGCAGTGGCAAAACAGATAACGGCTGGAACACCCAAAGAGAATCCTCTTTGCTAAATATAGCTTCAATACTGATGTTTTGTCATATCTGTTCATGACCTCTGTCTAAATCATAGTTTAGGTAAACACCATTCTACTCTTAAACTTTGCTTTGAGATCAGATTACTCCTGGGTAGTCTGACAAATGAAGAGGCATTTTATCCTGGTGGGTGTGCCAGTCGTTTAAAGCAGGGCGCAGTACATAACTCCTCACTCTGTGCTGGCCATCTTGGTATATTTAGCCAGAAAATCTGAAGAACTGGAAGACTTTTGTTGCCTTACATTTGTAAGGCCTCACAGTAATTTAGACTTTCTGAAGAAGTCTGTGATCAATTTCTGACACTTTCTGGGATCTTCTAATAGAGATTTTTGAAGCATCTCCAGATACTAGAGAAAAATATATGAACAGAAAGGAGGTTCAATCAGGTCCCAACATGAGTTAATGGAAATCACCAATAAGTCTAACAGTACCTGCTGTCATTTTCAAAAGTTCTATCCAGTGTGAAATCGCCTATAATGAAGTACTGACTAAGTTCTTTTCAAATACATAATGTCTTTCTTGCCATATAAAATGGTTTTGCTTTGCATATTTGTTTTTGTGTGTAGAAGAGTTGTGTATTAAAACTATGTGATGACAAAATCTTTGTAAGGAAAGAGGAAAAGAGTGAACCAATAGAGAGCACAAAAGGATAAATTATTTAAGGGATAGAGCAAAGTTCAGCAGAGATTTTTATAGAGTTTAGTTCTGATATTGGGAAAGATGTTTCTAGCTGGGGTGAGTGGGTAGGTAATGCAGATATGAACTGCACGTAACCTGTACTGAAAGTCTGAACTTTTCAGAAGGGTGACAAAAAAAAATAGATAAGAGAAAAGGCAACCAAGATCCATTTGGCCTGAATCTTTGAGACTGAGAGTCAAGCATAAACATAAGAAACTAAAACTTCTTAGTGAACAGTCCTGTGATTAAAGATGCATTCATTCAAATTATATATGCTTTAAACACATATAAGAATTTAAAATTAAGCTTTTATGTCTAGTTACTACTAGAGACACATTTATAAACCATTCAACTAATTATTAAAAAAACCCCAACATACTGGGAGATTTTATTTCAATATCTTACCTAGCCCTATCTCTTAAATTCTGTGGTAGTCCGTCATTTCACTAGATGTTTTCTTGTCCAGTGCTATTAAAGAGAAAGTGCTGTACAGAGTTCTGTTTGCAAAGAACAGAATCCTCTTGTGTTAATTTAGATAAGGCAGGCTGTGAGTGAGCACACAGACATATTACAACAAATGCAAGATGCTAAGATTAGATAGCACATTAAAAAGTTTCCATTGTTTATTCAAAACTGATGTAGTTTACAGGGTGCAAGTGCTAGGTTGTTGCTTGATATGCTGTTAAAAATAGAATTAAGAAAACATAAACCTAGCTAAGAAATATTCAGTCTGGTTGCAAAATATTGGAAGAGAATGACGGAGTGAAAGATTCAGGTTCTGAGAAAAAGGAGTTGTTTTTTTCTTTCCAGTTCTGCTGTGACTATCACGTTGTATGGGGTGCGGATTTTGCAGGATTTCCTGTACTGAAGGAGATGGTCTGTTTGTTGGAGGTCTTTGAGCATATGCATTTGTGAAAATGAGGCATGGGTTCAAAGCAAAGGTAACCTTCATGTGATTTTTTGGATAGAGCAAAGAAACAGAAAGAGGAATCGCTTTGAGGGCAGGCCATGTAAACAAAAAGATAAATAATTATGTGGTTTTTACTGTGCAGTCACTTGCCCTGTAATTGGACAAATAGGTCTGGGGTAAACTATTTGGGAAGTAAAATTTACATGTTTTGCAGTTACACAGTAATAGATGCTTCATGGTTTGCTGCAGCAAACCCCCTAAGGACAGTCTTGCTTATAAAATTGACTCAATTTCTATCTCAAGTATCCAGAAACTGGAAAACAGGAAAACAGATTGAAATTTTCTCACAGTCCATGCCTATGAAATGCCAGAACATGCATAAAAAGTGTTGAAGACATACTGACTATTTGGGGTTACAAAGGAGAAATTCTAATTTGTTGGAAGTGACAAGGTTATATACTTTGATTTGAACTATTCCAAACCTCTTAATAATGTTAGAAGCCCACTATTATGTCAAGCAATGTTCGGGACTCCTTGGGCACCTGGCTTTTGGGCAAAAATCAGGATGGGGGAAGGCCATCTGCAGTTCCCAGTCTGTGCAGCCCCAAGGCAGCCTTTCTGGAGTTCAGACCTTAGATTTGATGAAAGTTAATCAAATCTGAGATGTTTTAGAGAAAACATTTGGAGTTTATATATCAGTGCTTTTCAATGAAGCTACATTTCATAATAATGTATCAGATAAACTGTATTGCCAAGAGCAGTTCTTTCTCTTTGTTCCTTTGCTTCCCTTTTGCTTTTACTCTCCTTGAATTCCCTTTATTTTATTGCTCCTCTTCTAGCCTTCCCTTCCTCCTGTGCTTTTAAAATCTGCTTAAAGCATTCTTTTATCTCCCCAATCTCAAAACAGATCTTCTGTGTCATTTTGCCCTCAAACCCTCTACCTCCTCAGTGAGATTAAGCAGTCTCATAGTTGTCAAGCAATCTCTTGTTTTTCTTACACAGAGGGAAAACATTGGTCAGTGCCATGAAATAATTCCATATTACTGTTGATTCTACTGAAATAGCAGCATTTTCCACCCTAAAAATGTCTACATTATTCATTTTGTAATCAAGTTTTTGACTGATGCACCATTTCAGATTAATTTCCCTCAAGAGAAAATAACTTCAAGTTAAAGTCCAAATATGCAGTAAGTATTTAAGGAGAATGTCAAGTTTTGAGAGCACTTCCCTGCTAGTAAGAAGCATAATGGTAGAAGGCCAGCTGGGAAGGAATAGGAGCAGTAATAAATTCAGGTGTTTAGAAGTAAAAACCTATTAGAATGATGATTTTTTTCCCCTCAGCATCAAAGATGTCTTCACATAATGTGTAATTGATAAGTGATAATACATGACCTCAAAGATTCATTGTTTCAGAAAGAATTTTGTCACTGAAGTACATCAGAGATCTGGAACATTGACTAAATAAACTTTTATATTTTTTTGCTCTCCAGGAATGGAGAAAAATCAAACTGAAATTTGCATCAGGAAACTAGTGCCTTTCTGTGAGAAAGGTTTCCCAAAAACATTTTTAGATTTTTGGCATGCTTTTTGACTTGAAAAATACTCCATTTAGTCACTGTAAAATGTTGACTAAATTTTGGCATCTCTTAATTTTAGGGCATTAATTCTGTTACAGCTGTGGTTAACTAACTGCAGTGAGCCACACTTGTGGTGTGTGATATACAATTACTGCCAGGTACCACATTTTTTACTGACTCTTGAAGGATCTGGGGCGTGCAGTCAGCTCCAGTTGAAGTATATTGAAAGCGAGTGACATAAAAAGAGGGATTTTGCTAATGGACAATATGCCTTGCCACTGTATGCACAGTAACAGAAAGCAGTGTATGACTGGTGTCCTCACAGGGCTGAATTAGAAGAGTAGGCAGACTCGTTTGCAGTACATTGTGATGTCTTTCTTATGTAGAGTGCCTCATGATAATGTGTATAATAGCTTCCAATAGCTCAATATACCTGATTGCATATGGTAGGTTGTTCAGGTGAAAACTGGTCACAGTTTCATTTCATGTTTTATTAAATAAACGTATGCATAACTGTAGTGAAAATGTTTCAGAAATTCTGAATGTTGTCATCCAGGTCTATAAAAATATCTAGACAGAAATTTCCATGCTCAGAGAAGAATTCCGATATTCACTTTTATGAATGTCTTCATAAAAGTGCTGGAATTTGCAGCATTTTTATGAAGATGTCAGCAAATTCTAGTTCAGAATATTAACACCTGGACTTCTGAAGTAATAGCAAAAATTAGTTGTATGCTGCTTTTAGAAATGCATTGGCTTAGCCACTCAGCTGCTGTCAGAAAAAGTAATCGAAGTTACCAAATTGCACTGAAAGCCTGTATTTTTATTGGTTTCCCATAATTTATTTTCTGTGTTATTGATTGTTGATATAAATGCGATTTTTTTGAGAGTTGTTTTGACATCTCTCAATACATTGTTTAACATAATGTGCTGGCACAGCTTGGCTGGGCAGCCTCCCAACAATACGTCACTCTCAGAGGATGACAGAGAAAATGTTAATAGTATTGGAAGACAGGGTTTTAAAAATACACTTATTGAAAGTAATGTCATTGGAAAATAGTGCGAAGTTGTCAAACAGAGAGATTAAAAATCCTGTACAACAAGAAAAAAAAATATGAATCTCACAAAATAATGAAGGAAAGAAGCAGCACCTAAAGACAGAGGCTGGGGAGGGTTGGAAAGAGAGAGGTCTGTACAGGGGCTATTACAGCCACACTCTTAGAGAAATAAGCTGCAGCATGTTCAAGGGGAGTGATGAAAATGTTACCTATTGTGTTAGCTTGCAGAAGCTTCTCTATTGCCCCATTTACTTCTATATCTGCATTAAACATAGGAGTATCTTGACAGATACTGTAGGTTAGAATTTCCTAAAAATACATCTGAAGCCCCAAAAGGGATGTCTGACAGCTTTTGGCATGGATAAAAACAACTGAGATTTTAAGTCCTGATGCATTTTGTGTTGTGAAAGCATGCTCACCATTGGCTGGTAGTGCAGACAGCCACTTAAACCTGTCATGAACTGCCTTGATGAATTTACTGAAGTATAAACCCAGATCTGGCCTTTACTAAGCTCCTGCCTTGCAATCAGTCCACCAACTACTGTTATACTGTGATTGCCAATAAATATGGTGCTTTTGAGGTCCTAAATAGAAAGGCATATTTCTTTCCAGCTATCTGGACTTTATTAAGCTTAAATAACACTTTCACAAGAGCCAACATATGATAAAATCAAACTATTTTAGTATCAATTTTACGCATAATGTCCAATATTTGACTTAAGGGAAGATACAAAATTAAGCTCAAGTATGTTGTTAATACTTCAGTTCCAAAAGTGCAATTCAGTTTCATACATATACAACATACATAAAAAGCTAGAAATACCTAAAATTAATGAAAACATCCTTTCTTAATCTGAAAATCCACTGTGTCTATGAAAACTATCCTAATCTGAGCACCTGTTTTCCACTCCTTTGCATTTTCAAGAGAAAGCAATCTTCTGACATGCTTACTCCTTTAATTTGTTTGATTGGTTGCTTTTTTTTTTTACAAAAGCATATTGCATGTGTAAAAGACTTCTCAAGATCAATGAATGTTAGAAGTTTATTTTGTATTGTGTGGTAGTTGTGACTGATATAGGATTGATGACAGGCAAAAAATTAGAGCATTCCTGACAAAGTCAACATGAAGAATTTCCCGTTCTCTTTTTGAATATAACATTCTTCAAAAAAAAAGGCTTATGATAGGAGTTCTTCTACTTATAAAATCAGGATGTAAAATTTGGATTATTTATTGTGCAGGAATTGGGAATTGTTATGGTGTTTGTTTCATTGGCTTTTTATTGATAACAAAATGGTGTCCAGATTAAATATATTTCAACAAATAATGTTGACTATATTAAATAGCCTGTTTGTAGCTTTGCAAAAAATACAAGGTTACACCTTTTTAAGATGCCTAATGATAATACAAATCTAAATATATGTACAAATCTAAATAGATGTATTAGGAGCAATTAACTAATTATATTTTCATATAAAATACTATATATCAAAACATACACTGTTACATTATTGTAGGTAAAAACGTGGGTAAATACTCTGTGATGTTTTAAGTTTTTACTTTTTATTAAGATGTATTTCCATAAAATGTAAATTTTTTTATGCTAATGGTCATTTATACAATAATTATACCTCAGTTAGCAATGGAAGTGTTCATCTACACCAGTGCTATTGTCATGAGGGAAAGATATTGCTCCCTCCATGAAACCAAATAACATACTTAATCCTATCGAATGAAAACATAGCGCAGTCTAAATCATTGGTTTGTTTAGAGATTGGGATATCAATTTCTATTCCATCATATTTATTGCAATAGCAGCAAGAAATATTTATGCAGGCAGCATATACAGTGATTAAAATCTGAGAGGAGATCACCACCATTAATTACAACTGAAATGTTATACTCTTGCACCTGAACATTGAATGCTTCTGCTCTCTTTTCTTGCTTTATTATTGCCATGTTCACTGCTTTCTTTTATCTCTCAATCAAAGAATGACATTCAAAAGCATGATTATGCTATAACAGATTGAAAGCATATCTAGCCTGTACCTTGGTTCCAACAGTACCCAGTAGCAAGCACCGTATTTATTTCTGCTTCCAAGAATTTGTGGCTCCCCCATATATGGAACCAGAGGTTGTTTGTGTTTAGTACTCCCAGTGGATTTTCTCTCTGATTAAGCTATCTAATCACCTTCTGCATCCATGTAAACTTTTCCCATCTATTTATTTCCCCAAACAAGGATTCCACAACTGAATTCTTTCTCAGAAAAAAAAAAAAAAATCTTTTTTTTGGCCCTGATGTCATTTTTTCACTTGATGTCTCCTATATGAAATACAAGGCAAATAATATGCTTTATGACCTCTAGACCACTCCTTATCACACAATAACAAAACAAACTTCTATGAAACAAATGTGAACACAAGACAGAATGAACTTTCTACTGCCCTCTGATGGGAAAATAACAACCATGTGTCTTCCATCACTTGGGTTATTGGGTTATTGACAAAACATGATTTACCCAAAAGCTAGTATTTAACACTCACTACAGCTAAATGTTTACTAAATTAACTTGTTCTGCATTTTTTTTTTTTTGCCTAAAAATTTTCATACTTTTGCACTTCACTTTTGATAAAGCAATACCTGCTATCCAGACAGCTTTGGAAAGAAAAAAAATCGCAGAACATCTATGAAAATATGCAAGAATGCCCAAAGTTTTCCTAATTTAAGAACAAGTAAATATCATTTAAACATATGCAGATGAACTGAATTATTTGTCATTCATTCTTCCTAAGTGATCATTATTCCTTATTCCAAACATTTCAGTGAGTCAGACAACAACGGGGCAAAGAACAGCTGAGGTTCTCAGCTGAGTAATAGGAATAACAAAACCCTAAAAGCAAATAATAAAAAATTTATTAAACAAAAACTTTCACCATGAAATAAAGCAAAGGGCATGAATGAATGCTCAAAGATCTGACTTATTAATCAGATCAATCAAATTACTTTGTGAACAAAAATATCACATAATAAATTACTATCTGTTGAAGGGCTTTTTTATTTGTTTTTCTGTTGTGTTTTGTTTGTTTGTTATAGCTTTTAGTTTGTTTCTTTTTCAAAATTACCTGTTGAGTTTTTCTCTTTTGCTTATTATTTTCTTCTGATTTAGGTTTGCTTAAAAATGTTCTTGACACTTTTAATTTCTTTTAACACATCTAAATGGCATTTTTTTCTTCAAGGCCTGTGTATGTTATTGTACTTCTGAACCACCAAAGTATTTTTCCTTTCTGGAAAATAGATAAGAGGTTTGGCAGGTTTTTTTTACCTAAACATAAAGCCCTATTTTTTAGCAAATACAGAGGAACATAACTTACAAGTTGAATATGGGAAATCACCTGTCATAACTTCATCACCACTAGACCCCAGGGAATCAATGTCTTAAAGTCAATAACAGTGTTCTAATTAAAAGCATAAAGCACCATCATGAGAGTGTGTGGGGGAACCTTTTCAAAGAAGCCTCAAGTTCGCTGGTGTGATCCTGATATGGCTAATTGCACTGTGACTTGCCTTTATGTGCTTATGTAAATAGCCCTGGCTTCTGCAGAGAGCTCCCAGGCTGCCTCTGCCAGGAGAGAGCCCTTTCCCCAAGGGCTTTCTCTTTGTGAAACACCAGCTGCTCCGAGTTTGGCATTGTTGGTCCTTATCGCCGGTGGCAAAGAGGGGGGAAAATTAATGAGGAAAAACTGCCTGATTTTATCTTTTTTGTTTTAATAGAATCTTGTTCCTTGTGCCCCGGTTTCTCTAAACTGAAGCTTTAGGGGCCTACAGCACACTTTATTTATCTACTATTAGTACACATAAAGATAAGGTTCTAGCTCTGAGTATTTCTGCAGTGTGTAGTGCTCTATTCACAGGCACTCTGCAAATGTGTTCAAACATTGCTATTTACACTTTTACCTCTTCTGAAATCCCGGCACTTAATCCAATTGCTTTCTGTTTTCTGCTACTTAAAATGCAAAGGAAAAACTGATGAAGAGAAAACATTTATATTCAGGAACTTCCTCCACTTCAGAAGCACGCAAGCAAATGTTAATATGGCATGAAATGTACACTTGTGAAATGTTAAGTTTACTGTTAATAAGCTCGTGAAGAAAATGTAATTACATCTGATGATGCCCTGGTTATTGTGAAATTAAAAAAAACCCAACACTCAGCTTGATCCTCTGCAAAAATACAGCTCTTTTTTACCATCTCTCTATTAGCCAGTTATGGGAGGGGGGAATGCTGCAAAGAGATTAACTTTAATTTATTTTCTTATTGAATTATTAAATTTATTTCAATAATTAAGTTTAATTTATTTTCTTCAAAATCTCATTCATTATATTTCTGCTATAGTGTTCTTCACGCACTTCAGGCCCAAAGTGGCAAAACCATGTTGTGCAGTGACAATATGGAATTCCTCTTTGTAGGGCTTTTAGTTGGGTTACAGCAAGACCTGGGTTATTAAATTCATAGTATGAAAGAGAACTAGTCTTCAAGCCTGTGATTTCTAAAAGTTAATTGATATAATGTTATTTTATTAAATCTAATGATGAAAATAAGAATGAAAGCTTGATTACACATTAAAGCTCTGCTGTTCTTGATCTTGTAAGAAAAGCAATACCAGTACTTTGTAGAAATAATAAATGAGAGTGACATGTGAAAAATTATTGTTTCTTTTTCTACTATATCTTTTTTTATTTTTTTCTGTCCAGATGTCTTCTGCGTTCTGTGTTATGCACAGGGATTTACATGATCACATTCTGTAGAACTGTTTATTGAAGCAGAGAAGAATCTGGCTGTTCACATGTCATTATTTTCACACTTTTTCCCTGGTCCCTGGTCTGTAAACCTTCTTTAGAACTAGCCTCTAAAAAGTTATTTTGCTAGGAAAAGAGAAAGTGTAGCAAAATTAATTCCTGGTGAAAATAGCCAAGTATTTGCATGAGGTAAACTGGTAACACTTCATCAAAATGGCATTATGCACCATTTCAGTGATTGAACTAGGAATAGTGGTTCCATAGTATCAACCTGCACATATTTGCTACAGAAATATTTGCATTTGCGACTCTAATTATTCAGTGACAGGTTTTAAATGGTTTGTCAAAAGTAGGGGACTGTGTATGCAGTTTGTTCTCAATTTGACCGAGGAGCCTTGGAAAGATTTGTGAAGATAATGGGATGCATGATCCAAATGGTAACAATGATTGTACTATGCTTTTTCTTTTTCAGTGATTTGGTCTTCAGCTTTGCTGTGTTTATAACAGGGATCTACAGCCTCTGAGATTGAGATGTACATGTCACCTTCCTTTGATATCACCAAGCAGAGAAGTGCAACAAGAAGTCTCAGTGTAACACTGGCATCATACTTCTAACTAAAATATTTCCTTTTGCAGTTCAGCTGGACTTTTTCAACTTTCCACAATGTTCATGCTTAAGTAATAAAATGAAATATATAAACCAGCACTTTTTTTTTCATCTATAAGAGACAGTTTCCCTAGTAAGGTATTTTTTTCAGGAGCATTACATGTAAAAAACAATGAATCAGAATAAAAAACTTTGATTTGCTATTGCTTTGTTTAATAGATAAATAAGTCTCTAACAGCCTCTCCAAAAGAACTGCAAAAACTGTAAGTGCTTTTATTTCTTTCTTTAGCAATTCAGTAGCAGATGACCAGACAAACACATTGGTTAATTGTGTCTTATCCTGTAGTTGGAAAAAGAAAATACGATATTTTTAGTGGTTTTCAAAAAAGGCTGTATTTATTCTTCAGACACTTGAGCATTCTTAGTGACACTTTCATAAAAATAGATCACAGAACTGGAGACAAATAAAAACAAATATTATGTCAGTCTTATTTGCTTTTAGGTTTTCACTCTTTAAAATTAGTGTTTTCTACCTTTCCTTCACAACCCCAAGATTTACTTTATAAATAAATGCTCCAGTGCTTAAATAATATACACTGACCCTTTGATCAATGCCAACTACTAAAGGATTTAAACTCTTCAGAATTGCTGGTATCTATTTTATTCAGAAAAGGCATAAGCACACAAAGACTATTTTTCTACCAGTTCGAGCAGAGAATGGAATATGGTAATGGTGGGGCTTTTTGGTGATTTTACACTGACTTCAAGAGAACTCTAGAAGATTAAATGGCTATAAAGTCTGTCAGAAAAGTCACTGTTCAGGTTTTTGGTGGATTTTTTTTTTAATTATACTTAAGGGTATGTTTTTGCAAATTGATAGTCTTCATTGTGTAGCAATAGCAGGTAATATAGTTTTTTTTATATGTAGTGAAAAATTGCACATTGCACCTCATGAAACCCTGTTTTAAGTATGGGACGCTTGGCAATAAGATTGTCAGCAATGGTTTTTACCTTACCAGTACCAAAACAGAGGCACTAAGAAAACTACACCTGTCAAGAATGGGGTGCCACATAAGCAGAAGGAAATTTGTTTTCTATCAGCTCAGAGTCTTTTTGTTTTGCTAGATATTACCATGTTAAAGAAATGAAATTCAATAACTAAATATAGGAAAATAGATCACTGGCCTCCCAAGGTTGAAACACCACATGATTAGTAAGAGGTCCATTTGGACCAAAATTGTTGGTGATATAAAAATGAACTTATTAGGACCCAAATAGTGATATGCAACTTCAGAGAATTCAAACAATACATAGAGTATTTTCTTGACTTTTTCTTTTTTTTTGTATTTCCTTTCTGTTGTGGAAAGTTATGAAAGGAAAAAATGCAGTAAAATTATATAACACTTATGAGAGAGACAAATAATAAAAGACTTCTTCATGATAGCGGTTGATGAAATTGCATAGATCACTAAACTTCCAATTTAGTCATTCTTTTCATAAGAGAAGGCAATAATTCTGCCATTGAATGAAAACCAAAGGGGGAGTGTTTATTGATTTAGGCTCCTGAGCCAAAGGTCTTGAAGTGTATTAGCCTCAGTCTCAGTTAGTAGCAATCCTGAGTTAGAAAGAATAACCCCTTGTCATTATTTCTATAGTGATATCTTAAATGAAAGTCGCGTTCCATTAAATATGAGAGAAAACTTTGAAAAATTATACATATTATTAATAACATATTATTAATAACTTTAAAGTGAATTTTAAAAAACATGCATTTAAATAATCCTGACTTTTTTTTCTCTTATTTACACTGTTCATCTTTCTCCAGTCTGATCTCAGAGGCTTCTGACTATCTTCAACAAGTTGTTGATAACTGTAGGCATTTGCATACCTAGGTTTAGCTGGGAAGACCTGGCTTTTGTTCCTTACATTTGAAATCTGCATTCAGATATTCATAGTCAGCTCATAGTAAATTATAGAAAAGAATGAGAATATCTAGTTAGAAATCCATAATTATACAGTGTCCCTGTACACTAATTGGATCAGATATTCATAGCGGATAACTTGAATAATTATCTGACACACTGGCTGCATAGGTAGAAATGTGTGATACAAACTTTTAACTATCAGTCATTAAAAATCAAAATGCTTGCTCTCCAGAAAAAGAATGACTAATTTAATATAAATTAATTTTGAAAGCCTGTGAATGTCTTCTGGAAAGAGTTTTCTTGACTTAAAAGTTCCTTCTACTCCATACAATAAATTGAGCTGAGGTTACCACTGTGACTGATATCAGTTCTTCTGTTATAGATATGTAGGGATTATGTACTCAGTCCTTTGTGCAGTCAGAACTGGAACTACTTGTTTTCCTTGTATGTTTTTAAGGACATATCCGGTGATAGTATTGGAGGGGAAGTGAGCAGAAAGGAGGCTGCAGCCCTACAATAGGGCTAAAATTAGCTCTCTATTGAGTAATAGCATAGGATAGAACTCAATATTTGCTGTCCCATACAGTTTTTTCACAAAAAAATCTTACTGAATGTACCCACCATGCATGCCTATGATTTTAGCTTAAAAGCTTTTTTTACTTTCCAAAAACCACATTTTCACAGTACCCACTTACAAATCTATTGGGTTGAACCACGAGTGTAGCATCTGATTTGCCAACACTGAAGTATTTCTCTTCCCAAATCTGTGAAATACCAGGTCTAAATGCACAAAAATACTTAAATTTTTCAAAACAAAACCCAAACTCTTTGGGAGATTAAGAACCTAAATTCAGACATTATGAGCCTCAAAAACATATTTCTTGGCCTTCTATGATAGAATAATTACATCAGTGAACAAGAGAAAAGCTATGAATTTCATCAATCTGGGCTTTTGTAAGATCTTTCTCTCAGGCCCTTACAACATCCTTTTCTGTAAATTGCAGAGAAATGTGTTTGATATGCGGGTAGTTTGGAGGCTAAGGAAATGGTTGGACAGTTTTGTCCAAAGGGTAGTGGCAGGCAAGAATTGTTAGTAACATCCCTGTTTATGGTACTCATATATTTACCTCAGACAGTGCTTCTCATTTATATTTGCCATTGGCCAAATATCAGTATAGCTCCCTGTGCAGCAAGCTGGCTTTCTGGATCTGGTATGTAAGCATCTGTCTCTCCCTGTGGGAGCAGCTGTATGGATTCCACCACATGTCAGGATTCTTGTAAGTTATGGATTACAACAATACACCTAGAACCCCTTTGCAGTTATAGCCCTAAGTCACTTGTTCAAAGTCATGCCAAATTTGTAGCAGAGCAAGAAATGTGATCCATATTGCAATACCCAAAATACTCTATTCATGAAGAGTCCATCCTCTTGTCCTCTTACTAAACTTTTTCCCCAAACAAGCAGTAAGATGAAACAAAATTGTACATTGCTCTTTGGCACATAGTTTGATTCTTGGGATGTCCTGCACAGGGCCAGGAGTTGGATTCAGTGATCCTGATAGGTCGCTTCCAACTCAGCATGTTTATGGTTCTATGATAAAATCCTTAGGCTATTTTTTCCACAACTTTAAAAAAGAAGAG
Source organism: Camarhynchus parvulus (assembly GCF_901933205.1). Lineage (NCBI taxonomy): Eukaryota > Metazoa > Chordata > Aves > Passeriformes > Thraupidae > Camarhynchus > Camarhynchus parvulus. The sequence continues at coordinate 51,680,965 of NC_044586.1, forward strand.
GGGTTTACTGAGGATGCGTGGATTGTTGAATTATCAGATAAAAAATTCCAGGCAACTGAAATATCACAAAGGCAAATATTTGGGCTGTTGATTAGCATCCATTTTTATTGATTTTCTTTGAATATTTTTATTCCTGTTAGGAAAAGTTTTTTACTAACTGTAATTCCAAGAATAATTGCAGTGTGGAGGCAGAGAGATGCTGGACAAGTCCAGTGCTGTTCAAAACTTGTTTTAACTTTTGGCAAAATAACAGCTATATTAACATTAATGAGGGGCTTGCCTACTGATTTACTTCTTGAGGGTTTTGCCTTGCAAACTGTAGCTGTTTATATGAAGAACTCCAAGATGTATTTCCATTGATTTTTCTCAGAACCAGGTGAGAATCACAGGAGTGATTCACAGGAGTGAATCTTGCCTACCTCTGTAACTTCCCAAAGAGTGACTTAGTCCACTTTGCATAGATCAGCAATACAGCCTTGATATCTTCAGGCTCCTCTTCTCCAGGCTAAACAGGCCAAGTGACCTCAGGCACCCCTTGTATGGCTTCCACTCAAGGCTCTTTACCGCATCTGTAGCCCTCTGGACACTCCCTAATATATCTCATGTTGTGATCCAAGACTGCATTGACTCTGGCACAGAGTAGAGTGGGACAGTCACCTCCTTTGACCAGCTGGCAATTCTGTGCTTAATCCAGCATGGTGAAAAACACAGTCTTTTCTCTCACAATTTTTAAAGTGTCTTGTTTGCAAAAGTCTATGTGCAATATTTGTTTGATTTCTTCCATCATGCACATTTATGAATATCCATACAAACATATTCATATGTAAATCTCACTTACCGCTTTAAATTTTCTTCAGGTTGTCCTGTTGTTGTTTGTTGTAGATTGTTTGTTTTTCTCTTTTTATTGTCTTTTAATCCAAGAAATAATAAACCACAGTGGACATAGAGTTTCCTTATCTCTCACATTTCTTAAACAGGGCAACCTGCTAATTTTTTTCTTCATAAATAAATGATTAAATAAGGGTGAAAATTAAAAACTAAGTAAAGTAAAAGCCCTGTGACAAATCTGGAGCATCCAAAGTTGGCACATCATTATTCAGGCCATTGTTAAGCCCTGCATCTATACCAGTGTGCTGTAGCTTGCCAATCTGAGAAAAAACAGTGATAGTGCTGAACAACACCAAGGGCCCACTGTCTTAGTCCCCTTATTTCCTTACGTTCCTTTAATAACTGAACTGCTCAAAGATCACAGGCCACTGCAAAACAAGCACACATTAACAGAAAGGGATATAACCTATGCCAATATAATTTTAATTCAAACAATTTAATACCTGTCCCTCGGAGTCCAATCCTAATGCTCACTCAGACAATGAAAAGCATCACAGTTGGCTCAGACTCATATGAAAACAGGCAGATTGATTGGTCCTGCTGTCCTGTCTATGTTAGCAATCATGCTTCTCTGGCCCCATTTCTCATGCATGTGAAATATAAATAGTTTTGAGGGACACTTTATAGAGAAAATCTGTGGCTCTCAGTAAATACAGCTAGGGTGAATGGACCATTTCTGCATTTCCTCTGGTTAGGTATTAGGTTTGGTATGTGTTAATTGAGAATATAGCTGCAATTGTCGCCTCAGAACTTTGGTTGAAAGAGAATAACTTTTGTGCGCTGTAATATGAGGGTACCAGTTGTATAGAAATAGATAAATAGTTAACACTAGTGAAATATAACATTGCACGTTAAGAGAACATAAGGTCATATATGACAAATAAATTACTTCCCCCAGGAAGTATATTCGATTATTTTTCTGTGAACTGAAGTGTTACAGATGGTAAAAGTGTAAAAGAAGGGGTTTGGATTGATAAGACCATATCTTAAGCGTTAACTGAAGTATTTATATTGGACTTCACTATGGAAATGGCACTTTCTAAAATTGAACTTAACTTTGTTGTCCTAATGGCATCTTTTAAAGTTTGAAGTGTTAAATGTGGAACAATTTGTTAAATGAAGTATACAATGTTACTATGACTACCTGGTATTCATTCAAAAGTTTCAAGAAACTCAGATATGATAATATGGAGTTAATGTATGAAGGATTACTTAATGTTGTCTCAGTGTCAAAAGGACAGAAGAAACAAGATACTTTGAATTTTTTTTTTTAATTTCCTTTTAGAAAAATATAGAAAACTGCAGACTTTGATCTCCATAATGTGACAATTAACAAGCAAGAAAAAATGTTAGGAGGCTCAGGTGAAGCATATAATAGGGAAGAGTGAGTTTACCTTTTTTAGAAAGAGTAGTGATTGCTATTACACAAGTAGTTTATTCATTCTCTTCAATTCAGCATAAAAGAGACATACAGTAAGTGTCATTTTTGGGTACAATGGGGTATTCTGCTCAGGTTTTTTTGCTACTCCCAGGCTTTTCACAAATCCCGTCTCACGGCTGCTAGGCCTATACACTGGTCTGGGGTACCCCTGCCTGTCTAGGGGATCTCTAATGGCCTTGGTTGCATTTATATGAGTGCATCTAGCCTTTACTGCTCAGGAGAAATTCAAGTAAAATGAGGCAGAGATTCAATATAAGGTGGGGAAGGCAGAGCAGGACAATCCATTACCTTCAAAACATTTTTTGACTTTTTGACACAATACACCACCCACTTAATTTTTAAACTGAGCAATATGGTGCAATTTAAGAGATATTTTTGAGGATTGATTAGTGTCATTGTACCTCCCTGTACCTCCGGAATTGGTATGGTGACACAAAGTAAAGCAAGGATGATTTAGAAGAAAAGGAGTGTGGAACCTTAGTCACAAATCCTGTGAGCGTTATTTGGTCTACAGGATGGCTAAGAAAACAAGTCTATGAACATTATTTTTGAAGATATGGAGGCTGATAATCAAATAGTTGATTGCAAATCATCCTCTCTTGAAACCTGTATTCATTCTATCTTTAAAAATAGGGATATTAAAAGTATTGTTTACACCATATTTTAGAAAGAAAATTCAAACCATATATTCATATGACAAAAAAGAGGAGGATATTTATGGACTCATAGCCCTTTAAATATTACACTATGTCACATCTCAGAAGTGTAAGGCACACCATTGAGTAATTTCACAACAGCAGTGCTCCAATGAGCTTTCAGACAGATTTCCATATCTTAACACAACTCTATTTCCTTTATATAAATTGGTGAACTGAACTAGCTGCTACTAAATAAAATTAAAATCCAGCTATTTTTCTTAGAGAAACATTTGGGAGTTACTAATTGTTCATTCTTGAAATAGTCAGGCTTTGAGCATATATGTATGCCCATGTGTTAGTGGCAACCATTAATTATACTTGTCCTTTTTACTTTGTCAGAAAAGAGAAAATTAAACCCAAGGGTGACCAAGGACTTTATTCTCCAGTTGTATATGTCATATAGTCATTTTAAACTCTGCAAGGTTAAAGGGGTTTCTGATAGTGTTTTAAACTAATTTTGCATTATATTATATTGCTTCATATGAATGCAAAAGAGAGACAGCCCTTAGCACCTTAGCATGCTTGTGTTTTTCCTCTGCTGTTCTTTTTTTTTTTTTTTTCCTTTTTGTAATGTGTGGAACTTAAAAGGAGCTTGTGAAGCTTTTACTTTTTTCTTACGATGCCAAATCTGATGGAATGAAAGCAACACCATATGCAAACTAATGAAAAAATTTGGGGGATAATTTCCTCAGGTATGAACTGTCTGACCTCAGGAACCTGACAGATATCGCTGCAGAATTATTAACAGTCACTCAGGCCTCCAGGTGGAATTAAGGAGGCAAGAATGGCCACGCATTTCAATCTGTGCAGTTAACCTACTTAGATTAGAATCTATTATTTATGGTGATTATCAACCACTGCAGCTCTTGTAAATGGCAGTAGGTCAGTGCTTTGATAATAATTAAGGTATTCATTATAGGATAAAAGCGGAGGTCAGCTTCACTTCTGTCTTATGAAACAGAATTGAACATAAGGAATTACAAGACTGAAGAAATTATTGTCAGAAAGAAGCAACATAAATTTCTTTTTCATCTTCTTTATTCTGAAGCTGTGTTTTCACAGCTTTCTATATTCATGGTAGCAGTAAAACTAAAAGGTCCCTAATGCCTTCTTTTAAGGAGTTCATTAGAAAGCTGTTAGTGAAGTTTTGTGTATTTTTATTACTACTGCACTCTGGAATGAGACACACAATACCTACAGGAGTCTGAAAAATGGGAGGAAATCATGCATGCAAAGCATATAAACTTTGCACTGTTTTCTGTCTTTTTTATTGAGCTGCATGATAAAACCCCTTGTTGTTTGAGCATATACACTACTTTATTCTTTAATAATGCAACTTAAATGTCATAGATACCTTACAAAGCTTATGTTTATAAAATTTATTAGACAGTGATATGGTAAATGACTCTTAGGGGATTTGGATATTGCTGAACATTGGAAAAACCATAGGAAGGACTAGCAGATTTTCTGCTATTTACCTACTGAACTAAATCAACCTGAAGAAATACCATATTTAGCAATTAAAAAGAAGAGGGGAAATGTTTGCTTTTTACTGCATAAAATGTCTGTTAGGAGTCATAAGTCTTCTTAATGTTGTAAAAAACCATCAAATTTTAATGGAATTAATTTTAGCCAGTGACAGTGTCCATTTTTCATAAGATCTAGACATCAAAAGATACTCCTGCATATACATCAGAGAAGTATAAAGACCTGCCAGTCCAGTAAAAGTACATACTGTTTATAAATATTAATGTTAAGAAGGAAGAAAATTGTATCATATACATATGTTTAATTCTTTCTTTATTCTCGGATATAAGAATTGTACTGGTTTGAGAGACAAATTTTTTAATTTGGACAAAATTGTGAGTATGAGAGTTACAGGTCAGTTTATCCCATATGTAAAAACGTATTTAGCTTCCCCACCTGAGCACCAACATCCTTCTCAGATTTCTAGTGGTATGGAACTGTGGAAAATAAGAGCTAACAACTTGCTTTTCTTCACAAACCTAGAGGAATGGACTGAAGATTGAGCAGAGAAGAATGGAGAATGGACAAAATCTCCACAGAATTACCTTGCACATACCTCTGGGAAGATGAAAGTCATTTTGATCAAGTTCCTCTGCCAGAATAAAATTATTGACATTTTGAAAAACTGTTCCTTTCATGAGATGTAAAATGGCCTCCTCCATCTGTATTTTGTTTCAATGTCCTCTAAAGATTAGAAGCCTTTTGTTGCTATCTGGGCACACATATTCCATGTAAAGACAAGAACTTACTGATTGTATAGCCACCCATTAAAAAAAATTCAGGAAATATCTTCAAAATGAATCCAAATATATCTTATTTTTATTTGTTTTCCAAAATTTCAATAATTATTTTGGATAAAATTCCTGCCTTCCTTTCCTAAGAAAACTCAACATATTTTGTAGCAGATGGCTTTAGGACTGCACTGCAATTTAAAGAAAGGGAAAAGGAAAAGAGATAAACTGTTAGATTTTTTAATTTGAAAATGTAGACAGAAAATGTAGATAGAAAATATAGAGGGAAGATGAAAATAGCTTCCTCAAAATGTTTGAATAAGCATTAAAATCTTTTTGTACAGACCAAAGTTTCCATTAAATTTATAATATTTTCAAGTTGATGTTGTGGTTGTGATTTCCAGTAATGCTATGTGACTTCTAAATGAATTCTTTTACAGATTCTGATTTGGCATTAACAGAAAATGCTCATTCACTCTCCATGAAGTATCAGATTCTGAAAATTGCTAAAATAAATAGGTTGGCATGGTGAATGAAGATAGACAAGCATTAACAGTATCCTTAAATTTAAATGCTGTTCCCAGGAATTTTCATATAGTCTTAAGTCACCTTTCATTTTAAAGGGAGTTGTTATAATTATTTTTTCCAACGAAATAGTATTGGAGAAAGGCAAGCTCAAAAAGCAACTCATGACTATCCCTCCTAAACATCATGGGATGGTTTCCTTATACTTTCTCTTTACAGATCTTAAAAGGATTCTTATTTAAGTAATTAATCAGACAACATTTGATTTCAGTCTTCCACTTGTTCATAGTTAGATTAAAAAATTGGTCATTTGGTACTAAAATTATTTTATAAGGCATCTAACACCTTATATGAAATAAACAGAAAGGATGGGAAAGGTCTACTGTTTTTCTTTCCCAAAACTTTCTATTGCATTACATTCTTTTTATTTTACTTCCCAAGCCTTCTCTTTGCCAGTCTGTAGAGTCAAAAAGCTTCCAGCTTCTCCATGTAGCTAGGATCCTCCAGTCCCTTAATCATCTTCACAGCCCTTCTGAACTTGTTCCAGTCCGTCCATGTCTCTCTTGTACGTGTGAGCCCGACACTGGACGCAGCGTCTCAGACATGTCTCACAAGCACTGAGTCAAGGAGAAGAATCATCTCCCCTGACGTTAGCAATGCTCTGCCTAGCAGAGCTCAGGAGCATGGGGGTCTCTTTTATTATTGCCTTTGCCCTATTTGATCTCTTTCCGTAATGTTTTCAGTTTCACCCAGGCACCTTCCCATTCTGTTGCTTCTCTTCCCTGTATCCTTTTTTTCTTCTGTTACCTTTCTACTTCAGCACTTCTCCTGCTTTTGTATTTCTACGGAACCCTCAGTGCAAAGAAAAATGGAAGTATATTCTTCTGTTGATTTTGGCTCAAGCACTGTATTTAGGAGCCACAGACTGTTAGTCAGTTTTCTCTTTCCCCTGCTCTGCCTGGTCTGGAACCTGGAAAGAGGCTCACGTGGAGCTGTATGTGACAACCCAACTCAGTGCCTACAGCAGAGGAGTTCTGTGCCAAGCTCAGTCTCCCTCATATCCAAATTTAAGGACATTGGAGTCATTACACTTTTACATTTACGCCAAAATGAATCAGCCAATTAGTCACATTTTGTTTAGAGTGCAATTCAAATTAGTCTTCACTGAAGTCACCAGAATAGTGTTGTGTTGCAACTGCCAGTATGCAGTGTTCATGAGTCATGCTAGAAATGTTATGAAATAAGCTAAAAATTACGCTTTTTAAAATAGTATATGTAGAGATTTATTTAGTTTTGTTATTTTTTGTTTTCTTCACGACTCCTAAACCTTCATTTTCATGTTTTCTTAAATTTATCTCTGAGGACTAAACCCAGACTATTTTTAATTTAAAATCATAGACTCTGTTATATTCAAGTAGCTGCAGTGTCCAGTTTTTCAAAGGGTATCTGATTATCATGAGGTTTGGTAATTTTGCCACAAGACTTTATTCCTATGAGTACTCTGACAGTCTAAAAGCAAAGCATAAAACCAGTACTTATAAATCTCTAGTAGCCCATATTTCTTTTTCTGTATTGTTTTACTGAACATGTATTTTGCTGTCCTCAACTTTGGCCATGTTACTATAAGAGTAGAATACCGGCATGCATTTTTATGTCAAACCCAAAACAGACCCAGCATGAAATATAAGGAATGAAAATCAACTATTTTTGTTAACCATCCATGCTAGCAGCAGTGAAACATTAGAAATGTTCAGAAATGCCAGTTGCTTCATTTGATCCTCCTTCTGACAGGAACTCCATGTGAAAATATGAATCTTTACTGGATATGACTAATTTTGTAAAAGAAGTGATTTATTGGTTTCCTGACTGCATCAAAGTTCCACAAAGTTATTTGCTACCTAAAGGTTATCTACTTCATTGAGAAGTAGATGCCCAAACATTTTTTTTAATTGTGGTTCTGCATTTTCTCCCACTCTGTTTGTTCCTTCAATGGTGAAGTAAAAACCATTACTTACTTCAACAATTTCTAATAAAAATCTGTTGAAAATATGTTGAAATCTTCATAGCCCTGTCTTGTAACTAATAAGAATGATCCTAATGGTTTCAAGGTATTTAACCTCAGATGCCTGGAAAACAATAAGAAGATTTAATGTATAAAATAATTATTCTGTTAATACAGTCTCTGATCATGTTATCCTGATTCCTAAGATTTACACTGAGCACAGGAAAAGGGAAAAAGGTGAACAAAGCAACACTCCTACACAAATGAAATAGAAGGAGAGAATCTTTTGTCACTTAGCAAATTGAGCACTGAAGTGTGGTCACTGGGTCAAAGTCAGCTCTTGAGAAAAATCAATACCATTTACTTCCCAGGGTTTTCTCTTCTTCATCAGTCCCTAGTCTCCAATGGCAGCCAAAATCCAAGTCTGTGCTGACTCTTCTCTATGAGGAATACCCAGATACAAAAGAAAATGTTGACATTTCTTCTGTTTAACCTGACAAATCATCATTCAAACTGTGTAGCCAAATAATGAAAATCAGAGAATGACAAGTGAAAGCTCTAGACAGTGCATGATCTCACCTATACAATTAGAGGGAAAACAGTCTCTAGTCCCTTTTTTTTTTTTTCACTCTAAAGCAAATTTTGTAAGAAATTATCTTGTAGAAGTTTTATTTGAACTTTGGTGTTTGTAAAAACTTATATTGTCTTGCCAATCAAGAACTACTGGGAAAAACCTAAATCAGCAAATTCAGGAAAAAATGAAGTTCAAGATGAAATAAAAAAATATTCAATGTCATCGTTTGAAAGTGTTCTGAGGTATATATATACCCTTAGATTCTCCTTGTAGTAAATCATGTCTTATTCATGCAAGATTTTCAAAATTATTCTAACGATACCTGGAGCTAGACAATGGGAATGGTTACATTGCTATGCAGAAAGATAAAGGAAATACCTTCTAAGTAGGTTGCTTGAATATTGAGGCTATGCACACATACTAAAGAGGACTCCACTATATATTTATTCTCTCAACCCACCCCACACTGATGAGGAAACAGAAAGAGAAGGGGAGAGGATCAACAGAACCAACAATCCTGTCTATAACCCATTAGTTATTGACTCTGAGATGGTACATGAGAACTGATAGTTTAAAGATGTTTGAAGCACCCAGAGCATATGACAAGACATGGCATGAGCCAGATTGTCTTTCGTGACCAAAACTGATTTGTCATTTGGTCTGTGAGAATAATGGCAATAATATACTCACAGCAGAGTGTATTTCTGACTCAGTCAGGTTCCACACATCCTCTCTTTCCCAAAGGTATACTACTGTAGCTACCATACTAGAATTCCATTACTATTAAATTTCTCTGGGATTAGTTTAAGAATCTAAGTTACAAGAAAAAATATAATACATAACTAGTCATAACTAAAGGACAGGTCACAAGTTGTTAATTTTCAAAGTCTCCAGCCTAACTGCAGGCTGCTGTGATGTCACAGGACATCTATATTGCCCACTGGATGTAGCTTGTGCACTTCCATTAAAACAGGGCAATTCTTCAATATCCTATGTGGGTAGATAATGCAATAATACATATAATATGCTTATAAAAAAAGATATCTCATGAGAAATCTAAAAAAGACAGTATGTTTTCAAAGCTTACTAATTGATTAAGTAGGATCTTCACAGATATTATAAAAATGTAAAACCAGAAGAGAAATCTATGTACTTGTGTTTGCAATTGCATCTGCTTTTATTTTTTTATTACTACTTTGGTGACATATTAAAAGAACCTGATTCTATTTCTTTCTTTTACATTCACAACTGTCTTTATTCACAGAATGTAAAGCAGGAATATTGGAGGTGTAGTGCTTGTTTGAACACACCAAAAGCTGCGTTCAAACTGATTCCCTGTATTGTTAACTGTGCAGATCACTTTTGTTTGCGAAACTGAAGAGGCTGAGTGGGGAACAGGGTTGTGCAGGCACATTCCAAGCAGTGTCACTAAGAGAGTAATTTCTTCTTGGACTCATCTACAGCAAGGAATAAGCCTCAGAGCTGCCAGTGGAAAAGCAAAAGCTGATCCTTCAGTCTTTGGAATTTCATTTTTATTAGAGAAAACAATATTAAAAAAAAGAGAAAAAAAAGACTATAAAGAAATTTCAAATTGATGCCTAAATAATTCTAATATAAATGCAACTGATGTGAATTGCAAAGAAGACCTCACAAACTTGTGATTATAATTTGAGGAAGGAAGTGAGAAAGGCATGACATTAATGCCTGTTTTTTTTAGTTATTTGATTTATAGTACTGAATACTGGAATAAAAGGCCAAAATGTACATCAGAAAGGTATCATGCAGTGAGAATGAATGAAGGGGAAGCAAGAATACTTCTCCTTTGGAAAGGACATAAAGAAAGTAATATATTTTTGTATAAAATGATTAAATTTAACAGTAGGAATCTGGCTAAATTGGTGCAGGTTTTCCACATACACAGACAAGTTACAGGAGGGGAGTCTTCTCTGGGCTTAAAACACTCTGTTGATAAAAGAATAAATTCTTGAATATGGAAGTCCCTTACTTGATATGCTAACAGTATCATTATCGGTAAATGTTGGCTAAAAATTAACTACAGCAACAACTGAAAGGAAGCTTAATCAAATAATTTTGTCCAAGAGTAAAACCATAAATCAGAAAGCCAAAAAATAGATGCTGAGAGTTTAGTTGACATGTGAAAGAATAGATTTATCTCTTGCTGAGCATCTGCAAGTGCTTGTATCTTTATACAATGGCTATTTTGATCATATAAGAAGTTTTTGTTCTCAGAGACTCTGCTGTAAAGTTGTCTCTTCAGCTGCTAAGATGAAAATGTCATTTTCAAAATGTGGCAGATCTTACTTATGCCTGTGTAAAGGCAGTTACATTTTGATTTTCTTATTAAAAAAAATAATAAAAAAGAAAATTTTGCTAAAAAAATCTGCATTAAATTTTCACCAATCCCTCAAGATGTTTCTGCTATGTCATCTTAGGTTACAGGACAAGACTTATTTTCTCATCAATAGGAGTCATTTGAGTAAGAGATTCATTTAATTAATTTTAAGTGTCTCTGGTGTAGAAATATGTGACGAATTATGCACTTTAGTTCTCTTCAATAGTCAGAGAAAATTATATAAATATAGTCAATGGAGTCTTTTCCACAAAGGATTTTTTTAAAATATTAGAATAAATGCCACAATTAAGCACAAAATTATTTCTTTCCAACCTCTAGAAAGATAGCTGAGGTCTACTTTTTCAGTTTTAGACAACAGTTGCCATTAAAATCTCATAATGTATTTTTATTAATAATGCTTGTAACTATCTAAAGTAATTTAAAAACTAATTAAAATACTAATTTTTATGTTCTCATAATATCTGCTTTTATTGTGATATACCTTCTTCTTCAACTAATTAAGTTTTACCTTAGTTTGCTCAAGAGATTTTTAAAATAATCATATCCAGGTTTCATTCACAGCTTTCTGTAGTATGTTTTATATGTCTCAGTGTTATCTCAGGAGAATACAAGGAAGAAGGGAAGTAATGTTTTCTATTTCTGTTTTGCAACAAGACTGCACTACAACAAATTAGATGTGGTGGGAACTGAGACATCCAATAGAAGAATGGCTTATGATACCTCCTGGTTTATGATACTACCTGGGAAGAACTCTTTGTCAAAAAGGAAAAATCTGAAAGAAGGAGTTATATGAAGGGAAGTGAAAGACTAATAATTATAGAAATTATATTCCAGAAAGCAGAGGGCTGAGTGACAAGAGCAAGGTCAAAGGTCATAAATGATATTCGTGAAGAGACTTGGAGACAGACCAGAAGAATTGGATGTGAATTGCACATGAATCAACAGGCAGGAGGTAATTTGAGTATCATAAATGTTCTGTGACAAAAGATTCAATTTACACTCAGAAAAGTATGTATCTCAATTCATATGTAGTTTTAGGTTGCTTTTTTTGAGGTCGTGTAAAATGTTATTTTCAGACAGATGGTTTCATATTTCCATGAAAGACATTATTTCAGGAGTACTCTGAGGATAGCACATTGCTCCTCATTAAAAGAGACATTTCACCATAATGACAAACATGCTTTTCTTGTATGGCCTCTGTGGGAAGTTATAGCAAGCATTAGCTAATGTTCAATAAAACCAGAGATTGTAAAAGGAAATTCTTAAGATAGACATGTACCTTGTAGCTCAGCAAATGTGGAGTTGCTATTGCTGTTGCTTGTAACAGGTCACAGACTGTGTGCTAAGCTAACAGAACAAGCATCAAGTCCTGTCAGGCTTTGTCAGGACTTCTTTTGGCCTGTCTAGAAATTTGTTTCAGCTTGTTACAGCATTACCTAATACCCAGAGAACTGCTGTATGTGATGTTTTGGCTTTTTCTTTGCTTTGCACAATTGTGCAGTGTAACAATTTTTGCTATATATATGTAGACTTCTAGCTAATGGACACTAATATCAAGTGATCTTTCTGTGTAGAATGAACTGTCTTTGACCCCAGAATAATATGCAGCTGTGGGTGAGTTGAAAGGGGAGAGCAGGCATAGGGTGATGTCAAAGGCTTTGAGGCACAGGCACAGATTGATACCAGAGGCCCATGATTGTAAACACTTCACCAGTGGTCAATTCCAGGTCATCAAAAGAATAAACCCATGTGTCAGGTATACGTACCTTTAGAGGTAACAAAGACAATAACGTACAAATATACAATAAATTTAAAATACATCTTAGAAAGTAAAGTTGCATGTAAAACTAATTTGCAGACAATAAAAAAGAAGAAGAAGGGGTAGAACAAGTCAATTGACAGAAGAAACTGACTCCAAACAGAATTTAAAGAGAAAGAAACAACCAGCATCAGCACCATACCGCTCCAAGCAAAGATACAGACATCTACACCTGCAGTTTGTCCCCTGCATGAAGCCATTGGCCTCACAATAGTGAGTGTAGCTTCTGAGACACACACACAGAGACTGGAAAGTGTGTGTATGCACCATTTTAATGATATAGAATTTGAACCATCTTATCATCATTATAGCTGTTCTAACAGCCATGTTTTATTAAACAGTTAATACTTTAGTTAGACTAAGAGTATATGATTGGCTTTGTACATATATGGCGCTCTTATTTTGGCCATAATGCTTTTGAATACCACAAATTGATGGGAATACAATCAGTTCTTTCTGTAAACTGGATACAAAAAACTGGTAGCATATATTAATTGTAATTCTTACCAGTAGTTCAACTTTGTAAAACTGTAAATGCCATACAACAAAGCCCACAGTTATTTGTTTGCTAAAAGAATCTAATCTTTTCCGGTTTTATTTAAACCTCAAATTTTGATTTGTTTTATAACTGTGAATCATTTACTTAATCATGATCTTAAAGCATTGGATCTGTCCAGGAAAAGCTAAATACAGACATATATTTTCTGTTTAATTTGTTTTTACTAATAAGGTAAAACCAAGGTGCATATATATAGAGTATATATATAGGGTATACCAATAAAACTTGGAATATTTCTACAGTAGTTGGAAAGCTTTCGCTCCTATGACACTCACCAAGGAAAACTTTTACACTGGATGAACAAATTAGTTTAATGGTAAGAGATGGACAAGTCTTTTTGCACTTTCTATGCTCTCCTATTACACTGTCCATTTGCAAAAGGTGTGTGATGGAGTATGATATGGACGTTTATAAATTAAGAAGTGCCAGTGAAAAGGTAGTTTGAAAGTAATTATTTGTTATTTCTTACAATACAGAATCTTGGTCCTCTTCTCAAATTTCATATTTCACTGTCTAATTAAATTGTACTACTCATTTAAACACTGAATGAGAAATAAAACAATTTACATCAGTTCTAAAAGCAATTTGATTAATTAATTGGGAAAAAATCTGTCAAGAACTCTCCACTTCTAAAATATAATTTTTGACTCATTAATACACTTGTAATACACATCAACAGCAGAAATACATTTTCAGGAAAGACTGACAAAACCTTTGTATATTTGCTCCATTCTTCTTGAGTTTGGCCTCAGATATGGTGATATCAGACATAGATATTTTTAAAAAATTGCTCCTTCATTTAACTTTCCCTATAGCATATTGTAAGACAAAGTTTACTTTGAAAACATCAAGTGTTGTTACATTCCTCAGTACATTGTGTTTGTCACACATAGATTTGAAATAGCTTTGTTATGCATAATTTACTTATCATTCCAATTATGGCACACCATTACTAGTAAAATTTATTATTGAAAAGGACCATCAACAAAATAACCTCAGAAATTATTACTTTATTTATTTCTTTATTTTTGTTTGATGGGTCTGAGATTTGCATTATTGATTTTAAAATTTAATTGTTTTTCATCTGTTTCTGTAAAAATAAATCTATTAAGCATTCAAGTTGTGTTGCCTGTGTGTTGTCTAGTTTTTGAACATGTTCACTGTTTATAAATTTTGACAGATTGGAAGAGGTCTGACAAATGTTAAGTTTTTAAAAATTTTATAATGTTAGGTAACTCTGTTGCTAACTCCAATGAGGAAGGTGTCTTGAGAACTTACTCTTTATTAGATACAAGAATTTACAAGGCAGCCAGAGGTACTCAATTTTTTAAATGCTTGAAAAGCTTTGATCCAAGTTCCTGACTTATTTACCAGAGAACACAACCAACCAGCTAAAAGGCCAGACTTTTTCACCTTAAACTGCTTTCCTTGCTTCAGATGAGTGTCGCAACCCTTTATTGTCTCTCCACTACTTCCGGCTCTCCAGTCTTTCAGGATACTGATTCAAGTTTACGTGGCAATTTTGGTGAGTTTTTTTGTCCTCCCTTTGAAAACTTCAACATTTCAAGACTTGTAAAGATCTCTTGTCAGTCATTGAAGAAAAAAGAAAAGGAATAATTATCAAGATCAATATTTTCTTCTTCCTTTCGCTAAAGAAAAGCAAAACAACATACTGTAGCAGCAATCTACATAGTTTTGTTGGTATATTGGTATTTGGTTGTCACCCCAAATACTTTATAATCCTGTGGGGATATTCAGTCATCATTTTGCAAAGTTATTTTCTTTATTCTGTTTTCAATTAAATGGTTTTACCAGTGTAGGGCAAGCATAACTCACACCAACCCACAAGTCCATTCAAATTGTTCATACACCTGCTTATATTGGATTATTTTTTGAACAGATCATTTTCATACTTGCATGCTATATTTCCATTTATTTTTGAAAGAAAATATATTTCTTCCCAGGTTAGGCAGTGGAACATCTGATGAGGCAAAATATTGTTGTTTACACCTTGGATAGTCAGTTCCTCTAAAGTGATGGGAAAGTCTCAGAACAATCTATGTGACTTCCAGGGCTGTGAGTCCCTTGAGCTTAAGCATCTTCCTCCAACTTGGGATGGAAATCTTTCAATTTAATTAGTTATCCTATGGCTATTTCTCTATAAACTCTCCTCTGCTAAATCCCTCCTGACATCTACAAACAAAACCTCACTGCCTTGGAATGAACCAAAACTGATTCCCTGTGACTGATCTCACCAATAAGCTTGTTGTTAACAAAGGCCTTTAGATCTGACAGCGGGTCTGTGCCATGGGGCCTGAGGGTAAGTGCCGTTCCCAGGTCAGGGTCCTCTGCAGTCTGCAGATGCTTCAACTAGCACTGTCTGTTTAATTAATTTCAGTCTGCTTCACCTATTTAAGCTTTTCACTTGCCTGCTGTTTTCCCTATCAATAAATATAAGTAACAGATTATAAAAAGATAAATTCTGTATAGAGCGGGATGAATCATTTATGCTAACATGATTATCCCTTTCCATCATTAAACTTAAAGTTTTGTATGCAGCATATCAAACAAATTATTTGAGTATATTGTATTCCTGATATACTTGAGGTGTTCATATATAAGCAATACACATGTTTGTAAAAATATGTTACGGTATCTCCCGCTTTATACACACGGCCAAGAAAATATATTAGGATATACCCATTTAAATACATACAGCCCTTATGACTAGATAGTTAAAATTTTTCCTAAATTCATTTAAGCATGATACAAAATTCAGCTTATCAGAATTTGTTAAAATCTATTTGCATTAGAAATATTTCCTGTGCCAGGTAGACCTGGAATGCCGTTTTGCTAAAATGCTACATAAGCAGGTAAGTCTATTAATTTTAGTATTGTTGTGTTGGTGGAGCTATACTGGCCTACTATACCAGCAAAGCATTTGAGTGCAAATCCCAACCTTACACAAAGTGTGTTTTTCTAGGATACTTGAACTACCATTTCCAAATCCATACTAGTACTAGAACTTTAGCCTTCAGCATCAGTAGTCCTGTCTATATAACAGTCCTGTAAGTAGAGCCTTGGTTTTCTAAAATGTGATGAACAGGAATATAGCAACCTGTCACCACTGGAAATGAAGGTCTTGAACCAAACAGCTCTCTGTCCTTGGGTGAACTTCTCTGTCATCTGGGAGAAGAGTGTGGTCTTAGTTCACTCAAAGAGCTGATTTAACTCAGAAACTGGTTCATTTCCTGCCTGGTCAGTTAAACAGCCCAGGGAGACTGGGAAGTGCACTACAGATGGCACAAGGGAGGAAGGGAATCTGTAGGATCACAAGAAGAGGCAGAGAACGAGAGGTAAAGAGGGACAAGAGAGTAAAATTGTCCTTTCTCAATGTAGTGGATGATGAGACCAACACAGCTGAATACAGAAGGACAACTCAGGTATTTTGAATGATCATAGCCCAGCAAGTGGATACAGGAGACACAGAAGGGTATTGAAGAGTGACAGTGACCAGAAGAGCTGGTGACCTTAATTAGGTGAAGCAATATTGGCCAATTTTGAATAAGCCCATTTTGCATTACCTTTTGTTTGACTTAAAAAATGCAAACAAATTAATGGTAGTTATGATAGCCCATTAGCCTTTTTGAGAGGATAATGCTGCTTCCTTTGTCATGGAACTTATAGTCACTAAATTCTCATCAACAGTCTTCTGAATATAATGAAATAGTGTAGAAAATAACAGGAAAAGTGATGGTGCTGCTAAAATATCAAAGCATGGGAAGTCATTAAACTACTTTTCATTACTTCCTCACAATGTTGCAAGATGTGGGGAAACTATGCAGCTTTCTGTGAATTTCTGCTTTCTGTGTTAGAATAGTGATGTTCATTGAGTATGAGGTAGGACACAGCTCTTGAAATGACACCCAAGGCTAAAGATAGGAAGAAATTCTGAGTAAATGGGTCTGTGACTAAGGGAGTCTGACAGCTTTTTTTTCCCACTCAAGGCGTAAAAACTTTCCAGACAGGGACATGTTTTCTAACTCTGAGTTTACTAGAATAAGTTTTTTTTCCTCAAAAAAAAAAGTTAAAACATTTCTCTAGTAACTGTGATAAATTTTGGTCCTATAAGTGGAGAAAAACACATATGAGCAACCTCATGTTCTTCTTTTGTCTCTGAATAACAGAACATTAGCTTCTTTCAGTTTTTACCTGCAAAAAGGAGAAAATTGACTTTAAGGTCCAGAATAAAAAAGCCATAGTTTCTAAATGTTGGTAACACCTTTTAGTTAGAAATTGTGCCACACCAAAAGTGTGACACATCTTAGGAACCTCAGTAAAGAAAAAAGTATAGCTTTAAAATAAGTGCTGAAACTTAGCTCTAAACCAGTTTTGCTCTAATGATAAGCAGTTCAAATTATCAATTTTAATTTTCATTTAATAACTTTTATTTAATAGCACTTTGGCAGAAAAAGAATATTTTAATTAACTTTCTTGTTAATACTAACCAATATTTCCAGCATGCATGGATCATCCTGTTCTCATAACTTTTCACTGTTTCTAAGCCTGAAGCAGGTGACAAGCACTGCAGAAATAGCTAGTTATAGAAAGCAAACTGCTCTCCAGCAGTCTTACTTTTTTCAGCTGTTGGCTGTATAAGCACCATTTTACTCTAATTTGTCAGAGCAACAGAAGAATCCCAATTATCCAAGTGATTGAAAGAATGTGCAATAGACTACATTGTTATTTGCATATTCTAAGTAAACCTACTGTCATATTTCTTCAAAAAGTTCTTTCAAATTAATAAAACATCATAGCATGACAGGTACATTCATCTACATTTGATGGGTAGTGAGGAGATGACAAGCAGCAGTGAAATAGTTAAAAATGTTGTCATTTAAATTAAACTTCAAAGTTAAGTCCCCCAATTAAGATGAGTGGAAGATGTCTAGAAATATTTTAGTGATATTTTTTCAATCTTTACTAATTGCCATAAAGACAAAAGTACAGGCATTTACATTATTAAGGCTTTCTTTTCACCTAAATGTAATTAAAATTAATAACCAAGCTTTGAATCTTGGAATACAGCATGAGGAAAAGTTTAAGGACACCTTTTTTTCCAGTAATAGCTTCCTGCGGTCCAGTAAAATATTTTGCCATGAAAACCTTCCAAGCTCTCCGCCACTTATGTGTGACTCTTGAAAGGTTTATATTTGAGTAAACACCCACAACATTTCAGCTAGGGAAAAATAAGCACATAGTACAAGAGATAAAGAATGTTGTTCCAGTTCCTCCATATGGGGCCTCTGCAGTGCAGTCTGTATGCGACTCTCACAAGATGTCTCAGAAATTCACACAGCTGGTGCGGAATTTGGCAGCTTGCTAGCTGCGTGGTACATATTTCTGGGAATGTCTGGCATTTCTCACTGCCTCCTGAATTGGTACAGGGGGCTGCATGAGGTCCTGACTTTCAAAGCCTGTTGTGCCCTGACACTGACTGGCATGGGAGGCAGCTGTTCCCCAGGAGCACTGGGAGGTTCCTCAGCCGTGTCCAGCTTGCGCATTTGGAAGCTAAACCTTTGCTTACAGCAGAGGTTAAGAAGCTGGTAGCTTGTATTTGGTCTGGTTTTGCTTTTTCTGAGGTGTGTGTTAGACTGGTAGGAAGCCAAAAGAATGAAATATAATTTGAATTCTGAATTCTGTATTCATGAGCACTCTAAAGGCAGGCCCTTACTGAATGCAGAGGCTGAGAACCAGCATGCACTTCTCTGTTCTCACCAGAGACATATTTAGCTCACTCTGGAGAGGAATCTAGATCCAAATTAACATTTACACAGTCATATGACTCTAAAAAGTGTTATTAACAATGTGGCAGTACAGACAAATTGCAATAGCTTTAGCTCTCCTGCAGATCTAAGTTGCTCCAGAGGCCTGAATGAAATACAGTGCAAGAGAGAAATGATGCAAATTTGTATAGCTATGCCTGGATGAAAGTGTGAGATGAAGGCCACATGGAAGCACTAAAAAGAGAAGCATCAGTAGTTGCACTACAGCAAGGAGTACTGTCTTCAATAAATGTCTATGCATGCAAAGTAAAAATCTCTGAAAACAAAGGGCTTGTATCTGAAATACAGTCTCAAAATGAGCACCTGGCATTAAGCCTATTCAGTAAAAGATTCACTTTGTATCTTAAGAATATCTGCATTTTATCTATCTCACTTTGACCACCCAAGTGGGATTTGCTGTATGGTAGCCATCAAAGTTGTTTAAACCATCAATGGAGAAAGATAGCCTCTTTAACCTGGGCAGGGTCTCCTCAGAGGAGACAAAGCCTCCTTTGGAGGTATTATCATTCTCCATATGCAGAAAAGAGCCTGAATGGCCATCTTACATCAGAAGCTTTGCAGCTAGGTAGCTGGATCTGGCTGAGCTGAATCCCACACTCAGCTCATGCAGTTCCACTCCCTCAGCGTTCTACATGGTTCAGTAGAAGCTATAGAAGCTACAGCTGTGGATTTATTTATCTATTCTTCAACATTGGTGATATCTTGACTAAATATGACTTTGCAGAGGGTCTATTGACTAAAGATGAGTCAAAGGGGAGGAGATTTAAATTTTTACTGGCATTCTACCAAAGAAAATCTGCTATCTTCTCTTTCCACAGCACCAAACTTGGAGGTGTATATCTGATTCACATCAACTTTCTGAATGACTCAGGACTCATCCTAAAATCACAAGATATTCCTCATGCAGAACCCTTTTCTAAAAATAATGTTGCACCTTTTTCTTCCTCCTCCACTATCAGTGGTGAAAGATCTTTTTATCTTAATCCTTTTTTGTCTGCACTTTATTTAAGAGGTAGTCTGTAAAGCTTTCATCTTTTCTCCATGCTGAAACTGGAACAAATTTTTCATGTTGGCTGTACTCATTGTTCTCTTTCTCCTACTAAGTAAAAGTACTGGCTCGCAAAAGTAAACTGTTGCATTATCATCTAGCTTTTTCATCTATCTCTGTTTCTCTTATTAAAGCAAGACTTTATTTATGCTATATTTTATTGTATTCTCTGTATGACTCTTCAGAGTTATACAAGGCTTAGAGGATTACAAATTTTATTGTACTTTTGTTTATTTATTTCTATATTTTTTATCTGCTGCTCCATTTAGCAGCTGCACCATTTAGCATTTAGGTCCAGTTAGCATGCTCAAGTTTAAAACAGAATGTCATATTTACTTAAATTGCTATTAGAGGACCTTTTAGGCATCATTTTCAAATTGTTCTGTCAGGTTCTGTCAATTACTTAGATATCTTCATTGCAGAAACAGTATTTCCTCATCAAAATTTTTCTGTTATATTTTCTTCCATTATAATTGGAAATTTTTTCTCTGCCAAGCATTATTAGTTTTAGCAAAAGACTTTGCTTTGTTTCCTTCAATTTGCCATTGCGACAACTTGTTTTCCCACTATTCTATTTTTCTCTTTAATTTTGTGTGTTGAAGATTAAAAAAAAATAGAGTTAATATTTTATTCTTTCCCTTTAAGAACGTAATGCCAGGGTTAAGTGCTATGATAATTTATTGCCCTTTTTTTCATCCTTTTAAACCTGTTAAGAGAAGGAGATATGTCCAGTGGTTAAGCAGCAGCAATTACAGGTGAGAAATTGGCAATTCAGTGTCTCTCTGGCATGGAGTTTCCAAGTAGACACAAGCAGGCTGCATCAGCATTACATGAATGATGGACTAATAGAGTCATACATGAAAGGTAGATAAAGAACAAAAAATAGGCCAATTTATTTCAAGTGGAGATACCCATTGCATTTATATTTGCATATAACATCATAAAAAGAGTCTGTCCATGACTCAGTAAGATAAAATTGCATGGAGTTATTTGAAAAAATTTCATTTGCTCTTTCTATGAAATTTCCATGTTCCCTAAGAGACACTTTTTTCACAAGGAATATATGAAATAAAGAGATAGGCATATTTTGACACTGCTAGTTGCTATGCATTGAAGTGGAGTTTTTCATCTTCTTCCCTTAATTCCTGGAGAATAAAAAAATATTTACTCTTGTTATCAGTCTGAAGTGGTCTCTGCCATGTAAAGCTAATTTCATAAGTGCTTCTATTGAGGACATTTTCTGCTCTTAACCAGAAAAAAATGAAAGCATTTTAGTATGAGTGTACTATCTTATTTCATTCTTCTTCTCCTTGTTCTTCTCTAGAGATTTAGACTATAAGGTTCATAGGGATAGTTAGCTCATATCATCTGACTCCTATATGTGCCCATCAACCCCCGGATTCCTCCCAGCAGCATTATTGACTGAAGTACATCTTGCCTAATTTAGGCCATGCCTCATTCAAAGTAACCTCTTTCTGCCTCATCATAACACAAATTCCTGGACAGAAAAGTTCTTTAACTCTCAATTTTTTCAGCAATTCACCCAATTTTGCGACATTCTTTTAAAATGTGCATACTATATCTCTGCCTTGTGTCATATACTTATCACACTGACAAAGGAAGTTCTGCAGAAAAGATTCATTTCACTTAATTCAGACATCCACTCCACAGACACCTACAACTGAGGTTATCAGGATCCCTTTTCAGACAACTCAAAGAAACAGGCACTTTCAAGGCATGCAGCCTTTAGCCTGTTTTAAATGCCTATGTTAGACAAGATGAATCATACTTCACTGATAGGCTGCAGAACTTTTTCGGACTTTGGATGTTTTCTACTCATTACCACTCTGTTTATGCACTGCAAGTGTATTACCTTTTTTATCCACTACTACTAATGAGGGCTCTTATTGAGTTGCTTAACTAATGTGTCTCCTAAATTCTTACAGAATCATGCATTTCTGATATTTTTTTTCCATTTCTATAGTAATTGCTAAGTTCCTTGTGCCAAAATACATTCAGTGATTTTTTTTTTTTGTGCTACAGTGGAGGCAGGAAATCTTAAACTTGTCTTTGGCCAGGTCAAAGCAGCAGGAAAAGTTATTTTAACAGAGAACTGCTGCTTTTCTCCCATTAAGTACCTAGTTTCTCAAAAATAAGTTGAGCCATCTTGTTTAGATTTTTTTTGTTCAATGTTTTTTTTAATAAAATAATCTTTGCATAGAACAGCCTAAAATACATACAAGCTAAATTTTGGAAGCTTCAGAACTAAGAAATTACTAGAATGATTGAGACATAAGTATAAATTAAACAAACTTCCATTGTCTCTTCCAACCCTATAAATATGCAATTTTATTCATTTTTTAATTTTTTTTTTATAACTCAATATTTTTTATAACTCAAGCTTTTTAGATTTTCAGCACAAAAATTTTAGAAACATTCTTGGAGAATGAAGAGCACCGATGGAGAGCAATGGGGTTGCATTGATGAAGAGCAGTGGGGTTGCTGAATGCTTGCACATCTTCAAGAATATTCTGGACAAGCCCATGAAAGCAAAATAAGTCATGTTGTTTATAATGACTCTGTCTTATGTCATCAAGAGATTATTGAACCACCAATTACCAGAAACAGGAAAATTAGTCAGAAAAATGCTACTATGTATTGTGCCTGCTCTGATATTTTCTTCTAAACCTCTACATACAGGCACAATCAAGTGTTGTGTTTGATGAAACTTGCAGTCCCGGCAGTCTTCAGAAAACCAACATAAAACTTCAGAATTCTATACACAATATGCTTTAAAACAGAATACAGAATTTTATAACATGATTGTGCCATTGCATTTTCAATGAATGGTTTTAAGAAATTGTGAACGATTAGGTAGAAAATCTACCATAAGTATCTTGGTAGCTTTATTGTGTCTTATTGTGACTGAGGTGATTTTCTAAACGTTTATCATAAGGATTGTGTTGTAATCTGCAGCCATAGTTCCATAAGTCCATTATGCTGATAAATTGCATTAGTTAAAGTAATGTACAACAGAAATAAATTAATAGAAAAATCAAAGAGATAGTAGAAAGCTCTGCAGAAAGATTTGATATAGAATTTAAATGGCTGCTGAAGCTGTTAACATTCAAATTGGAAAAGGATAGAAAGCCAACATCTATTTATGAAATAGGACAACAATGAACTTTATCATTGTATATATAGATATTGAAATCCCCTACATTAGATAAACTGTTTTGAATGTGTTTGTTATAACTCCAAGTATTTTAAGTTGTGAAAAGTATGATACATGGAAAAAAGCATGGTACAATGTTTGATACTGAGACCCTGTGTTGCATCTGCATGCATGATATGATAGTAAAAATGTCCATATTAGATGACGAGGGTGGGTGAATCAGTCTATGCAAATGGAGCAGCACACTTGTATATAAATGCAGATTCAAGACAAAAATAGTCTAAGGACAAGAAGAGATAATTAATGTAGCATTCTTCTCCTGTGTGAATCTCTTATAGGTCATGATTATTTTGCTAAAATTGTGTAATCAGGAGCTCTGACTGGGTAATCTGGCATCTCCAAATTCTGAAATTGCTGCCCAAAGACTGTTTGATATGCCATAATCAGCAAGTGTTGTCTTTCTGTTCCAAGCATTATGAAAGGAAACCATTGCTTCATCCTCTACCATAAACTCTTCATACCTACTACTTTGCTGTCCAATGGATAATTTTTACAGTTACTCATTTGTGGAAACTCTAAATATTTTAGATATAATTAAACAGCTTAAGAATGTCTTTATTCAGAGAGAAAGCCTTATTATTATTGCAAACCTTATTAAAATATACGCAAATAAATATATCATTATGATTATAAGTATAAAAGAGGTTAAAGGCATATGTGGTATGTGGAAATCAGATAATTATCTTTCACTGACATTCAGTGAGAACTGCATGCTTAACTCTGGT
Source organism: Camarhynchus parvulus (assembly GCF_901933205.1). Classification (NCBI taxonomy): domain Eukaryota; kingdom Metazoa; phylum Chordata; class Aves; order Passeriformes; family Thraupidae; genus Camarhynchus; species Camarhynchus parvulus. The sequence continues at coordinate 51,704,957 of NC_044586.1, forward strand.
TCATGTCACTGCACCGAGCTGATATTGAGGGCAGTCACGAGGAAAAACTTTCTGATGATACAGACAGTGAAACACTGCAAAAGCCTGCAGGACTGCTGGAGCAGACTGCTGCCCTTCATTGTTGGAAGTTGCAAAAACATCTGTCTCCATTGACCTAGGATGATCCTGAATTGAGACATAAGGATAAAATAAACAAACTTCCATTGTCTCTTCCAACCCTATAAATCTGCAATTTTATTCCTTGAAATATTTTTTTTATAACTCAAGCTTTTTAGATTGAGGGTTGAGGAAGAAACTTATATTGAAGTAAAGATAACACGTGGCAAAACTTATAAACAAGAATTATTATACAGAACAAGGTATAGAAGAAAGGAATACTAACACTGAAATTTGTTGAAATAGTTCAGTATGTCAATGATCAGTAGAATTATTTTAGATTTTGATAAAATAGTAGAGTATTACTTAGCTTATGGCTATATCACCTTATACTAAATATGGAGCGATACCTCTTCAGATATTCAATTGTCCCAAATGAACGAGTGTTTCAATTAAATGAATCTGAATGAAATATCAGAAAGTGTTTTAACTGAAATTAAACACATTGAGAGAAATTCTTATAATACAACTATATTATAAAAGTAAAAATCTGTAAATAGACTTTCTTTTGTTGTGAATAAAAAACTCTAGTGAATTAAAATGACATTATTGTATTGAATTAAATGATATTTTTGTTACAGGTTTCTACTGAGAACATTGAATATTCTGTTGAATATTTCCTGCTATATTATCTTTGTTGAAAGCTGTGATAATCAAAGATATTTATATCACATTTTTCTTCACTAGAGGAGATAGATGGTTACCAAAACATTTTTGCAGCTATCTTTAATTTCTGAAATACGTAAAAGCAGCCATATTTATATGAGTTTCAATTTAATAACCTGGATAACAGCAACAATAATAATTGCTTTATAACACTATCACTATCATGGCAGCTATATGACTATCACCGCAGTGGGTGCCTGTAGAGTTCATATTAACCACATGGGATCCGGGAAACTGAATTTCCCTTCTGATCATCACATTAATGAAGTAAGAAATTTGATGAAAACAGATGAGCACATCAGTGATGGAATCAGAATTGGCTTGAACATTTAGAAATATAACGCCACACACCATTTTGTTATGATGGAGTCAAGTTTATGAACTAAATGTACTCAATGGACTTCCACAGGGATAGTCCATAGACTATGGAAATTATATTTGTGTGTATCAAAAGTCAGGAAAGGTGGTGAGAATTGGGAAGTGTGGAACCTGACACGACATAAATGACATGGAATAAGGGATGGATACTGTCCTGGTTTCATCTGGGACATAGTTAATTTTCTTCATAGTAGCTGGCAAAGTGCTGTGTTTTGAATTCAGTATGATAATAATGTTGATAACAGATGGATATTTTGTCTGTTGCTGAGTGGTGATGACCCTAAGTCAACAGGGTCTATCAGTGTCTTATGTTCTGTCAGTGAGCAGGCACACAAGAGCCTGGGAGAGAGCATGGCCAGGACAGCTGACCCAAACTGGCCAAAGGAATATTCCACACCACAGGCTACCATGCCCAGTGTATAAACTGGGTGTGGAGTTTGCTGTGAGGGACTGATCATTGCTGGGGATCAGTCAGCAGATGATGAGCAAATGTATTGTGCATCACTTGCTTCTTGGGTTTTATTCCTCTCTCCCTTTCCTTTTCTGTTATTATTGATATTAGTAGTTGTATTTTTATATTTTATTTTGTTTCAATTATTAAACTTTTCATACCTTAACCCAAGCTTTTTTACTTTTTTCTTATCCTTCTCCCCAGTCCACCAGGGACAGGGTTGGAAGAGTGAGTAAGTGGCTGAGTGATACTTAGTTGCTGGCTGGGGTTAAACCATGACACCTGGATGACTCATAAATTATGTCCTTTTAAATTTATAAAGGATTAGTAAAGAGAGATTCAACAAAGCAGCAACATCAAAAAGGCAAAAAAAAAAATACAAAAGTAAACTACCAATGTAAAAAGTCCATCTGTGTGATTCATGGTATGAAAATCGTTATAAAATATTTTATGACAGTGTTTCAATGATACCCACTTCAAAAAACATTTTCAAGAATGCTGCAGAATGTTTACTAAGGTTAAAAAGGTTTTTTTGCATCTTCTTAGATCTGCCTTGACTTGTAAAATATGAACACATGAAAATTGATAGAGTATATATATATTATGGAGTAATAATGGAATCCACTAGTAGTAAATTTCTGGGAAATATTCTTTCAAAATAAAGGACACACATCCATCATAAGCAGGCAAGAAATAAAGAAATGAGAAAGAGAAAAGAAAGGGAAGAAAATAGGGGGAAAGAGAGAAAACAGATGAGAAAAAAATAAAAACTTTTAAAATTACATACATTTGTGAAGTACACATCAGAATCTGTGACCACTAGTTTCTGAAAAATACTTCAGAATTTTAATTTTTTTACAAAATATTTTTCAGGGTAATTCAGAATTCAGATGCCCTTCACTTCAGGACATGTCTCTTTGAGAATCACATAGTTAATTTAGAATAAAGTACTGTGATTTTTGTGTGCAGAAGTGTTCTGACTCTTGCATTGCCTTGATCCTGCTTCTGAAGTGAAAATAGCTTAGCAGGAATTGTGACCAGAACACCTTCAGACTGCCTGAGGCCTTGCTGGCATCATAATTTAAGACAATAGTTTCTTCTGGTTCAAAACTGGAATTGTTCTGAAGCACTTTGTTAAAAATTATAATTCTGAATTTGAAAGAGTTACGGACCAAGCTATGTTGCCAGGGAGATATTAGTCTCTTGTAAAATCTACATTATTAACTTTATATAAGAAGAAGATACATAAAATATTAAACAGAAAATATTTTCTATGTGTGTGTGTGTACTTACAAATGCATTTATAGACATTACATTAAAAGATTTAATATATGATCGTTAAATATAAAAAACAACTTTAAAATTTAGCTAAGATAACTAAATACCACTGACTAACTTAATCCCCTGATTGCTTCAGGCAATTTTACTCAAACTATGTGCCAAATTGAAAGCATTTATCTGACTTACAGGTTTAAAATATAATAGTTTAAAAAGTCACTAATAGACTAAGAAAAAAACCTGACATAAACAAGATTTTGAAAATTTGAAATTATGTGACAATTTAAATACCTTTCCACACTTAGAAACTCTTGGAACTTTGCTTTCAATACCTTGAAAAAATTCAGAAATGGTAAAAGTTTCTATTGTTTTTATTCCTTTAATACTGAAACTGCAATTACATTTCGTATTAAATTTCATCAACCACATTAAAAAAAGAACTTATATTGGAGTATAGTAATTATAGGATATATGCTTTGTAGAGTTTCTTGATAGATCACAGACTATTTTTCTTTTTAGCCATTTTTACTTTCCAAACACCTTTCCAAGAACTTCTCCAACACCTTTGTGAGAAGTGCTCCCGCTGGTGACTCCTTGCAGTTGTCTAGACCCCTGAGGAACAGACAGATCTTCAATAATTATATGTAATTTTATAAAAGGGACTGACTTTTTGATTTCCTGTATTCTTTTCTTTTATGCAATATAAATAAGTCACGTAAAGCATGTTTAACAACTGGAAAAGAGCAATTCAGAGGTAATGTGACAATTTCTTAATTAATTTTCTGCAGCAGGCTAATTAGAAAGTCTTGATAAGAGGTATTGTTTTTCCCATCTATTCTGAGTAGTGTTAACAGTCTAGCTAGAAACGCTAGTTAATTCTTGTATTAGCATGTCCAGCAACAGCAGAATTAGTGTCCTGAGCTCTGTAAGTCTATCAAGCTGCAGACATCTCCAGAAGAATCAAAACCAATATAAATCACTTCTGAAACTTTTAAGAAAGCCAAGGACGAGATGCTCTGATGACTCTTTTAAGCTTGGAACTGAGAAATTCTTGGCCCAAAATGTTCAAAATGCTGACTTTTAGCCAAGTCCTGCACAGTAAGTTTACTTTTTGGCATGCTGTATTCAACTCAGAAAAAGTACAAGGTGAACATAAAGAAAAGGTTGAGGTAAAACAAGGGCAGGGAAAATAAACAGGACTGAGAAGAAAAATCTGTAGAGTTCAAGATGTGGTGGACATTTTATTCTTAGATGAAGATACCTAATGTTAGATAGGCCTTTATTTTATCAAATCTACAGATTTCACTTTGTGAAATACTTGATTTTTATGGTTTGCAGCTGTGTGAATAGATATAGTCTCCAGGATTTGAATTAAAATTATGTTGATTTTCAGTGCTATACTTCTATAAGTTTCACTTGCTTGATACCACAATGTCAGTGGACATCAGAAGTGCTAATGCGTTTAGTCTAAAAACAAGTACGTAAGAGATACCTGATCCCTGACAAGGAAGAAAAACTCAAGCAACAAAGTCTGGAACAGAGCTGGGACAGTAAGTTAGTCTTTGCTTAAAGTAGGTGAATGGAAAGTATCCTATATTCTGAATGAAATGGACCTATTAGAAAAAGTTTGAAATTTAATGATAATTGTACTACTCAAAGAAATAGGGACAAAATTGTGTCAGATTGCAAAATTGTGGACTGTTTGACTTAAATATCTTAAAATATGATCCAAACATAATTTAATTAATAATGACTCCCTTACTTGAAATTACTACAGCAATGGAATCCTAGCAGCAAGTGTTTGAATTAAAAGAAATTTGTTGTGTTGTCATTATTGTTATTGATATGGTTATTATTATTATTACTATTTATTTATTTTGAGTAAAGCATGATTAGACAGCAAAAACCCCAAACCCTAGTATTATTTTATTGGTTTTAAAAAGACCTATCTGATGTATCTTGCGTTAAAAATTCATCACAATATGAATATAACTCTCAGTTGTAACGCTATCATATTTTTATTTTGGGAATACACATAAAGGATGTATGTACTTCATGAATATTTTTCCATTTTATGTAAATGGGAAAGCCATGTTCCAAACACTAAAATAAACACATAGTTTATTCTTTGGTTATATTCCTAAGGATTGTTCTGTGAACTTGATTTCAGAAATATGTATGGTCTTAGAATTAGGAGTATTATCAGTTAAATTTTAAGTCTTCCATCACATCTTACAAGCAAGAACTTTAAGGCATTTGGATATCCACATCCAGAGGGTAGTTATCAACAGCTCCATGTCCAGATGAACCCCTAAGGTATCCATACTGTGACCAACATTGTTTAATGTCTTCAACAGTGAAACAGACTTTGTGATTGAGTACAGTCTCAGCAAGACTGCAGATAACACCCGGCTGGGTGATGTGGTTGAAATGTCTGAGGGATAGGATTCCATCCAGAAGATCCAGAAGGACCCCAACATCCTTGAGACATTGACCCATGGGAGCCTCATGAGGTTCAACAAGGCCAAGTGCAAAGTGCGTCACCTGGGTCGGGACAACTGCCCATTATCAATACAGGCTGGGGATGAAGGGACTGAGAGCAGCCCTGCTGAGAAGAACCCGGGGGTGCTGGTGCATGAGAGGCTGGACGCAGCCAGGCCATGCACACTTGCAGCACAGAAAGCCAGCTGTGTCCTGGGCTGCATCCAAAGTGTGGCCAGCAGGGAGAGGGAGGTGATTCTGTCCCTCTGATCTGTTTTTGTGAGACCCCACCCGCAGTGCTGCATCCAGCTCTTGGGTCTTCAGAACAGGAAACCACAGCTCTGTTGGAGCAGATCCAAAGGAGGCCACAAAACCCACCAGAGACCTGGAACATGTCTCCTCTGAAGCAAGGCTGAAGGAATGGGGGATGTTCAGACTGGAGAAGGCCCTGAGAAGACCTTATTGTGGCTTTTTAGTACTTAGAGGAGGCTTGTGAGAAAGATGAGGACAAACTCAGGTCCTCTTTTTAGAAGGGCCTGTTGTAATAGGACATGGGTTAATGGCTTTACACAGAGAGAGGGTATATTTAGATAAGATATAAAGATGAAATTTTTATGATAAGAGTGGTGAAACATTGGTGCTAGTTGCCTAGGATGTTGTTTCCATCCCTGGAAACATTCAAGGTCATGTCAAATGGGACACTGAGCAACCTGGTCTAGTTGAATACATCTCTGCTCACTGCACAAGGGCATACTGGACTTGGTGGACTTTAAAAATTCCTTCCATCCCAAACTAGTCTATGATTTTATGATTCAATGTTTCTATGACTAACACATAAAATATAAAAAATATATGGCAAGATATAGAGATGTGACCATGATTTCATTTTTCTTGTTATTCAGTGAGTTTCCATTTGACACAATTGGTGTTGATAAAGGATAGCATAGCACCAATACTCTCAAAGTGGAAATATAGTCTTCTTTAAAACTGGCTTTAATTAAAATACTTAATTTGAATAAAAACCTGGCCTAAGTGTGGATGCTTATAAAAGACAGGATGATTATTGGCCTGACTCATTCAGTCTTGCATCTACATATAACCTCACATGTGTTCTCAGCTTTCACAGAGTGCCTGATGTACACCCAAATGCAGAGATGGCTAAAATCTGAGGAGGAGCCACTCCTGCTATCTTGAAGAAGCTGCATTTCAGCAGATGTTTATAAAAGAAATGGTACTACATTCTTCACTCATTATTGCAAAAGCATTGTCAAACATAACTGTTTATGCAGTTATGTTTGACAATGCCGATGCAGTTAAATTCAAATTTAGTGTTATACCTCTTCCAGGCAATATGAGAAGAGAGAAGTAACTGAGCTTCTTTGATATATCGCAGTTCACACTTCTTGCCTCCCTGCAAGTCAAGAAGACTTGGGTAGTATGTTCTTTTTCTCCAGTATTTGCCTAATGTTAGTGTGTAACTTCACTGTGATGACTGAGGCCACCATGCCTCAAAGACTAGTGAAAGTGAAGAAAATTAAGATCTGTTCCCAAGTCTTGAGTTGCATGCTGAAATGAGCCAAATCTGTACAAGGAAAGAAGGAAAAACATTAAAGATGCATAAGAATGAACAAATATGCAAGTTCATTATTGGATGACTGTCTTGTCACGTTTGCCTTATCCCAGGATTTTTCAGTCCGTCATGTTAGGACATGATAGGAAGATACATGTAATAAGCACAGATTGCATCAGTGGAAAAACTTTTAAATGCCTAGATTTAAATTATTATTTATGCATCCATCTATTTCTTGTCTAACTTAGTAAGTATTGGTTTTGGGTACTGAAATCAAATAGACTTTTGGGAAGATATTAATGTCTTTTTTCTGAAATATACAAACTGGTACAACTGATATCTGGACTTAGCTTTCTTATCAGCAGGTACTGAAGAAATTTTCACTGTTGTTTATCTCTTCCATTATGTACAAATTTCTCACTGAAATCAAAATAAGTGCCTACTACACAGGTCAGAAAGAGTGACAAAATTTAGCCCCATGTTTGTAAATATAGGTCATTTTTTAAAGGCAGGACTTAAAGGCAGCAAAATTTCCCATTTTAATGAGTAATTTGGCAACATGAGTCTCGGTAAAGCAATTAACAACATATGAAGCATAGAAAAAATGCACACAATTAGGAAGACAAACAATGGAATAAAGACTATCTCCTCTGGAGAAAAGTAAGCTGCAATTTCCCCGCTACCTGAGTTTGGTTCATTACTGAAGGGAGTGTTGAAGATCTCCCTAATGAAGGAAAATCATCAGACCATAAGGTAAAATATATAATAATACATCTGCTCCATTAAGGATGGCAGCTATAATTCTTTTAAAAATAAATGTTTAGCTTGAACCAAATAACTTACTTTCACTCTATCTAGAAAACATAATCCTACCCCTTCTTAAAAGCCTGGGTGAAATTTAGCAGACTAAGCACGCTTTAGCTTGGTAATGCTTTAGAAAGACCAAATACAAATTAAGAGAGAGAAATCAAAATCACAGGATGAACATAATATCATAACACTCCGTTTGCTGTAATTTATTCCACAACAAACTGGAGTCCAATCCAGATTGTTCTGTAGAGAGCTCCTACTTCAGTAAAATTTAGATCAGATCCTTCTGACATAACAGTTTTGCAGCCACAATATATTTAGGTGTGCACCTCTACTTATCATGTCCTCATATTATACCAATTCTGTATTTTATAATTTAGTAAAAGAATTTTTTACAGTAGTATGCATCCCAGACCTGTGCTCAATGGTCTATTTTTAAGATTTGTAGATTCAGTGATGGATTCTGCAAATGGTGCTCTTTCACTTTTTAAGCATTTCCTGTGAGGGGCAACACCTCTGATAGTACAGTATCCTAATGGAGCATCAAGTATTGACTAAAATTAATATTTCTGACCAATTATTTTAGTATCAACATGTTACTCTTCTGCTCACTTTCTGGGCCACCTTATACCATGAACTGGGTTGTTGGTGTTAGCAAGACTGTATACACAACATAGAAAAATACAATATTTTTGTAGTTGCGACCTGATCTTATAAGATTTTTTTAGTAAGAAAGTTCTAATTGAATTAGGTATGAATACTTCCTTGAATTTCAGTGCAGGACAAATTCATACCAACACTAGAATTGTCTTCCATAAGAATGAAATTTTAAACCTCTTGAACTATGAATATACTGTAAAAATAGAATGACACCTGGTTTTATCACCTTTAAAATATTTTCTTCACTATTAAATGCTTCTAGAAGATGATTGTTTGATTTTTCTTGTTCTTTTTAATTTTTTCCCCCTAAAGAATAGATTCATCTTGGAAGTTCATCTTAAATGTTGAATTTTATCCTTTTTAATTAGAGTACATAAACAATTGCCTCTTTCGCCTTTGCAGTTCTTTGAACTGCCTTTGAATTAAGATCAGAGACTACAATAAAAGAACTTCCTACTGTACAGTTTTATATCATTCCATGTGAAATACTTAACATGTTGAAAAACTTATTATTCAATATTTGTTACACTAAAAAGAGACAAACATAGAAGTTTGCTGTCACTTCTTTTCAAGTACTTTGCTGGAGGAAAAATAAATTTTCAGGAACAAACATAATTTACAAAAATAATGTTTTGAAGAAGAGAAAACATTATTATTTTATTATTTTTTCTCATTGTTCAAAGAAAATAATATGTGTATAGCAAAAAAAAATCAAATAGGGAAAATGTGTATCTGAAGGAAAACTGTAGTCCTGTTACTGTAAGCCCAGTGCAGGACCCTTTTCCTCTTCCAGATACTCATTTTACTTGTCAGCAGCTTAAATATTTTGAGCTCTTGAAGCTGTTCATGCCTTGCATATTTCTTCCTTGTGGTTTTAATTTGCAGGGATCTTTGCTGCTGATGCAACTGCAGGCGAGCCCAGGCCGGTGCGGGCGGGAGATGAAAGCGGCAGCCTTGCCTCCCGTGGGGCGCACGCCGTGACCTACTTCAGGGCAGCCAGACAGAGCACAGGCACCGCGCGCGCCCATCCACCGTCAAAACAAACCATTAAACCCAGCAGCTTGCGGCTGATTTAGGACCCTCTGGTCTGTGAGTGGTGTCTGATTTTTTTGATCTGCTAACTGATCACAGGTGGATGAAAGGGGATCGCTGAGACAATTAACCATGAATTCGACAGGTTTGCTGCCACAAAGGAGAACGGTTAGTGTTTCGCCTTGGAGGGCGTTGAAAAAGTAGCATTCGATGATTGTCATGACAAAGACGAAAAAGAAAAGCAGAGGATGAAAACATGGTCAGTTAATATACACGCAAAAAATTCTGCCTGAATTGCCCCATCCTCCTGATTTAAATTCTTGGTTCTACCCTCGGTAATGTTGTGTTTCTACAGCGTCAAATATTCTATGACAAATAAAAGCACAGCTAAAAACAGCTGGGAAAAACATTGTGCATAGAAAATCCCTAGTGGTGTCTGAGAGTCATAATTTTTCAATAAACTACTGATATCATGCTCAACAAACTTAGCATTTTTAAAAAAAAGGATTCCAAACAGCCTAGGTTAATAATTAAGGTAGTTTCTTCTTCGTTGCCCTCCATGTGATCTGAGAATTATACTTGGCAGAGGTTGAGTAAAGCCTCTGAGGCAGGGCACCCATGGTAACATTTTCAAAGGTACCTAGCTGAAATTTTTTGCAATGGAATGAAAAAATAATTATTTATTAAACAATTGTTGTTGTTATTATTATTGTTATTTCATTATTTTATTATTATTTTATTATTCATCTTATGTTATTGGCAATTTTGAATAGCATCAGGAGTACATAGTTCCATCCCAACAGCCACTGAGATAGACAAATACCATATTCCACATGAAAAAGGTGTGAGTATTGCTCTTGTCCTTTTTTTTTTGGCAGTGACCATGGACTTTTTCTTTTTTGAAATGGAAAGCTGGTACATTAAGCCAGCAGACCATAGAAAACTATCCTACTGTATGCTTCAGTACTAAAATGTGTCTTACTAGAACCTCTTTATATGAGAATCAATAGGTTTGGAAGAATAGATGACTGCTGCTACTGGTGGTGGGCAGTAATTTATTGGCAATTTGTGAGAAAGTTGTAAAATACTCCATTTCATGCATTTTTTTTATTTATAGATACAGTAACTGTAAAAAAATGCTATTATCTGGTTTTAAGAATTGAGACTGCATAGCATGACATTAAAAGCGCATCAGCTAACAAAACACCTCATCTTTTTCATAAAAAACAGAAAATGCCTCTCTCTCCTTCATTGAAAAAAATCCATTCCTTAGAGATGTAATTATGTGTAGCATTAGGGGTCACATCTCAGCTGATATTCTACAATTGCTGGCATATTTGCCTGAGTTCCCTGACACAACTAAATATCTGCTATTTTGACTCATTTTAGGAGGAATGATTCTCAGACAAGGTAAAAAGAGATGGATAACTGGCAACTGAGCCTGCTCACAAACAGAGGCAGGTGCACCAGGGGTCATCTGGCTTGGCAGAAATGCAGCTTAGTGGTGAGAGGAGTCCATCACTCTGGTGCAGCTGGCCCTAGAATGTCCAATCTCACACTGGGTTGCTTCTTATTGTGAGTCTGGGTTCTTTTAGTTGCTCCAAAATGCCATGGACTCTAGACCTCCATGATGCAATGTTGTGCCTTTGGGCATAGTAAATTCTCAGAATAAAAAACAACTGGAGTAAGTAGGGTGCCTTTTATTTTCTGAATCTCTGTTTTTATAGTAATTTTGCTTCTTAGGACATGCCGCAGACATAGCCTGAGCACATCTGGAAGCTCCTACTCACTCCCATGTTAAATGAGGCAGAGACAACTTAACAGCTGATCTAGAATCTTTGTCTTGGACCGGATTCATCTTTTTCATATTAGATCCCTAGAACTTAGGCTTTTAGTCTAACTCTTATATCTCTAAAAAATTAAGTTTTTATACAAATTTTTACTGCCAGCAGAAAGAGAGACTTTCAAAAACAAGGTATAACTATCTAAGAGATGCTTAAGAGGAGGAAAACCTTCCTCCTATGAAAATATGTATCCCTCTCTGCAAAAGACACCACTTATTTGCAAACTTTTCTCCACTGTCAAAAAAAAAAAAAGGAAAAAAACCCAGACTGAAACCAAGCTACAACCCACCAATCCTACAAGAAAAACAAATGCCTTGCTTCTTCTCAGCATTCTTGCCAAGGAACTCAAAATACTTTTAGGTGTATAAAAGACTTTGTGATGAGTTTGGGCATTGTTATTTTAAGAATCCCCTTAAAACTTTTAAATCCTGATATAGCATACATATTTTGTGAGAACATGGTGTGACTCTTGGGGATGGTGCTGTGCCGAGCCAGGAATTGGACTTGGTGATCCTTGTGGATCGCTTCCAACTCAGCACATTCTGTGATTCTGTTTCTGTGATTCTGTGATTCTTTTTACAAAAGAGATGATTGTACTGACATAGAAGACTTTGAAATGTTGTCAATTTTACCAAAAGTATCTTACAGCATGTCGTTGTAATTTCTTAGTGGTCTTTTTGGTATTTAACAAAAAAAGGGAGCATTCTTTTTCATTGTTTAATAATGCATAATTCTTTTTCTGTTATTTATCTAATGTAATAAATGCTACAAAAAATTCAGTTGCATTCATAACAGAGAAAGCCCTGGGTGCTTTTTTATTCTATACTTATTTTAGGAAATGAATACCTATTTATTAGAGTTATTTAGACAGTTTGGCTGTTAACATGTAAATTTTCTACAAGAATGTTCTCTTGCTGATGCATGTACAATAATAGAAAGTAAAAAAAATCCTATAAAATGAGATTAAGTAAAAGTAATGAAAATCACTCCATTGTTCTTACATACTGATCTCTTTAAGTTTTTTTCACTTCTTGTAAACATGTCTTGGACTACTCTTTTTACTTCTGGGACTCTTTTCAAGTCCCAATATTATGTCCAAGGAAAATAAGTAAAGAAGTCTATTTAGTTTCCATCATACTTGGCAAGTGAAAATTCTGGAGAACTGAAGGTCTGAACCAGAATAACAGCTGTATCACTCAGTTTTCTCTTTTCCTTAGAATACAATTTATATTTCAAGGACATAAACAAAAAACCTAAAAAAATTAAATGTAGTAGCTTTCTTCTTGTTTGTTTGATTTTGTTTTTTTAATATTTTAAAGAAATGGCCTCATAAAATTGTTTAATTTGGAAAAGGTCTTTCAGACCATCGAGTTCAACTGTTAACCCAGCTCTGCCAAGTCCACCACTAAACCATGTCCTTAAGTGCCACATCTACACATCTATAAAATACCTCCAGGGATGGTGACTCAACCACGTCCCTGGGCAGCCTGTTCAAATGCTTGACCACCATTTCTGTGAAAAAAATTTTTCTAATATCCAATCTAAACCTTCCTTGGCACAACTTGAAAAAATTTTTTCTTGTAGATGAGATATTAGTCAATATTTCCACAAGACTTAAATAATTCTCAAAAAAAAAAAGAAAGAAAGAAAGAAAGAAAAGAAAGAAAAGAAAAGAAAAGAAAAGAAAGAAAAGAAAGAAAGAAAGAAAGAAAGAAAGAAAGAAAGAAAGAAAGAAAGAAAGAAAGAAAGAAAGAAAGAAAGAAAGAAAGAAAGAGAGAGAGAGAAAGAGAGAAAGAGAGAAAGAGAGAAAGAAAGAAAAAGAATAGCGCAATAAGATCATGGACCAGTAAAACTATGGCACTAACTATAGTATCTCTAATTCTTTAAACAAGTGGTAGCCCTGGTAGCTCTGCACCAACTACAGTGTTTCATAGGACTGCTAAGGAATACAATGTTAATAACAGAAATGCATTTTGTTGTTGTTTTTATAACGAGAATAATTCTAAATGAGAGATACAGATTAATTTTGCTGGGCTGGTCACTGTGAAGATTAATTTTCAAAATATTTATATTTCTTTCATTTTGACTAAATCAAAACATGATTTTTGGATAGGTTGAGAGGAAGTGTAATTGAACAATCTAAATATGTTTTGAATGAACAAAATAATTATGTTGTAATTACTGTTAAGTGTGTGTTACTAAATTGTTTAGACTGCATCTCATTTTGTATGAAGCTGTATTCAAACACCATGAACACAACAAAAAAAACTATACAGGCCTCAAGTGTATTTATGACATGTGCAAGTCCTTAGAGTAAGAGGGATTTTATCTTTTATTGTCATACACCAGAGTCCTAATTGCCTTATGTCTTGACTATGCCAACCACTCTGCCTCTCATCTGACTTTCTTCATGTTATTATGATGGAATGTGAACCAAGCCTTCCTTGTTTTACTGCTTTTAAGTACTAGTCTCAGACACTAATATCTGCTTCTGTTGTTCGAGCCTTTAATTTAGTCTATTGTACAGGAAGTGGCCTATTTAATGTCCTCTCCCTTTTGGTTGACTAAACCTAGCTTGAAATTTCTAAAAGGAAACAGCTGCCTTTTGGTAAAACACAAAAATCACTGGACACATTCCCCTATCCTTCCTGGGACTGAGGACAAGGATGGGTTGCTAAACCAGAAGCAGACATTTACTGTGCTAGCAGGTGTCACAACTTCTTGACCACACAAGATCCACGTCATCTTTGTCTAAGACTTTGCTTCATTCATGAAAGAAAAAATCTTGGCACAACTGACACCACAAGTTGAAATTCTCAAAGTTTCTGGGGCAAAAAATATTAAAATTGAAGTGAAAGGTCATAAAATGTAGTCTAGATTTTGATTCTCCAGTAGCCTTCTCCCTGGCTTGCTCAGACTACATGATATAATTTTCAGAAAAAAATTATTCTTGTCTTCCTTATGAGCCAGGGTGCATAACAGACAGCTGCAGCAGTGTAAAAGTGAGCTGACAGGCCCAGAATCTCTAATGCTTGTGGAGAGACCAGAGCATCCAGCAGTAACTACAGACCTCTCCCATATTATTTCTAAACTTTGCTATTGGGAATCACAGCTGCAGTCAGATCAGGTATTCTTAGACATTTTGTTGCTTGTTTTACTTACTGTTATCACCACTTTCCAATGTAATTATCAGAATAATGAGAAGTTCTTGACATGGGGATTGAGAAGGTGAAAGTTCCCTTTGAAAGATCTAGTAACATGAGCCAATGCAGAAAGTGTTTTTGAGAGAGCATGTTATGGGGAGGAAAAATCTTCCAGTGATGTCCCCTCATCTGTGGTTTGTACCTTCATTGGGTGGCACATAATCAAAATGGTCTTTCTTTGAGTTGAGCTGTGCATTCATTATGATTTCTTTTAAAGACAGGACTCATCATATTGCACCAAAATTAATAAATTTGGTTTATTAAAGTAGTTCTAATTCTGTATCCAGAATATCCTTCTGAGGCCTTTTCAAAATGTGTCTGTGTTTCAGTCAAACAAGGCTTCCTGAAATAAAAGGAAATATATTTTTTAGGAAATATGTTGGCCTCTTGCCTACTCATTCTCAGCAACAAAGCATGCCACTGCTTGTGTCCTGGCTATCTGAGACTTTCTCTCTCGCAGCAAGTGTTGCTTGTCTGAGCTTAGTCAGTATTTTAGTGCCTTGCCACAATATCTGAGAGCAGTTGCAGAGTGCTTCTCTTTAGCAGAATTGCATATCTATTCTATTTTCATCTTTAACCACATTTTGACAAATGCGAATAATATCCTCATACACAGGATGACTTTCTTTTTATTTCTAGCCTAATATTAGTGTCAGATTTCATACAACCAGAATCCAAGGAAGCAAGTTCTCTCTACCTATATCTATAATTCTCAGCTGCTGATAATTCAGTAAGGATATTCAGAGTAGTTTCTAATGCAAATTCACAGTTATATGTTGAATGTTCATATCTGAATGTACTTTACTATTGGATTGGATGTTGATAGTTGCTTCCCTGCTTGACCTATTTATTGATGGTGTGGTCTGATGGGCTGTGGGCAGGGAGGACACCATATCTCACCATTGCACAGCTTTCTCTACAACTTCTGCCACTGTCCTGAAGAGTTGAAGAGATGCTGAGATGTGATGGAAATACAGGAGTTCCCTGCACTTCTTTTTAGCATGGGGGCACAACGGGATAATGGTGAGGCAAATTGCCTTGGACCCCAGAGTGAATCTCAGTCTCTGGATGAATAAATATCAGATTTTTTCTGTGACAGTCTTTTCCCCTTAACAGGCTGGCACAATTCTCTAAGAGATGTTTAGCTCTAGTCCTTTACTTCCTTAACAGAAAAATGGAAGCTAACCTTCTCAGCAGAGGTTGGTGAAAATGTATGACTCTTTTTCAAAGTTTAACAGGTTTAAGTTTTTTTTTTTTTTTTGTTAATGTTAAAATTAGATCAGTGAAACTGCAACAGATAGGTATTTAGAGGAAAAGCTGTGATAAAATAATTTTGGGGAACAGAAGTTATAAATGTCAAATGTATCAGGAGATACAGAAATTTTAGAGAATAACTCTAGGTCCTTCCTAATTGTTTGGCTACTGAGGTTTTGCATGCATCTTTCACTACAGAGTAACTTTTCTCAAGGTAGGTTTTCCTTGGTATAGGTCTTTGTGCATAACCACAGTGCATTGAACACCATCAAAACTTTGTGCTGGATTGCTACCAAGCATATTTTTCCAAGGGTGACATTTTTGTTACTGGACTTTTGGACCTTTCTATGTTGAATTATTAGTACAGATGAATATCTATCCACTATTCATAGAACATCTATCTTGTCTGCATGTTTTGGACAGTATAGAAATGTTGATAACTGGAAGCAATTTCTCACCAAAGACAAAGCAGAGTATTAAATAATTAAATCTTTCAAAAGAATAACAGAAATATATGGAGAGCATTCATAATTCTCAAGTTCAGACACCTTATTCCATTACTTGAACTAGCCAAATTGCTACATCTAGTGTAGGAAAAAAACCCAAAACTGGGACAAAACAAAGACTCAAGGCACATTATTCCAGGTGATAGAGATGATATTTCTTTTAATGCCTCTGTAGATGTCTGGGGCATTCCAGTGTGAGATGTACATGTCTGGGTCTGTCACTCTCAACAGAGATTTCACAGAATCATAGAATCATAGAATGGTTTTGGTTGGAAGGGACCTTAAAGTTCCAACCCTGCTGCCATAGGGGTTTGTTTCTGGGTGCTGAGAAAACTAACCAAGGAAGATATTGCAGAAAATAAGCAGCTTTATGTGGGGAGGTTTCACCATTCACTGTGGATATACAATCTTGTATGCAAACTAGGCAAGGTTTTGACAAGTAAAACAGCAGGAAGTTTTGACTTAATTTTTGGGTCTGTTTACTTTTTTTTAAAGCACTTACTTTAAAAGAATGAAAGTGAAATCAGAGGGTCTCACAATTTTATCTCTGAGATACACTTTTTTAAAAATCAAGTTAAGTCACTTGTGGCTTCATTGTAACTGTGGACTGGAAAGACAACATGGGTAATCAGAAAAATGAAAATGAAAACTGTTTTTGTGTAAGTTCTTTTCCTTTCTAGCTGGGAAAGTTCAATAGACAAATTTTGTACTATGCAGAGCATACATAAAACATATTTACAAGGATTTTAGGGGTAGTTATATTTTTTATATTTATGTAAAACAGAAAACAGTTCTTATAAGAACTCAAGTCAACAGTCAAAAATTTAAAGTGAAATTGTGAATAAGCATAATTATAAAACAGTTAAAACCAGGGACAATTTCTCATCTCACCTCCAAAGCAGAGTTTAAGTGTTCCCTGAACACTTTATGAAAATGATATCAAAATGTAACACTGACATTCTATCCTAAAGGAATAATTTAATTAACTGCATTTACAATCAGCAGTTTGGAGACATTGAAACAGTTACCAAGATGTCCCTCAGTTAGCATGATAGTGTGTAAGCTATGTAGGCAGCCTTAAAAGGAACTGAAGTTGACATTAAGGTTTTTATGCTATTACTGAGAGCTGTTATGGAAAGCATCCTTCCTCCACATGTAAATAACCTGCATTGCATCCAATGGTTCTCAAGGCTGGGCAAGGAATGCATCTCTGCTAGCACAATAGCCAAAACACAATTGTCTCTCTTCAGGGTGGGCAGAAAGTTGGGAGCAGCATCTGGAGCATTAGAGGAACTGACAAGTTATGTTTTTATGACCTGCTTGAAACAATCTGTTTCGACATTTCAGGAATTACCACAGCTTCTGGGAAAAGCCAAACATGTAGTCTGATCCCAACAAGCCAGTGGTCTGTGTTGAAGTTTAATTAAGCCACCTACTGAGAAAGCTACCATAGGGGAAGCTCTTCTCTGAGCATGGGGTTTGCAAGCCAGTGGAGAGCATCCAGGGAAGACAGCAGTTTCAACACCCAGTATATTTGCCCTAGTTCCTATGAATTACACGCCCTACTTCTTATGAATTATGCATACTGAAAGCTCAGTAAGGAATAATCTCCACAAATTTAGTCATTACAATGCTGAACTAGTCAGTTTATCAATCCATAAATAAAGTATATATTTTACCCACCCTACTAGTTTAGTTTTGTAATTGAGCAGTATAGTTAGGCCTTAATTAGTTTACAGATTGTCAATACCATGATCTATTTACTTTTTAAGCTTCTTCTGGCTTAGTTTTAATCCATCACTATCAGTGAATTTTCAGAAAGCTTCGTGATGTGATGCAGTATGTCTCTTGCGTCCTTAGATAGCATGATATAAGAATGAAAACAGGCGCCACGCCAGAGAACAAAAATCATTAGATGGAATTAAAGAATTTGCATGTAATAGGTGTTTATATTACATTAGAAAATGAGCTCTTAACTATAAATAATTTTAAAACAATTCAGGTATATATTCACAGAATTGTTCCTTAAATTTTTGGTACAATACATTGTGAAGAGGTTATGAATGATTTTTAAATAAACACTGTGATGATGTCAGTGGGACAGTTCCTGCAAGTAAAAATTCCCAGGGCTGGGGCCAGATTTGAAAAGTTTATGTGAGGTTTTTTTAAGTGTAAGTGCAGCTTGGTACTCATCGGAGCTTGCTAAGATTAGTTTGTAGACCATAAAAGGAAGTGATACATGACTACACTCCTCTTTCCTCTTGCCTCTTTGTCCTCTCACTTGTTGCTGTTTTTAGAATCAGTCCCATGTTCTACCTGCTACATGAAAACTGTTTTTTAATTTTGAATGAAAATTCATTTTGTAGTTTTGAGACACTTCTTAAAAATATCTTTCCCAACACGTTTCTGCTTTATTGCTTCATCTACTTTGTCCTATCCACCACTTTAAAAGGTGCCTGTTTGTTACAGATGGTGCCTTATTTTAGCTTGCAAGGAATTCTTTTATTTGGGAAATCATGATAACTTGTGGATATTTGTATTATTGTCAAATGCCAGCATTTTTGGTTTGTTTGTAGTAATCAACCATTTTCTAAAAGTGGGGAAAGTAGGGAATTTCTATATCTATCTCAGGTTTAATCTTATCCTAACAAAAATCCTGAGGATGTTAGAGGGTGCTATTTTCCTATATGGGCTACACAAATACTCAGAATTCATCTTTCACTAGTGTTTGCATCTCACCCTGGGGAAGCCCTGTCTGTCAGGAAGGTTGGAATTTTTAAAAACTTAAATGTCATGTATAGAAGTTATGAAATAATGCTTTCCATAGATGAATTATGTTGCTTGCCAGTCAAAGGTAGTGATATATTCCTCCATGAAAATTTGGTAATTTAGTAACTTAGTAATTTGTGCAGTATACATGACGAGGGGTAATGAGGTTCCTCAATTTACTGGAAAAACACTCAGGATTTTTTGAAGTATGAAGAAATTCAATGGCCTGGGAGATGTTTTCTGTAAGTTTCACTTGTTTGAAGATTGCAATGATATTTCTCTGTTTTCCAGTTTAAAAACTTAGAGTCAATCTCCACTAAAATTCCAGGGAAAACAATACACTGGCTTCCTTGAAAACTAGAATGACAATCTACTTTTTTATCTGCTACTGAAAAGTTCCAATATTCTTTAATTCTTCCAAATCATGACTTCAAGTAAAATTTATTTAAACCATTGCCTGCTACCCAGATGTGGCAACATTAAAAAAAATGCAGCAAACACAGCAGAATTGAAAAACTTAAAAATTACTCTTGATTTGAAACTATGGTATAGAAATTCTTGTTCTTCATAGTAAAATTTTAAACACATTAACTTAATAGAAGACATGAAATAACTGCATAAATGATACACACCTACATGCAATAGTTAGACTGTAAAATTGCATGATTTTACTTGCTGTAATTCAGATATGCTAGCAGAGAATTAGGATATCAGCTTTACAACTGTAAGTAACAATCACTTTTATCATTGAAGGGTTTTTTACATAAAAAATTCAATGGTTTCATTAAAAAAGGATATACAAGATGTTCACACTGTACACATATGTATATGTGATGAAATAGTTAAATAAAGAACTAGAACTGATAAGATTAAGATCCTGAAGAATGGGCTATACGGGCAAAAGATCCCCAGATTGGTTTGGTCAGACACACACAGGTTCTTAAAAGAAGCCGCCTATAAGCTTAGAAGCTTGAGCAACTGACAACCAGAACAGGAAAAACAACATAAGACATGAGATAGCTGGGCTCTAAGTCACATTTAAACAGCCAGTAAATGGATCTTTGCAGAGCTGAACCTTTAGCATCTTCAGGTTTTGTCAGATATGCCAGCTGTGTAGGATATGAGCACAAGGCCGGCTGCAGGGGTCAGAGCACGATGCAGGGAGCAGCTTTGACACCCTTGATGTTCAGGGGTCATATGTTCTTCTTGGTTTTCAGCGTGTTGTGGATTTTACCCACAAAAATGAAACCTAGGTGAGGAATAACTATAGCAGCTCCTCCATAGAGCACAAAGTTTAGGCTGGCAATGCCACAGAGTCACAGGAGGAAGAGTTTATCTATCTATAAATAATAGGAAGTGAACCAGTGACTCAATTTTTCTTGTTTTGATTTCGTATATGGGTCCTTCTTTACAGGGTTGCTAGAACAAGATGAGTTTCAGTCACCTGACTAAGATCATCTGTTTGAGAACATTGATTGGATTAGTTACTTACTTCAAGGTTTCTTACACATGGCCCTGGTACACTTTAAGAAATACTCTTTATACAGTTATAGATTTTACAACAACAATACTTATCACAAGGAATAGTGTCTCCAAAATTACAAATGTATGCTGAAGGTGCTATAAATGTAATTTATGATCATGTTTAAAATTAAAATAGCTACTTACATTTCAGTTGAATTAGAGGAGAAAGCATGCTTGGGCCTTTTGGTTTTGTTTTTGCCATGTACAAGATTAGGGTAGAATCTTAAGTAAATTGGATTAGTGTCCTTGTGTAGTCTGCAAATAGAGGATATCTATAAATAACCTTAAGTCTTAGTTTAGTTTGTATTTTAACATGTTCCAGAGTGAGAGTATGATGTGACCATGAGGTAAACTTTTATATGATGGAAGAAAAATGACCTGGGGCTGTTTCTCATGAAAATAACTTCATTTCAAGGCCATTCCACAGTTTTTCTCAGAAAGACGAGAATAGATTATATCATTTTTATTCCAGTTGCCCAGTAGCTTATTCTTGGAGCATACTCTGTCTGAATTTAGAAAATGGAAATAAAGATAAATTCACATACCAAAGAATGGAAGGTATAATAACAACTGACAGGTATATCAGATTATTCATTTGTCATAACATCAAAAGATCTTCAGCTGAAGGTACAGACCAGTGGGAAGGTTAAGGTTCATGCACTCCTGGGACTGTTTTGGGATGACAGCATGAATGTTTGTTTGCTTGTTCAATGAGTAATGACCTTCAAAATGCTACAGGAATGAAGACATGCAAATGTCAAGAGAAAGTCTCTCCTCAGGAAACTGCCAGTGTTACAAATGATTTTTGCTGATTGTCTGAGTTTCAGTGGAAAAAGGAAAAAGACAAGTGTCCAGGTCCTTTGACTTTCTTGCTTTTATTGAAATAATTTTTGGTTTTAATCAGAATTTGATACTTTAAAAATATTTGCTTCATGCAGGAAGAATTGCCTTGATAACCAGTTCATATGATTTTGGATTCCAGAGCTCTTTTGACACCTCAAAAAAGAACAAGAGGAGGGAAACCCCTCAAAAATCTAACAATGCAAGTGTTCACTGGGACCTGCAGCACTTCAGATGTCATGCATGCAAACAACACACAAATTAATTTCTCAGTAGTAAAGGTGGCAAGAGTGCAGCCTTCTGTATGTTGTATGAGTGTAAATCTATATGAGCGGTGACAAATATCGACCCCAAAATGACAATTCAGCCTTATCTCATAGGGGATTTTTCTGGGCACTCTTTCCCCTGAGTTAGTTTCTGCAACGAAAAATTCTAGAGGGACTTACCAACATCAGAAAAATACTTGATTAATTTGTGAATACAAGCATGCAAGTACTGACATTTTTTAAAATGCAAGGTGTGAATGGGAAAATTAACTACAATTAAATGAGGGAAGGACTGACATAAGATTTAGCCAAAAAGACATTTCACTTTCTGATAAAAATGTTGTGAGGTTTATTTTTTGCTTGTTTCTGTTGTCCTTTAATTTTAAAATTGCAATTGAAGCAGAGAAGGTGTTTTTCGAATTATAATGTGTGATTCCTAGAACTGGCATATTTCTGTTCATTTATAGTATTTAGAGATCACAAGAAGATAATAGAACTGCTTTAGTGATAGACTTTTATCTATGCTTCCTTCCTGGCCTGCTAATAAGTTTTGCCTCTTACCCTTCTTTGGGTACTTAAGTTCAGCGACAGTGGTTTGTTGCTGCTGTTGCTGTTGCTGTTGTTGTTCTCATTGCAGTTACTCAAGGTTTTTTCAAGTCTCATGTTGCAAGCAGTTTCACAAAGCTTCAAGGTCTGAATAAAGAGGTCACTTAAATTCAGGGTCAGTATGTGTTCATTTGTACACTCCTGAGTCACTAAATGGCAAGCTCATAGTCAGTAATTTAAAAAGGAAAAAAAATTTCTGTTACCTGTCCCTGGCTTAGTGAGTTAGCAAACAGGATTGAGTAAAAATAGGAGAGTTAATCATCTGTAGTACAGACAGCAAAGCTGTTTCTGAGTGGGAATAGGTCACTTGTGCTCTGTCACATCTCAGTCACCGTTTGTTGTGCCCATGTTAGAGCAGCAATGGAGTTATTGCCCCACAGGTAAATTCAAACAGGCTCACAGAACCCTCCACACTCTACCATCCCCACCTAATCACAAACTGCTTCCCTCTTGGAGCAGCAGATCACAAATGTAAAACTGGTGTGGGTGTGTGTGTGTGTGTCTGTGTCCAAAATCAAACAAAATATAGCAAGTCAGGAATGCTATTTAGATGAAACATCTGTAAAGATACAAACAGAATTTTATGGACTGAACCAGTCTCTTTGTTGCCTTCCTACCTGCAAGAAAGGCGAAGAGAGAGAAAGATGAAGTAATGACAACATTTGTGGATTCTTTTCATTTGAAAGAAAATGATCAGAGTCATCAATGACCGCAAAGTAGAAAAGATGCCCAGTGTTTTAGATGCTGTGGGCTATCTTCTTGAACTAGTTTCTTTGCAGATATTCACTTAGTGCCTGATTCTGCCTCACTTGGAGCACACTAAGCAGCATTTTTGGGAAAATGCTGTACTCAGGATGGTCATTGTCAATTCATTTTGAGGTGAATACTACACTGTGGACACAGCCTGTGCTAAAGGCTCAGTGCAACTAATGAGACTCAGGGACGTGAAGTATTGTACTCCCTCCAAAAAGGGGCACCTCTATTGTATGAGAGACAGCTGCCTTTCAATGATTTCTGTAGATAGGTAAATGCAGGCAGGGGCTGACTGCTCCTCCCTCAGCATACGGAAGTGCACCTTATTATTAGGATGATGGATTAATTAACTGCCCAATTAGCTCTCTTCCACCATTGTCTTCCACAGAGTATTCAGTTTTCTATCTCCCACATCAATCAAAAATTGTGAGTCTTTGCCTTGTAGTTTCAGAATATGACCACAAGTACGGTTCAGATCCTTCCAGGACTAAGGTCTCAGGTACATTTGAAATAAAAGATGATTGTCAGCTTTGTCATAACCTTTTGGGATGACTGCCTTTCAGATCTTCAAGAAGTCAATAAACTGAAGCTATTGAATGAATAGCTTGTCTGTGTAAAAATAATCTGTATCAAGAAAGTATAGTAGAATAATGATCTAAAAAAATATTAGTTTTAATTCATGCATGAAAGTGACCTGATGGCTCCTAAAAGATTAGCTATGATTAGACTAATTCTCTTTTCAAGTAGATTAAAAATGAGACCTTATAAATATCTAGGTAATAAATTCATGCTAAAATTATTAACCTGATTAATTGCTTAAATGGGATAGATTATTCCAAGTAAGTCTTCAAATATGTTACAGGAAAAAAATAATATCACACCTCATAAAAACAATATTCTTTTATTGAGTTTTTTAACATTCCAGAGTTCATGAAAGCACATTAATTATATTTTTTATTTTCAAATAATATATGCAGATAAAAGGCTACACCTTGTTTCATTTATATGGTCATGTGTAAAACTAACAAACAGTGAGATTGAGGAATTTCTTAATCAAGATCTGAGACTGATTCTTCTTGCTATTAAAGGAAAAATCACATATTTTGAGCTTCTCCACTTTTTTTATAATTTACGTTTAGTCTTCAAGAAATTCAATTTTTTTGAGCTGAAAGACAGTTGTTGATATGAGATCACTCTTCAAAGAAAGAGTAACTTTATACTTTTGGCAGCTAGTGTTACTCTATGTGCACACCCTACCAAGACCAATTGCTAAAAATTCTTTAATTAGATATGGTATGATAGGTGCTCACTCCCTGGTTCTTCCTCATGACAAGGTCAATATTGAAGGATAAATTTCATTTATTTTATTAATTATATACTGAGAAAATAATAAACACAAGCTGAACTGTACTTACAAGATTATCTGGGAAAATATTATTATCACTGTATTGGTAAAAAGGTTATGATAGACTGATCAAATTATTGAAGGAAATTCCCTGGAAAACAACTTCCATGAAAACTCATGTTATTTCAGAGACAGTCAATTGACTAAATATACATATATATATATATACTTCCTTTCTACAATTTACAAAATCCTTCTACTGAAATGACTGGAACTCCGAAAAATGAGGATAGGCTGAGAGAACTGGGTTTATTCAGCCTTGTGAAGAGAAGGCTTAGGGAAGATCTTATCACCATCTTCCAGTATTTAAAGTGGATCTACAAAGAAGGTGGAGACTCCCCTTTTAGAAGGAGTCACATGGCAAAGGCCAGGCATGAAGGAATATAAATTATTCCTGGGGAGATTTCATTTAGGCATAAGAGAAAAATTTTTCACAATGAGAGCAGTCAGCAATTGGATCAATCTCCCCAGGGACGTGGTAGATTCCCCAACACAGAACAAGGCACTTTGGACCACACTTTTGCCAAGAATTGGCAAAAATGGTTGGACCAGATGATATTTGAGATTTCTTTTAACCTGCTTTTCTTTGATTCTATGATTGAAAGTCAGTGTGGAAAAAAATGTTTTAGGCCTTAGTTACAATACAAATATTGAGATGCTGGTCACCTTTGGCCATGCTACCATCTTGGTAACTAGTCTATCTGCAAATTGGTCTTGCTAATAATGTTATTGTTCTTGCTGTTTGTATGCTTGGATTTTTTAAAATTGATTGAAATCCAGCATTGCCATAATCATCTGCCAGATTGCCAGATGATTATGAAGGAGGTCTGAATATCACAGAAGACGGTTTCTTTTTTTTCTCTGATACAGCCCCTTAATAAAATTTCTGATTGTATTTCTTTCATTCAAAGTAGGTAGCGCTTCTTTCCTAAGGCTAGATAATTCTTTCATCATGATGGGTTTATGAGTAAGGTACTATTCAACATAGTGATATCACTGTCTAGCTTATGTGTGCTGTTCATTTGCAATTCTTAAACTGTACAGAAAATCTGTCTTAATCTGTTGTAAGTCTAACTTAAAAGAGTTAGAAGTCATGCAAAATCAAGGGTAAAAAGAGAACCATCGTGATCCCGTCGTTAACAACTTTAAACCAGTAAATGGAGTAAGTCCTTACATGAGTGGGTCTATTTTGAATATAAAAAAGTTGTTCTCAGTGTTGGAAAAGGTAACTGCTCTTTTGCTCCTATTTTCCTCTCAAGATTTTTATTCAAATAAATTGTAAAAAAAAAATTTAAAACATCAAATAGATTGTTATTCAAATAATTGCTTGAATCATAAAAGAAAGAAAGAGAGTATGAGGCATGTAACTATCTAGAGCAGTCAAGGCAGTCATTTTTGTGACTTACTCATGCCATTGATGGTGTACCACAATGCCTGTTGCTACTGAACAGGAAACAAAACCAATTGTGTACAATATGTATATTAATATGTACAGCGTGAAGAGAAAACAGATGGCAGGGATGCATAAAACTTTAATATCCTCCAATCTGTTTACTTATTTTAATCAGCTGTTATAATCATCACCCACTGTGTGCTTTGTTTACGTGGGGAATTGCTGGTGTGATCAAGCAGAAGAAAATCCAGAGAAATATGCCAGATCCCAAAACTGGTAATTAGAATCAGAAAGCTACTATGTGCTACAAAGGATTAGGACAGACCAGAAGACACCATGAAGAGTTAGCATTCACTCAGGAGTGCATTCACTCACAACACAGCTGAGGTGAAATCTGCCAGTGTAGATTTAGCAGGTGACACATATGGGAGGATGCTCTGTTAGCACTGGCCTGTATGGCTCACATTTCTGTACCCCTTGAAATGCTAACTCAAGCTTCTTTTCTGGATGCAGAATGTTTTTATCTCAGTTCTTATTCCCTTCATAAAGTACTTAGATATTTCTAGCAAAAGCTGCAAGATGTAATCTTCAATATGATTTCTATGCTTAAAAAGTGACTTGGATGGAGAAAGTGGGGTTTTTGGGGGTTCTTTTTGATGTACTCAAAATCAAATGCACAATTCATAATTCAGTTGAAAACATCTGTCTTCTAGTGCTGAAGGTGAAAGAACCATGCTAAAAATGAAGCCCCTCTGAGATTTAAAATAATTTTTGTACAAACCTTTAGAAGCCCAATGTGGACTTTAGAACAGTGTTTGACAAATGTCTTACTCTGGACATGGTCAGATGAATAGGGTAGAGGAATCTTCAAGTAGATGATAGGACATAACAAGTGTATGTGTTATGGTAAATAGCACATTTATTTTAAATTTGCATGCTCTGCTCTGATGTCAGTTGTTTCCTGATGCAGTAAGAATGTTTGTCTCAGGCTTGCTGTAGAAGATGTTGTCCAAAAAACCAACATTTTACTGGTTGTAGGAAAGAAAAGTGCTGCTCTCCAAATAATAATGTTTTTATTGCAAATGCCATTTTGTATTCAGTTAGGAAAAAAAAGGAGGGAAAATGATGGGTATGAGTTGTTAATATTTTTATATGCAGCACAGAAACTGATTTTTATACTAAACATAATTTACAAACTGATTTTATGATACTTAATAATAGAAATGTTTAGCAAAAATTTTCTCTGAGAGGAAAGAAGTGGTGTAAAGGAAAAAAACCTGGTGTTAATCAAGTTGCTCAGGGCCCCACAAATTCACTTCCTTGTCCAAAGTCAATAGAAGCTCCTTCTTCCTCTTCAGTAAGTGGAAGGAAATGTACCTGCTAGGGACTTTGACCCAGATTTTGTCATTCTTGAGCTAGGGAAATCCTAGCCTATAATTAAAAGTGAAGTAGCTAATAAATTATGAAGGAAGTAATCTTGCTATAGAAACAACCACCTGAGAGGTGACTGCTGATCTGCAATCCACTGTGCTGTGGGCTGCAAAACTGTCTGATGGGAATGAGGAAATGCATCCGGGGAAGGACCAATGGCAAAACTAATCTTCGAAAGTCATTCTGGGAGGGATATTCCAATTTTCCTCCTACACGGATTCTTTCAGGAACATTGTCTCTGTCATTATTTCCTCCTCTCTATCGTGGGTAAAATAACAATTACCTTTGAGAAGTAATTCCAGTTAGTAATAATGTTGACAATAGGTTCAAGATGGCTGCTTAATACAGGTATTTATTTAAGAACTTAATATTAATCCTTGAACTTCAACAAAGGACTAAAAGTCTGCGGAACAGCAAACAAGTCAGTGGCTGTGGCTGGATCCATTCTCTTGATGTGGAGTTGTCCAAGCTGAGGCACAGTTCTTCGCAGCAGAAACTCCCAGCAGCAAAACAGGAGTGAATAGAAGACTGATTTAATTTCCTCTGTCAGCCTATATGCATTTTCTAGAATGTGTTTGCTCATCTAAAAGGCATCAAATAATTCCCCTTCCCTAAAATTGTAGGGTTTAGAAATGGAATGATGATAAAGGTACACTAGGCTGTTTCTGTTACCTAACAGTCCTGTGCCTCCTTTTATTTGACTACGTTTTTTTTAATTGGATAAAAGATAGTATTTTATCTTTTTTGTTTTACTTTTGTACCGGATTCCATGGAGGGAAGAGATTAGCACCTCCAGTATATGAAGGTGTGTTATCCTCAGATGACTAATGTTGAAGATCCAGGTAGAAATGCCTGTTGGAAAGTAGAAAAGTTTTTCAAACATCATTTCAAGAAGTGGATTTATACTACCAACCAGATACAAGTCCTGTAAATAAGCTGTTTCACTTTTCTGTAATTGCCAGGTATCTACATGTTCTTTTATGTTTCAATTATAGCTCATTGCATTAATGCCTACATATATGGCAAATTATATTTGAAAGGCTTTTTGTTTATTATTATATTTAAAGTTCATTGTGGATTCAGCAGTGTGTACCCAAGTGGCAGGTCAGCTGAGGTAACTCTTGTGCCTCCTATCTTAGCAAATGTAGTTGAAGAATGAACCAGAGAAGTTGAAAGCCAAACAAACCTGAACACTTAGCTCAGCTCATGCACGCCATGAGATGCACACAAACAGATGGGCAGAACCTTCTCAGATAAACTTCAGCAAATATGATGGAGTAGCAGAAATACCAAGCCTGCCCAGTGTCAGCTGAATGATGGCAGGTTTGATACAGTCCCCTAGAAATCATGCATAAGGCTTACAAGACCCTCAGTCAAACAGAAATAAGAAAATCTTAATATTTGGGTTGTACCATTTGACCTTTCCTGACACTAAACAAACCAAAAAAGCCTTGGGAAGTGACTGAAGAACATCAGTTTGTTTACATGAAGATTCCTTGATTTAAAAAAAAAAATCTATCCTTGCTTGACTTCTTACTTAAGTATCAGGCTGCATGTCTTTGCTTCTGTCAAGTTTATACATTCAGAAATTTTTGAAAGGTTGAATCACAAAGCTTTTTAATCACATACACTTAAATAAAAACCTAATGCTGACCTGCCATGACAATCAGGCACAGTTTAAAATCAACTCACAGGAAGACAAAGTTATGTTTAGTTTGGAGAGTTTTTACATCTACTTTATATAAACTAACAAAGCTGTTAAGAGCAAATGGAAATGACATGAGAGAAAGAGGTTATACCAGGCAAAGCAGATTTCTTGGTTTTCCTTTCTATTTTAGTCAAAACAAATGCATTTAACCATTTAAATACAAGTCTGTTGACATAGATGTAATTGTATTAATCTCAGCTGCACAGAAGGTTTGACTTATGACAGAAAGAAATATCTTCTGTTTTCTTTGATTGAATTCTATTAGTTTGACCTGGATCTCTGCCTTGGTGCTAACCATATGACAAAAATAAGATATTTAAAATTTTTAATACTATATCTTGGCATACAACTTCAGAAATAGAAATGTTAGAACTATAAGCTGATATAAGTCTCACATAGAGTACAACATTATTATATTACAAAGAGGAAAAATCTAAGATGCAAAACAGTGACATGGAAAGACATGTAAAGCATTCAAGAGCTTGTTTTATAATGACAATCAGTACCATGTGTCATGGTCTGCTTGGAAAAAAAAGGCTTTTGAAACTGAAGCAAATAGGTTTTTATACACTCATTTAATAGGAAATCTAATCAGCACTGACACACAAATGAAGTATATAATGCATAACTTAAAGTGTAAGAAACAATTGCATAAAACAATATGCTTTCACAGTATTCAGCAGGTATATGGTGGATTTATGTGGAGCTGTAGCAGACACTCTTTGATTAATTCAGCTCTGTGATGTCAACGTTATGGTAGAGATGGAAGAGAGATAACAAATAAACTTATCCCCACATTCCAGCCTTCATTTTCTATTTTTCACTGAATTGAAGTTCAAATGTTACAAAGTATAGAACAAGCAAGGTGAAGTGAGCTCAGCTTTTGTGAAAAATGGACAGGAGGAAAAGACAGGGACTGGAACTTCACCAGATGGATATTTCTTTGTATTAATACCCTATTCATCTATCAACTTTTGTTTACACATAATACACAAATATATAGAAACTCATTATCAACACATTAAAAACCCAGTGTTGCATTGCTTTATTAAAACTGCAAAATCATGCATCTGAAGGCAAGGAAATCCTGGAAGAGGTTACCTGGGAAATATCCATTCGGCACATTTTTGAGAAGGTTTCTGATTTGTACAAATTGTGATGTAACTTTAATTAAATGATTTTTTTTCAGGGGACCCCTGTTTCATTCACAGTACAGAGTGGATGATGCTTGCTTAATGAGCAGCTGCTCAATACTGGTTTTGTTTCATTGTTCAGCATGTGTGGTCCCATTTGTTATTTACTAGACACTAACAATCCAGATCCCTACTGAGGACTATTAATTTCCTCACAGACTTTTCTTTTCTGATTTCACTGTCATGTAGGAATACATCACATAAGCCTTCTCAGCACCCTGTGATACCCAGGATGACGTCATTCCCATCAGAGATGGAGATTTGATATGTAAAGGGATTCAAGTCCAGAATTTCTATTGCATGGCCAGCTTAAGACAACAGTGGATTCTTTATTCATAGGCTAAAACTTTGTATGCTAGCTCTATCTGTTCAAATATATCTCACCCCAACTTTTACCATAAGTGAGGACTCCAATGGTTAACCTAAGTTTGGATTAAGTGACTTGAAAATCATCGAACAACATCTTTTTGATGATGATATTTCTCTGAGACAGTATTCAGCTCTGATAAATATGAGACAGCTTTCTTTTCCTAACAATCCCTAACAATCTGGCTTTTCCCTAGCAGCTGTAGGAACTTCATGGTGAACAGCTTCCATTGCCTCTATGGCGTGTGATGATTGAAATACTGAGCTGTGTACTGGACAGTTAACATAATGTATATTCACAATGGGGAAGGTAAATTCAGATTGCATCAGCAATCTTAGTTCTGATGTGTTGACATCTATCTACTCAGTTTTATAATCCTTGTAATATTCCTTTACCATACCTTTCACATATGGCTAAAAAGACAGAAATCTTAAAGCAGAATCCGCCTGACTGCTTATCACTGTTGCTTCTATGCGTTTCAGTAAATCAGTGCTGCTTTGGGATTAACAGATAACAAGGGCTCTAATCCTTTTTCTACTCTCTCTTTTAGTTCCCAGTTTAAACATCCTTGCCTGGCTATCAGAGTGAGACAGAGTAAGCAACAACCCATAGTGGAGCTTGGTACTGGGTATTATTTGAGAACCATCAAGATTAGTGCTTCTATCCTGTTTGTTTGCTGCACTTCCTTGCTCCACTACTGTGCTATGCTCGCTGGGTCTCCACTTTGCTAGCAGGTCTCTGTTGGGCCTGGAAGGTTGGTCAGAAAGCTGTGACCATTCACGCTGTGCAGCTGCTCATAGCTGCTGGTCCCTCATGCTGCCTGCCAGGGTCCCTGGGCATTTCCCAGCAGATATCACATTTCCAGAATCCTCTCTGACTTGCAAGACGTTTCTTCCTGTCAGGTTCCTCACTTTTCCTTTTTTAGACCCTCTTTTATTTTCTGTGGCAGCTTATCAGAAACCCTCCTTTTTGGCATTCAAAACCTACTCTCAGGAGTTCATTTTTCCCTCCTAAATGATGTATGCACTGAAGCACAGTATGTGGTCTTCTCTCTAACTGGGGAATGCATCTTATATCTTTAATTAATATCGGAATTCAGGAGGTACTTCTCTTGTTTAGTCTAGGTGTTACCAAAATTTATGACCAGCTGGAAGTAGTGGCATCCAGGAGGTAGCAGATTTCCACTTTAGGTTTCAGAAGTTTGGTCAGGCATTCATCCCCACACAGACATGTACTCAATTGTGTGCCGCCTGTTAGTATTCAAAATTTAAGGTACTATCAAGCTCCTTGTTTTCAGGCTTCATGCTCAAACAAGCTTACTTTCTGTTTCTCATTCTCCAAAGCCAAAGGACGACTATGAGAAAAAGACAAACCTGTCTGGAAAGTCTGAGGTCAGACCACGGGGAAGGTCAATCCTAAAATGAACTATTCTGATTACATTTATATTTGAAACAAGTACATTCTGAAAACTGTGAGAAACTTGCCCATTACTCAGTGATGCTGAAGTCAGAGACATGATTTTCCTAAAAGCTAAAAGTTTCTTCCAGGCACTTATGGACCACAGTTTTTCACATGATTTTAATTTACCTTTTGCAAGTGATGTCAAATCACATTTCCAAAATAAAACACTTCATTCATTTGCTGTGGCCCTTATTCTTCCTCTTTACAGCAATGACCATTTATTAGTTTGGGGGTTGATGAATTAACCCTATCATCACCCACTGGCCAATACAAATATTTTCCTTCACTTCATTTCCTTAAGCACTTAAATCAAACTGTGTGGTGATGAGAATGATAATGGAAATTAAATTTCCCTTTGGTATATGTCTTCAGCTCCAATTTAAATTTCAAGATGTCAGGCACAAACTTCATGCTGAAAAAATATGAATGTCATCTATGCAGCAGTCTAGCATGTTCCCATTATTATTTTAATGCATAGGGTATAGTTTGTATGTGCTATTCTAGGGATGGAACATTTTGCCTAAAGAGGCAGAACTCAGTCACAGATTTTTAGAGATTTCTGTGAGAAATAAGACTTGGCTAGGTTATTGTTTCAGTTCAGTTCTGTCACTCAATAATAGTGTAAAATATTTCCTTTCTAAATAACACCCTGGCACCATTTTTGGAATGAAAGCAGTTCAGCATGCATACTATTGACCCTATGTGTAATTAACAGAATGTCTTTTGTACTGCATTCTTCAGTAATTCTAAAAAGCTTATTTAAATGTCCAGCCACTATCTGGCTGCAGAATACCCTACTACAAGTAAGAGAAGTTATTAATTTTCTGGAGTTAGGAGGGATGTTTGTACCATGGAAAGTGATATTGTCTGGTTAAATTGCATGCTGAGAGTTTTTATAAGCATGGTCACTATTTCATAAAACAATAAAGATAAAAATGTATAATTTATATCACTATAGAGTCATTATACACACCACAGTTTTAAACACAAATTTGGACCTGATTACAAGGATTACGTATTGATCACTAGCATGGCAATACTGAATTCTGATATGCTAACATATCAGTAGTTTGACCCACAAAAGCCTCTTGCTCACTCCTCTGCTGCAGCTGGACCCAGGAGACAAAATCTAACTGAGTTCTTGAGTTGTGATAAGAACTGGAAGAGAGATTGCTCACTAAATACCCTCAAGGACAGAAGAGGTTCATCTCAGAAATAGAAAGAAAATTTATTGCTAACAAAATCAGAGCAGGGTAATGAGAAGTAAAATAAGACCTTAAGTATATCAGGGAGCAGTACCATGGGTTGAGCATGAATTGTATACTAATAACAGTCCAAAAGCTTACTACACAATTTTAGATTAGTTATTTCTAGGCCTGTTTCCATAAAAAGATTGAAAGTGCTTTGCTTTTGTGGAAAGTCTAAATTAACCATTTTGTTGACTCCTCCCCCAGTTTTTAGCCAGTTGCTGCTGAACTGGTTTTATATCTGCCTTCTTTATTTTCCCAAGGGTACATCCTTTTCTACAAAAGAATGGTTGGTAGGTTGTTTTGGGGGTTGTTTTGCTTTATTTTGAACCTGGTAGTTCACTTTCAATTACTGAAATACACAATCACATATTCAGAACCCTGACTCCTTACACATAATGTACCAAGAAGGGTTTTGTTTTTAGTGGGAATAAAGACAATAACACCCGGAGACAGAGGTGTGTCTTTTGTCCCACAATCCACCGACTGTGGGACAAAGCTGAGAGTAAATATAATATAAAGTTGTTACAGAGACCAACAGCAAAGACTGTAATAAGAGGTCAAAGATACAATGACAGTGCCCTAAAAGACTTCATGGTTCAACAACTTCCTAAGACATACATCTGTACGTTTAACAGCCCTTGACAGATTTTGTTTTCTTGGCTATGTACTGCATAAAACTATTCTTGTTCATGGAAGGATTTAAAATTTAGTCTCAAAATAGTGTTTTAGAAGGAAGACTTAGGGTACTTAATTTTTCTTTGAAGGGCTGTTTATGTATTTTGCAATAATTTTCCATTGGACAAAGCAAAGTAGAAGCCCAGGGGATGTGGATGCTTTTCACTTAGGTGAAAACTCAGATACAGTCATCCTCTCTTCAGCGCTCTTTTTCTGGTCTCCAGAATGAGTAATAATTTTCTTCACAGTAGTTTGATAGGAGGAATAGGAAATGTTTTCTCTAGGTCTAACAGTGCTATATTATGGTACAATTATGAGATTCTTGGTTTGAACCTGTCAGCCTGTGATCTTTGAATCTGTCTTTAACAGTGTGAATTAGTGTTTAGATGAGTATGCATATGTACATATATACATATATATACACATATGTAAAACATAGGTACCCTCTAATCTCAGATATCTATCAATTTGAATAAGATCAAGCAACCTTACTAAATCTAAATGATTTTTCTAGGGATATTTCCCAGGTCAAATCCAGGCCAGTTTCTCACTTTTTCATAGTATGTGTCGGTTTTGTAGTCAGTCATTTAACACTATACAGGTTAGATCCAAGCTGACAGTCCTGGCAGTTGGGAAGAAAGATAGAACCAGTAGCAACAAACTGAGTGATTTCAACTATTGCTATTAAGTGTTTTTTAAATCATTATAAAATTTTATCAAGGTGAAGTGGAGAGCACAGCACTCAGTTCATGCAAAATAAATTCAGTATTGATAATATTATAATACACTGTTGACATTCTAATATTTGCTGTCATACTGAAATTAAGTGTGTTTAAATTGATGGTATAATTTTCTCTACTCCAAAAAAAGAGTAGGTCTTCTGATATACCAAAGATGTTGTTGCAAGCCCTTGAGCCTTTTGTTGACTTCAAACAAAGAAAATAAACTTTCTAGGAAATGGAAGCATTGGTAAAGTGTTAATCTATTTTAAGCCCCAGGCTATTTGAAAAATCACAGATATACTATGTGTCTGCAGAGCTAAGAATGAAACTAGAACGATACTGAGAATCCCATTTTGTACACTGCCATCAAAAACAGTAGAAAACACAAAAGCGCACATTAGGTATAAATCACAATGTTGGCTTGTTTCCTTGCTTTCAGCCCAATACTTTCATAAATGAAACATGCTTCATGTCGACAGGAAATTGTTCATCTTTTTATGACTAATAAATATAGGAATAAACCATGGTAATTAGAATTTGCAAATGTAAATTTGACAGATACATATGCACAGAAACATGTGTGCGTATACATGTGAAGAAATGCTCAGGTGAAATATTACTGTAAGAACTCTTGCAGCATTAAAGGTTCCTATTAATGTCAGTGTGATGCTGGTTGTCAAACATAGGAACAGATTGCCAGAGAGGCTGTGAAGTTTTCTATGCAGATATCCAGATCCTGCCTGGACAAGACCATGACTGAACTGATCTAGTAGATTTTGAGTGGAGAGTAGGAGTAGATTATCTCCAGGGGTAATTTGCAGCCTAAATATTCTATGAGGCTACTGTTCATTAAAATTATCACTGAATCGAGGTTGCTAATATTTTTCAAGATAAGTCAGAAAATATATTTTCCTGAATCTTACAGAAATGATAAAAATGTCTGTCTAGAAGGATGTTTCATGTTTTCAGTCAAATGTCAAACCATAATACTGCTGGGTGAAAATGAAAATAGAATGCCTGATGTTTTCCTTATTTTCATGTTCCATTTTGTTTACTGCATGATAATTTTCCTTTCCTGAAAGACACATGGCAACAATGTCTCTTTGGAAATGAACCTCTTTGATAAGACTGGTTGTACTGGCTGTAAGGAAAGATAAAATAAGAAGACAGTCCTAAGGAGATATCGGTAACTAATAATAGAGAAATGAAGCATTGTGGAGGGTTTCTTTCCTCATTCCCCTAAGAAAAGGTTGATTTCAGCTGAAAACAATATTTTTAAGTAATACAAAATTCAGCTTCTTAAGTAATGCAAACCAAAACCCTCAAAGAATTCAAACTATTTTTTCTTCATTATTAGAGTTTTTTGGTCATATTATTGTCACCCGGTGTTCTTGAATGTACTCTCTTACATTATATCAAAAAGGACAATATACTGGAGCATACATTTTTTTTCAAAAAATTATGATATTACTAGCCCCGCAGCTCTATAAATGTAATTTTCTCCGTTCTTTTCCAGATCTCTTTCTGTCAGGGGAGAATTTTTCCTTTGGCTGATAATTAACAGTAAAATCTTTCATGTCTTTCTTCTTGGGTAGCAATGAGATGCAACTCCACAGTTGCCTTCCAAGAGCAAACTAGCAGTCCTGTCATTTAATATTTTTCCCCTAGCTGAGACATTTTCAATGACTTTTGTACATTTCTGATATTGATCTTAAAGAAGTGCTGCCTTGATCTCTTATCTCTTGGGACGGTATTAAATGAAGTTCCTTATTTTTGAAGGTGGAATGAAGGAAGATGCAATCTAAAAACCCCACCTAATTTTGTATCACCCTTAATGTATCACTTCAACCCATTTAGTCACTGTGATAATTTTTTTGTTGTGGAAAATTATGAAATAGTTAATAAAAGTTTTACTTGAGTTCTGTAGTAGTAGTAGTAGTGATAACTAAGTCCAATGTGTATTTAAACTTTCAAAATCAAATCAACATGTTATGTCACAGTAAATCAGGAAGTAACATTCAAAATACATCTTTAGTTCTTGGCCAAAGATGGTGATTTGTGGGGAATAAGTATTTTGAAAACATTTCAGTGATTTTGGACTATACATACTCCAATTTCTGAATTAAAAAATTGCATATCCTGAAAGGAAAAATTATAGAGTCAGATAATTTTCTTGAAATAGCATTACTTAGGGGAAAAAAAGCAGTAATTATCAGGGAGTAGACCTATATATGAAGCATCAGACACAGATTAAAGCATCCTATTTTTTACCATGTCTGAAACCTGATTATTACTTTTTAACAAAGTCTAAATGTGGCAAACTGGAGATCGACAAGCTCAGCTCAGATTAACGGTGCACTGAAACTTGTCAAATTATACATTATGTCTTGTCATGACACGGGAAGGACAGTGAGTGCAGAACCAGAAAAAAAGAACAGCTTCATGGCTCTTTTTTTATTTTTAGACCCTTTGAGCAGTAGGACATGTTGCTATCAGAAGATGTGCCTGGGTATTCAATGTCAGACTGGACACACATAAATTCCACCTCACTCTTGCCCAACTGTCTAGGCTCTTCTGTGACAGCAGCAAATCTCCCTGTATTAAAGACATTTTGAAGCATTTTCATTGAGTGCAATGATTTTAAGGTGGCAAATTGAAGAAATTTGATGTAAAAACTAATAAAAATCAACAATGAAAGAAATTAGTACTTCATTGACCATTAACAGATGTGTGGTTCGCTTTGCCTTAAATTGTTAACTGAAGAGTATAGCAGATGTCAAAAATGGGCTACTAAAATAAATAAATGCCCACACTACGATTTCTCAGAGATTAAAAATGCTCAAAAATTCTGTAAATACATATTGCTTAATCTGTCTTCAGACTGCTCTTAGGCAAAGCTAAGAAAAAACACAATTATAAGAGTTACTGTGTTTCTATCACC
Source organism: Camarhynchus parvulus (assembly GCF_901933205.1). Taxonomy (NCBI): domain Eukaryota; kingdom Metazoa; phylum Chordata; class Aves; order Passeriformes; family Thraupidae; genus Camarhynchus; species Camarhynchus parvulus. The sequence continues at coordinate 51,742,550 of NC_044586.1, forward strand.
AAACCCAGCTGCTAATTTATATCATGTTGTTTTCACCAAGGAACAAGTACATGAACATAAAATATTTAATTTCATTCTCTAAAAGAAACATGTAAAAAAGGTAAAAAATCTACAAATCAATATCATACTTATTCTCTGAAAAGGCCTTTGTTACTGCCTGGAAATCAATTACATCTGAAACAAAATGGGTATCTTTGATTCTGTTTTTATATTCTACACAATTTTGTATTTTTTGTAAATTGGAGGAACTTCAAAAGTTTGGGAGATTTAGGTCAGTTGAATACTTAAATAGGAATGTTTTCCCTGATTTTAATCAAAATGTTTTGATCTATAAAACTAGGTTGAACTATTGCAAAAATGCTTATGGGGGAATTTATGATGCTTCTATTTCTGCTTAGCTGGAAAAGTTACAATAACAGGCACAGAAAGCAAGTGCAGAATTTTGGTTTGATGGAAGAGTGGAGATAGAAAACTGTCATGCCTGTAAATAGTTTAATTTCTTATTCTGTGTGTCTTTCCCATTAAGATTGCTTTTGTCTATATTCATAAGGTCTTAAAGTAAAGCTACACATTCTCTAAAACAGATAAAACAGATAAAACAGTTACCCTGTCATAGAAATCTCTGTGGATCCCATACAGCTCTGTAGAGGACACACAATGGACCACGCCCAGGAAATGATGGTACTAATTGTCATGACAGATACCAAACAAATACTTTTATCACAATTGTGTAAGAGAATTTCCTGCAAAAACAGAAGAGATAGAAAGTCTTATTCTTATTTGGCACTAGTATAACATTATTATTTTCTCCTATCTTGTGAAAAAGGCTAAGTATTCAGAAGGTAAGAAGATTCCTAATGAAATGTGTCATTTTCTCTGCTGCAAAAATCCTAATCCTAGAAAACAATTTAAATGAGATTATTACAAGGGAAAAGTAGAGCAGCTGTCTGTTATAGAAAAACTATGTTTTTTGCAAATCATGTTTTCATGTGATCACATGGATCAGAAGGTGTTCGATCTGGCTAAAATGTTTTAAGTGAGGATTGCAGTGATTTTCCAGAAATAATGGTAACAATATTATCTCCATTTTATAGCACTATTCACTTCAATCTATTTCAGTTAAACATACTCAGCACTACTGAAATGCGATTACCAGTGAGGTGGAAGTCTCAGCCATTCAAAATGTAACACAACGGTGGAAATTCAGAATGTTTCAGCTGAAGGACTTTTCAGAGTTCTGGGAAAAAAATTCAAGAAGAAGACAGTATTAAAACAGACCAAATCAGACTCTGGGTTTAGAGACTGTTCTGAAAGAACTACTCATAATAAGTGCATTCCCCTCAGGCTAAAAGATTAGGAAGGACATGTCTTGAGTCATGTGCTTAACTTTTGTGATCTGTGACTCCTGATATTTTGAACTCTAAACAATGCCATGAAAAATCACAAATGGTTTGGCAAAGCAGTGCATTATAAGAAATTTTCTGCCAGTAAGCCAGCTTTTTTTATAGTTACTCTACATATTTATGCAGTTCTGAATGTAATAGCTGAAATGATCTGTAATCAGCTTCCATATTCAACTCCTGGCTGCTTTTCTCCTGGCACACAGAAACATTATTTCTGTGAATAAAATTAAAGCAAAAGTTATTTTAAAATGAGGGTTTTTAAAATGTGGGACATCTCAGGAAACCATGCAACAAACCATGCAGCACACACCCTTGACTCCCATTTTTTGTCAGTAAGATCATTACTCTATTGGCAGATAGGTAATTCCATTAAGACAATGAGACAGTGGAGCTTGTCCTGTGAAAGTAATCTTAGGTTTGCTTCAATTGTTAATATGATGTCAGAGTCACAGAATCATAAAGTTAATTTGACTCTGTGATGTAGCTTTAATTGTGTCAGACTCAGCTCAATTTAAGCTGGCTCCAGACCTAAGGGATGGTTCTTCATGTTTGCAGAAATGCTGGAGCTCAAACATGGATACCTGACAAATTTGAAGACAGGATTCAAAAAAAATTTACCCTTGAAGGGCATTTGCCAGAAACCTGGAAAATGGACAAACCTTTCCAAATGGACAAGCCTCTCCAGTGACAACTTGGCACAGTGCTGCAGCAAGGGATGGTGTTCTGATTGGAGCCTGGCGGGACCCTGTTGTAGCAATACTTGCAGTAACTTTGAAAATCTTGTTCTACCGCCCTAGATAACAGAGAGCTGATTACAATCTACTAAACAGGATTTATAATATTTCTGTCTCAAATCTTCAAGTCCCTTGTGCTTTCAGATAAATAGAAAGTGCCTCTTAGAGGATTTTTCTCCATTTCATCCTCCAAGTTCAGTTGTTTTATACTGAAAACAATGAAATGCTTCAGAAGAATACTAAACAATTAGAAATAAATGAGCATTTCAAAATTACAGCAGTTCATATTCTGTTATCTTAAATTAGCACTTTAAACTGCTTGATTTTACCCTACTGATATTGATTAAACTCACCATGTGCTCATATATAAAAATCAAGGGAATTTTTTTAAGACCTCATCTAGCTTTGATTACAACCTGCTGTGTATTATACAGAAAATACTGTTCCAAAGTACTGCTTTCAGTTCACATTTGATATATTCAAATTAATTAATGGCTATAATTTTAAATGACTAACAAAGAAACAAAGCTGGATCTGATAGTTTAAATTACTGTATGACCAGGTACTAGAGAATGAGATAATTATTGTCTTGCATGGCATATCCAGTCCTAATTTTGCAAATCATCTTAATTCACATAGACTGTGTTGACTTACTTTTGCTTAGTAGAATGAGAAATTACACTCCTTTTTTCTTTTCTTTTGTATGACTTGCTCTCTTTAAATTAAATCATTCCAGGAAAGAATTTAGACATGAACTTTAGACCCATTTACTTCAGAGCTTTAATTTTGAAAGGTGGTTAGGTAAAACTACATTCCAGAATTAGGGCCCACTTCAGTCTAATCTTTCACTGAAAATCAGTGAGGAACTTTATTTTTTCTATTGATAGTGTATGAAAAAAGGCAATGCAAAGTCCAACTAGATCTTTTCTAGATACCTTAACTAGTAAAGCTAAGTTAGTCTTATATTGTTATTATATTGTTATTAAATCACAAGAACTGATTTGAGACCTTAGTCCAGCCCTGCTTTTGCCAATAACATGTGAGAAAGTTTTGTGGTTCACTCTCTCATTAGGTGACTAAAAACTGTGACCTCCCTATATTCTCCCAATGAAAGCCAAAACCAAAGCAAAGCCAAAATATTGTCTGAAGTATATCTTGAAAATTTGCAGAAATTTGAGGAAAGTAATTATTTTTTGAAAATATTCAATTGTATCCATTTCCTGCCAGTAAATAACCAATCAAAAAGACCTGGCATTCAGGAGAATAAAAAATATAAACTCCCTACCCCCCTCAAAAAAACCCCAAACAAAACAAACCCCCCACAAAAAACCAACAACAACTGGCATATGAACCAAAGAAATCAAAATCAATCCCAACCACAAAAGAAGGAAAAAAAAAAAAAGAAAAAAACACAAAAAAACCAAGCAAAAATATAAGGACAAATTGAAGCAAATGACTTAAGCTATCTGGCATCTCCCTTTAGAGACCAAGTGCCTACTGACTAGGTTTTGGGAAATTAAATTAAACATGTCAAGCGAGAAATATAGGTCTTGGTCAAAATCAATATAGAAAAAATCTCTATATAAAGTCAATAACATAGTCTTCTATATGATGAAAAAGGATCGAGAACGCAGATAAATATCCAAAAGAGGAGATTAAAAGATAAACAGTGATACATAAAGATGTAAACAAATAGATTTATCACAGAACCTCATGAATTAGCTACTTTAGGGAGCATCTGAACACGTTGAAGTGTGTGAGGTTAAAACTCAAAATATAATAGGCAGACAAAGCAGATTTTTCATTAGAAAGATAGCAGTAATAAAAGAATGACTTTTAAGCTAGGGAAAGTCAAAGATGCAAATAAGAAGCCTTACTGTTTTTGCCTACCTAAAAACACTTCAGATATTAGATTCTCAGAAGTAATTAAAAGACAAAAACATCTCTATAAATAACATGCTGTTCTTGGGATATATTTTAGATAAAATAATAGCAAACAAATAAACTATGTGCCAGCAGCTGAAAAAAAAGTAAATCTCCAGGAACTGTGGGTATCCTCTTTGAATTTTATAGGGTGTGTAAAGTCCCTTGGGGAGATCTTTAATTCTGTTATGCTTTGCTACAAAGAGCTGATCTAATGATGATTTTACTTGGCCAACCTGTGAATCATAAATAAAAATAGAAAGACACTACTATCCAAATTAGAGTCTACATTCTCTGTCTTAGACGCAGTTCAAAGTAGGCTCACAAAGGATGAAACTCTTTGTAATACTCACAAGATTTGCTTATGGTGTCAGATAAAAAATAGATAATTTTCTGTGCTTTCACTAAATTTAAGCACACTTGTACTAGAATAGGGCAGAAGTTTCCGTTTTAAGTCCTATTCCATATAGAACCAACGTTTCCTGCTCCCTTCCAGGTACTAGAATGGCTTATTTGCCTTTATTTACAGCTAAAACCAGCTGCTTAAATGTATAGTGTTCAATCTCTCCTGGTTGAATTGCAGGGAAGCATGTCCATCATCTCTTTTGCTGTTCTCTGTGGTAAGGACCACAGAACAGTTTGTACAGGATAGAGCCCCATGAATCCATCACAGAGGTCTGACATGGAAGAACAGAGCAGGAAAAAAGATTATAAAGTGATGATGCCACGCTATTTTTATCTAACCTGAACAGTTGCTTAAAATAAATACCTAAAGCAATCTGTGATTTCAGGGAAGTGTCTGGGTACATAGTAAACAATGCCTGATAGAAAGTGCCAGTTCAATCTGCCTTACTCAAAGAAGTAAGAGAACACTTGGATTTGATAACATATTCAAGAATTAAAATTTCATGAATTCAAGATTTCCGTGAAAAAGAAATACCAAAACACTGATATATTAAATAAACAAACAACATCTGAAGTGCCAAGGAGAAATGCTATTCTTTAGCATGTTTTTTTGTTTGTGGAGGAACCAATAATTTTTAAGTGAAGATTTATCAAGTTATCCTTTTAATTTTAATTTTATCTAATAATCCATTCATATAGAGCTTTAACAGATCAGAGGTACCCATGTAAAATCAAAACAGATTAGGAAGAGCAAAGTTCATATGAGAAACAAGGCAATTATTTGTTTAAAATGTTACATACTGCTGTCAAAGGAGAAAGATCAATGTGTAAGAGGAATCCACCTTTGAAGAAGAGAAGCTTACATTTGAAAAAAGCAGCACATCACCTAGACTGTGTTAGAAAGAAATGGTGCCATAGATATAAATTATCTCAGATATTTCCTTTTCACCTTTCGATTTGTCCCACTTTAAAAACAAAACAAAAATTATTTTGGTAGACATTACTAAAATCTTTATTTCTCTCTCTTTTTTTTTAACATAGGTTAACACAGAGCTCTCTGAACTAATTTTAATTTGAACTAGATTGTGCATTGAACAAGTAAACCACGTGGATCTTAAGGCCATCAGTGAAATCATTAGAAGCCTGGGTAAGTTATACAAATATCTAGTTGTCCTGTTGAATGTATACATTTTACTCTCAACCTGAACTTATCTACACTTCTCCTCTGGCCACTGGACATAAAACTTCAGCAGCATGCCACTGGGCAAATGCAAAGGAAACAGGTTCACTTGAGACTCTTCAGTTTACATATCCAAAGATATCATCTGACATACTACAGTATTCCTTATGCTAGATATACCAAACTACTCCTTATGCTAGCCATATTCATGCATTTAGTACATGTATAGAACATTTCTTTGTCAGAAAACACATTAAATAAATGGTAGTTCACAGGCTCCTGTGTTTCTGTCATCTTTCACTGCGCTGAGGATGAAGTGTCCTGTTGGAAACATCTTCTTTGTCTAACCTGGATGAGTGCCCAAATGTACTTTTTCTACATCTCATGGCAGTGAACAATGTCAGAAAACCACATATTTTTCCTTTAAGCTGGGAAACTTCAGTTCTAATGCCTATGTCACTACTGGTTTTTGCAAAATTCAAGTGCTGCTTGTGAGAATGAATGGTTCTAGAGCAATGTGCAGGAGGACTGTGTTAATGCTTTGGCATGTCTGGCAAAAGATCTTTCAGCATACTCTTTTACTTCACAGGGTTTGATTGTTTTCTAAAAGGAATCTGTTTCAGAATATTGTGGGACTCACACCTACAGGAACTTGAATTCTTGTAAATATTCCTCATTCTTCTGAGAAAGAAATATCAACTTTTTGATTCCAAGTTTTGGGTTTTTTATTAAGTGGAAATCATTACATGCAAAACTGCTCTTAATAAAACAAAATATTTAAGTAATCAAATTCAGTTTCTAAACTATTTAATAAAATATTCCAGTGTAGACAATGATACTTATAATAGGGAAATCACACAAAATCATAGCAACACTTTTCCTTAAGTGGGACAATTTTCTTCCTATGTCTGTTTTACATTTCCATCTATCCTTTTGAATTTATTGTAGAATCTTACATGAAATGAAATAAAGATGTTTCAAGAACTTTCCCTTTCTAGGCACCTCGCTTTCTTTTTCTTTTGCTGGAAGTTGGATCTGAAGCAGTTGCAATTTAGAGATGAGAGGTGTTTGGAGAAACTAACTAACTTCTTTCCTACAAGAAATAGCTTTCTGGCTGAGAAACTAGTAGCTGATTGTATAGGACCTTTTATTGTACTTTTAAATAATGATCGGATCAGCAAGAATAGGACAGGAATTCTTCACTTTAATGTGAGTATTACCCAGCTTTTAGCAGTCAAAATTATAAATTATCCCTAAAGGCAAAGAAAAAAGCTTGAAGTGATGTTTTTTTTTTTTTCTGTACTTCAAGGATATAGAACAGCAATCTCAGTTCAGGAGGAGGGATGCTCACAAAGCCTGTATGTGGTCTCCTTGTCCTTCTGAACTGGGTAGTGAACAAGAATAGCTCTGGCTGAAAATTGATTGTACAGGATAGAACCCCATGAATCCGTCACAGAGATTACTGAGCCTGAGGTCCATATTCAGGCTATTCAGGTGAACACTAACATCCCCTACTTTTTGGCTTTGTGAGTTCCCCTCTAGCTAAACCTGAGGCTCTTAGATTCTTTCATGGCACTCAAATATTTTCATTAAGAATCACGGGGGCTGTAGAAGCCATGTGAACCTCAAATCCTCATTGTAAATCAAATGATAGCAGGACACACCAGGTGTTGCAAAATGGTAAGTGAATGCCTGCTAGTCAGGGAAGACAATAATGTGAGGTTGCTTAAGGTGTTGCCCTGTCATGTTAGCATGACAAACCAGCTGTACAATGTTTCTGCTCGAACTACATGAAGGTATGATGCTACATTTTTCACACAACAGTCACTATACAGTACCTTGTGGCCATTGCATTTTGCCCACACACTTGAATAAATCTTAATCTTTCACATCCTTTCACTGTAAGTGCTCTTGTTCTGATAATTCATATGGAGATACTGGGGGTGGAAAATACCTTTCAGAAACTACACATGATGGGCAGTCTTTTGTATATTTGGATTTCACAGTGTTTAGATGTATTATTCACTTTATTTTGTATGGATGGATGTAGAATTAATCATTAATTGATACCTTTATAAAAGAGATATGATTTAGCAGGTTTCTTTTAAGAATCTTCTCAGCAAGATGCTAAACTTCCACAGTTAGCACTGAAATATGACAATTATGCTATGTTGTCACAAAGAGAGACCCTTTGACTTCACCAGAAATAAAATGATAGATTAAAATTTCTGTGTGTAATTTTCAGTCTTCTAATCAGAAAGTACAACATATCTCTCTTCTTCTTTTGATATTCAACATTTGTAAATAAACTTATTTGTAACTTTGAAGTGTGTTTTGAACTGATACCATGACAGCTACTTCTAGAAATGGAAAATATTCCTGGTAAATAAAAACCATTTAGAACCAAGTGCATACAGTAGAATATTGAATAAAGTGTCCTTTCAGCTTCTAAGTTTCTCCACTTGTGAACTTTATCCAGAAACTGGATAGACTTTGAGTTGTAGTCACTGTGTGATGAAGTTATGATTCCAGAATACCTACACAAAATTAATGTTAAGTAATTAGCCAAAACCTGGCTAGATCTTTGGCAGGGACAGTAAACAGGAGTGATTATGTTAAATGAGTCATTTCCGGCAGCCGTAGACAGCGTGTCTGTACTAATCAAAGATGAGGCAGAAAAGAAAGCCACATCAACCATTATGTGGGTTGCTATTTGTCATAGTTTACCAGGATTTTATATCATGTGTATTGTTGCACTTCTCTGCCTAATATCAAGTCAAAGTGTAATTTCACACTGCTGGTTGAAATACTAGATTTTTTTTCTGTCCCTTTTTCAGCATTTAGAAAGAAAGATCAAGAAGATCTAATTGTTATGTTGGTGCAACTGATTTTGAACTGTCTTTCCCTATAAAGTCATAGCCAGAACAGTGTTACCTAAACTTTAGTAAGAGCCATTCTCAAGGGCTCTCTAAATCTACAGAGAGTATTTTCAAGGAAAACTTACCTAAATCAACACTTTAATTTAAGAGATAGGATCAATTAATTAGAAATAAATGAAGGATATGATTTTTGAAGAGGCAGCTTTCGTCCAACTCCTATGAATTGCTGCAGTGCCTGGATTAAGTTTCTTAGAATATATTCTTGAAATTGGATGTTTTAATTACTCAGGAAAACTGCATTAATACACAACTTTGATAATCTTATCAACATGAGCGATATTCTCCCTATAAATATGAATGCAGTGTGGTTAAAAAATTTTGAGTCACAAAGTAGATGTTAAAACACATGTGTAAGATAAATCATTGGTAGCTACCATTTTCCACTGTATTTGTGATAAAATATTATAAGCTGGCCTTAGAGGAAGAAAACAGAAAAGCTTTGGCAAAAGTACAGTTACTAAGCAGACATCTACACTGATGATTTCCCTGAAAAAGGCTAGTGCCAGAAACTAGAAAAAGGTTATTCCAGTTTGTAACTAGCTTTGGTATATGAGTCCTTTGGTCTGGTACTAATCACAGCAACACAATAAACCCAGTGCTCTGAAGATACCACACAAAGTGCAATCAAAATTACAGAGACTCTAGAGACATTCAAATTCAGTTAATTTCTGTGCAGTGTAAGAGTCAGCTTACAGCTGATTATGAGCAGATCAAAATATTCTGAGGAAGAACAAGAGCAAGGATCCCAAATCTTCATTGGGAAAGGGTTTTTTTTCCTTGAAATAAAAGCTTTTGTCAGTATCGACCAGCTGATCAGAGGGAAAAGGGGAAAATTTTTGCCTCACAGTTCTTTTTACACTATGAGAAAAGAAGTCTGAAGCAACTGTAAGGCACCAAACCAACTAAAATGATCTGCAGATCACTCTTAAAAAGTAAAGTCCCTCAGGAACGTAAACTGAAGGGTCTCATATCACATCTTCTCTTAAGAAAACAGCATGTCTAAAAATTAGAATTCACTAGAGGGAATAAAACATATATTTTGATTGAGTTCCTTATTTGCCTGTCTGGAAACTGTATGGACGTGTGTTACATAATACTTTGTGATTTTAGCATGCATTAATACTTTCCTGTTTCAAAGGTACTTCTCTCAGAATTTGTTTTCTGACATTTCAGATAATTTTGACTCAGTAACTCATTCTTTTGGTTTGTTCTGTGCCCAGCTCATAGGAGTTTTTGTTCAATGCGGGAACTAGTCAGAACTATTTCAAGTAGTTAAAAATGTTTCTGATTTGGTTTCTAGGTGACACACAACCATGTTTTTATATCACATTTGTTATACCTTGAATGTACAACATAATTTCCTGGTATCTTTCATATTAATAACTTCACTTACAAAGAAATTGAATTTAATCTGTATGAATGTTTCCATCAGTGTGAGATTTTTACAGATAGTTCCCTCCACTATGTGCAATAATGTCCTTAAGAGCCGAGGTCATGCCCCAAAAATGTGCTAAATAGGGAATAGCACAGAAGAAGAACTTTCTCCTTTCCTATTCCTAGCACAAGGATACTGAAGCAATGGGTGTGGTGATACCATGATACTGTATATTTCTGAAATAATCTATATTTCTGACATAATTTTAAAAAATAAAGGAACACATTTGGGTGTTATTTTTCCTGGCTGTTACTATTAAAGGCCGTATCCTTCATGGCAAGATTTCATAATAACTTTGAAAATTTGGGGGGATAGTTGAAATAAATTATTTAGATCAAATCATAGTCAGTGCAGTTTGCAGACTCAGAAACTGGACCAACAGTTGATTGTTCAAAAATTACCTTCTGCAGAGATTCACAGCCATTGCATCAACAATCAAAGAGACTAAGACTCTTTTAGAGAGAGATTTTCTCCCTAAGGGAAAACAAATGTAAATATTATGAAAAGGGGAAACTTTAAAGCTACTGGTTCTACTGTTTCCCACAGCAAACAAAAACTCCTATGAGCTGGGCACAGAACAAACCAAAAGAATGACTTACTGAGTCAAAATGGTTTGAGACAGTGTCTGTTGTGAAAAATTAGCCAAATTCAGTTCCTGTGTAAATGAATAATGTTATGAGGGAAAAAAAAGTAGGCATGTTCTTACATTTTAAAGAATTACATAGAAATTGGAGATTACACAGTCTTTGGAGTTTGCTGAAATTGTCAGGATGGGTTCCAACCAACTTGCAGACTTTAGAAGAGATACAGTCAGTGTAGAATTCTTGATAGAATATTAAAAATACTCTCAGACTAGTAACAGTAATCATAACAAAATAATACTGACGCAAGTTTTTCCTGAGAAGTCAAGAAATGATATGTATATGAAAAGGCGTCATATATTTCCTTGGCTCTGGTTGAATCTGATCACAGCAACTAAAGAAATAAAATCAGTAAATATTTGAGGGTGTGGGCTGTTAGAGCTGCTTAAGCCACTGATAGGATTCCTGTAATACTTACAATTGGATCCACTCACAGCTCTTCACCTTCTCATGGGAAGATCTCACCTTTATAAAAGACACTTATTGAACATGTGGCAAGAGCTGAATTTTGTATTTTGTATTTTGAAGCCTAGTACAATAAAATTGAACTGGTAGGTGGTTTGATTTTCCTTATTATGATAGGCTAAATACCTGCTGTGTGAGCAGAACCTTTTCCCTTGCAAGAGAGACAGAGCTGGCACTAGGTGGCAGGAACTTCTACTGCTCTTCCAGTTCGCTGGTTCCATTACCCCACAGCCAGCTGGGTTGGCTTCACAGGTCAGTGTGCAACAACAGTGCTTCTCCCCATACCTGTCCTCTGATTCAAAAACAGATGAGTTTCATTGGTTAATAAGTTCATAAAAGCAGATGATCTCAAACCTGTGAATCAGAATTCAAATGTTCAGACATGAAAACTGGTTTGGGTTTTTTCTTGTGATACAGGAGAGATTATTCACAAAAGTTTTGATGAAGTTTAGCTGTTTAACCAACTTTCCTTCCCTTTGAGGTCAAACAAAATATTCTTTGATCTTGATATGTTTCACCAGTCCTTATACTGATTTCTTTCTTACTAAGATCTAGAAAATGATTCTTAATCAATAATTGCCAAATAAACTGCAACCCCGAGGAGAGAAAGCTTATTGGCTGCTTCTTCAAAGCCAAAAATGTTGTAGCTGATTTTTAAAATTAAACAAGCTGTTCAGTAACAGACAGATTTTCCACCCTTCTGTCTATTGACCTACTGATCTAACGAGTAATCAATCAATTGATCTATCTTTAAACATATGGAATAATACCTTGTCTATCCATGGATCTATAAGTCTGTTTCTGTCTTGTTCCACCAAAATGAACTAATTTCTTCCTAAATATGTTTTACATTAACATTGTTCTTTCCTTGATTTTATTAAAAGTAGTTCTGTGCTGTTTCATCAGCTATGCAGTAATTTGTTATGATAGAGTCATAAGGGCAAAAAATCAGAAAAAAATAAAGAATGTGGTACAACTGCAACACAAATTGAAAAGACATTCCTGTTCTGTAATATATTTCCAAACTGGCAGCTCATCAGAAACTTTCTCTAAAAAAAGAACCTGTCAGTTAGCAAGCCTGGAATAAACTCTTACTCAAAACCAAAAGGCCTGACCCAGCTGTTGGCATTATTCATATGAAATATTTCACTGGCATAATTAAAAAATACTTTAATGTTTTGTTTCAAGTATTGTTGAATGCAAATACTGCAGGCCAAACTCCTTCTTTCAAAATAAATGAGCAGTTGCAGAACAATAAAAACAGTTGAGGCATTTATGCTAAGACATGAAAAGCGAGATGCCAAGGCGGGTTTCCAAACCACATTCCAAGCATTTTAAATGCCTTTTGATTGTTACCACAAATCCACCGATTGTTGTGAAAAGGGTATGTGTCATCAAGCCACAGGCAAGGCCTTGAGTACATCTGGCTCAACGTTTGCAGCATTGATGTTAAAACACCACTCAGTCACAGTTATGCAGCAACTATTCCCAGTCCCTCATCACCATCCTTTTGTAGGAGCATGTCTGAGTCTCTGCTAATGGCACAAATTAATTGAAAAGATCAGGATGAATTCATGCATACTTCTTGACATAAAACACATTTATGATTTTAAAGCTACACCACACAGTGAAACTGCATTCTTTCATCAGTCAGTATTTGCTGTGATATCTTAAGGCTCCAAATTCCCCCAAAACTTTTCTGTCATGGAGGCATGCTGTCTGACCACATGGTAAGTTTGTCCTTTTTGCCACTCTAAGTACCAGAATAAGAGCACAAGTAGTTTAAACTGAAATGCTTTCTGAATATATTTCTGTCACTCTCCAAACCAATAGTAGTGACAATAGCAGAGTTTCAGGGGAAGAACTCACAGGTAGGATTTCTTTAATCCATTTTTCCCCAAATACATTTTCTTCTGCACCTTAAAATTTCTTTTGTGTTGAAAGGAAAAAATTTAGGGTTTTGGTCAGGCAGAAGTCTGGTCAGAAGAAAATCCTCAGCAAATAAATTCTGCACACACACATTGATTTAGCAACTATCTTGCATTTGATCTTCAGTGTACAAAAGCAAAGGACTTGATATTTCCTGTGTTCAACAGCCTCATTTCAGTTATCTAGAAAGCCTATGTGTTTAAAAACACATATCACTAGTCCTGTGCATTGTGGGTTCAAGACTAGTATATCAAGACTAGTACAGCCAAAATTCTATTCAGATCAAAATATACAGGAAATCCAAGAAATCATGCTGAATTGTTCTAGATCTGATAAAGAAGAAAAGCCCTTGGACTTGTTCAGCTTTGTGAGATTCTCATGGACCCACTTCTCAAAATTGTGCAGGTCTCCCTGGATGGCAGCCCTCACTTCTGTTGTGTCATGTGCACTGCTCAGCTCTGTGTCACCTGCAAACTTTCTGAGGGGGCACTTGATCTCACTGTGTGTCATTGATAAAGATATTAAAGAGCACTTGTTCCAATAAAAAGTTCTGAGTGACACCACTCTTCACTGGTCTCCCACTGGACAGACCACCATTGACAAAAACACTCTGTGTCCCTCTGGCCAATTCCTTATCCACCACATCCATGTCCACCCTTCAAATCCATGTCTCAGTGTGGAGAGAAGGAAGTTGTGTGGGATCATCAAAGGTCTTGCAAAAGTCCAGGTAGATGACATCATGCAGGCTTCCCCTGTCAACCATTTCAGCCACTTCATCATAGCAGGCCACCTGATTGTTCAGAAGAGCATTTGCTTACAGAGATGGTACTTAATGCTTTATAAATAAATATCATAACATGCTTTGTTTTCCAATGTGGGTGCAAAAATGGGGAAACTGAACATCAACTATAGGCATTCACCTCTAGATAACAATATTTCTGTGATGAAGATATTGCCTTTATCCTGCAGAAAAGCTCTCTCAACATTACATCAAAGAGATGAAATTAGACCTCAGGCAGTTGATTCCCTGTCCTCTCTACAGACATCACTTGGCTTTAGGAAGTAATAGACGAAAATCTTTAATTTAAAGTAGTATTGGATGGACTTCAAATGATCTAGTGAGCCTTGATAGTTATCTGCTCTTCTTTGATGAGATGTCTGGAATAATTTCCTGCTTCTGCTGTGATTGAAAGTATTGAGACATTTTCCAGAGTAGTTTAATAACTTGTCACTTCTGATGTTGCTTATTACAAGGAAGAAGAGTCTTTGAAAATCAGGGGAACTCCCTGATAAAATGTTCCAGGAACTTTCTGAGCTTCCTGGAAGTTCAAAATTTGGCTCAGTCAGTATTAGCAAGGTCTTGAGTCACATCTTAATTTTTTTCTTACATGTCAGATCTTGCTTTTTTTTAAGCACATCTAATGAAAGAACAAGGACTAGGGAAAAAAAAAGCCAAAAAACCAGCTGTCCCATCATTGTCTTAGAAGTTCAGCTTTAGTCTTTCAGTGGCCTCACCTGACAAGACAGAGCAAGGGTGTGCTATCCACAGTAGGGAAAAGGGGGAAAAGGAGATGGAAGTGGATGGGGGAGAAATTTTTTTTCCTATCAGTTTAACCCTATGCCTATATTGTTCAGGGGAATTATTTTCCTTTGAAAATATCTGTTTAGTGAAAAATATAGTTATTCTACAGAATGTGCCAGTGTGCAATCTGAATGACAATGGAGCTTTCATTATCTGTATAACAGTTGGTAACATTCTAACTCTGTGCACTTCAGTGAGCCTGGAAACATGATGTTATGACCATAAATCATGCTTGTTTTTTCAAAACACTGCTTTTACATTGGTATTATTTCTATTACCATTTATTGAATTCTCATATATTTAGGTTAACAAATGCTGTCCAATACATCCATTAAGGTTAGGAAAATATCTAGAATTATATGGACCATATTCATATAATTGTTCTCAAACCCTTTGCAGGAAGTTTGCAAACTGGAACTACTATTGAATACTTCAATGCATCCATACAAGTAATAAACAAGCCAAGGAAAATGCAATGAGAAGTGGAATCTGATTTCTCACTCAGGCAGTGTAAATGCTATGTATATGACAGCAACAGACTGAAGCAAGTAAAATTAACTCAAGAGAAAACATAAAGAATGTAGGGAACACACAAACTTTTAAAAACTGCAGGTCAGGTGAATAAAGATATTAAGATATATGACTGGGGCTTCATAATACAAAGGAAAATATAAAACAGGCCAAATACTTTTTTCTGAATTAATATGTTATCAAATTAATCTGAATTTTAGAACTCCTACTTTTTTCTCATTGACGAGTTCATACTCAATGAGTTTGTGTCACTGGAAAGGAGAGTAAAGCTAAAGAAAGAAATGAAAACTGGATCTTAGAGTAGAATGGACTGGAAATAACAGGACAGAGGGATCAAAGACTAAATGTCTTTATCCAGTAATGGAAGCCAAGAGGACAGTTTCTGCTGAAACTTCTGTATCTATTAAATATTCTTACTCATACGGTAGCAGTCAAATTCAAAAATGCAGTTATTTCAGACAGACAAAAGATGAAAGTGACCATCAATATTTGGTCACGAAACAGATGTTTTGTTGGATAGAAAGTGCTTTACCATGTTTGGTTTTTTTTTCCTAACCTGCAGTATTAGACTGCCATTTCAAAACATAGCCAAGTATAATAATGGTATTTCAAAAGATTGTAAACTAAGATTAAGAAACACCAAAATTATATTTTTCTGGTCAATTTGAATTAATTTCCTTTGTTTATATGCAGGTGTTGACAGTCTTTAATGATATCATAGTCATTATTTTTCAACCTCATTCAGTACTCAAGATGGCTGCGGAGGTGATTCAGGGTTGAAGATTGCCCTGTAAAGGGATCTGCAACCTTGTTCATTGCAGAAGCTGCTTTGTTCATTGTTTACTAAATAAAGATCAATATAAGTTGAAGATCTGTGACAGTCTTGAATTAAATTAGGAGACTCCTGGGGAATCCAAGCCTCCATAAATCCGATGCTGTACAAGCCTGTAACAGGCTATAGCTAATTTGATACTTTCCATTTTTCCAGTGTCCACCATGACATCCTTGTCACAGATTCTTAGAAATACTGAGCGTTAGCACCTCCCCACTGAGTTACACCGAGCTGTATGTTGACATTTTAGAGTGCTTAACAGTGCTAAATTATCTGGAAAAACAAGCCCAAGGCTTTTCAGTATGGGACTCTATATTAGTAAAATTATTTGACCCTTATTTAAATTGTGGTATGCAAACCAATGAATTTATGCACTGCAAATAAAATCATTCTCCTTTTGTCGAAACATTTCCAAGATTAATTCTCCAAATTGTGAAATATTAATGTATGATAATGATAAATATTATTGAAAACTCACAAGAAAATTAATATTCTGCCTTTTTAAAATGTTTGAATAATGTGCATGAAGTAGGATATTTGGTCACCCAGTGAACAATAAAACAAATTGTGAAATAGTTTCTCATTTAGGAAAAAACAATCGATCCTTGCACTTTTAGAGGCAGAGTCCCTGTGAGAAGAAATTTTGTATGATCACTTAATTGAGCTTTAATGTACCAGAAAATGCATTAAGACTTCAATCTTAGCTCTCCATTTTTCTTGACATGTGAATGCTTCCCTTTTAATAGTATTTTCCCTTTTTAGGCCTTTTTATACATAATTTTGTATTTTGGTCAAAGAAATTTTCCCAGAACCACGTTTATGTATAGATTCTGTGCTTGTTAAATGTTTTTTTCTGTTCCCAGTGTCAAAATTTTTATTGACATAAATAGCTACATCAAGATGACTTGTCAATATGTTTCCCAGATTACTGTAATCTTGTAATAATTGTAATTATTGAACATCCAAATCTCTCATATTGCATAAGACTGCAAAGTCTTTAGAGAATTAGGGCTTTTTGGTTTACACAAGCTGGGGGTAGTAAAGCAGAAAAAATGAGATATGTAAGAAAGAAAAGAAGTATTAATTATATTGCCATGAAAATTTCTCTGCACAGACAAGAAGTTTGTATTCACAGCTACTCTTTTGACGCAGCCTGAAGGTAATACAGTTTATTGAAAGCACATGGACTTAGTAATCCAAAAATTAGTATGGTTCAAAATGTCTGATGTCTTGCAGAGCCTTCCCAGTAAAGTACTTGGTGACCTTGTCTGGAGAGATCCCTTTGAAAAGATGTAGGTAACAAAGCCATAAACAGGCATTGTAGGAAGCCTCTTCAGCAGCACAACATGGTGCAAGCATAAAAGGTAAGCAAAAAATTAAAGTCAGCACTTTGACATAATTAGCAAGCTGAAACAGCTGGAATGCAAAGGGCATTTAAACCTTCCTGCAAAAGGTCAGGGCCAGACTGAGAACTGGGTCATGAAATATGTAGCTAAGGCAGCTACAGATCCCTTAGCCAGATCATGCACTCTTTCTAAGCCCTTTAAGAGATATTTACAAGCTTAGCACAGGACAATATCATCTGGTAGGGTTCCTACAGGTGTGGGAAATTCAGCAAGCAAACTGCTCCACTTATTTTTAACAGTGATGAATTTTCATGGAAAAACAGCTGGTTTTGAACCACAGGCCTGGCAGTTAAAGCCTCTCCTCATGTGTGTCAGCCTTATTCCTAGCAGTGAAGGGTATCAGCACAGCAGAATAGCAAGTAGCCATTTCTCAGGTGGCAGCAGGGTCAGGAGCCAGCACTGTGTGCATTTGTAAGTCTAATGACCAGAGCGCTTTGCATATTGTGTCAAATTTACCTCTGCAATTTACAGTGAGCTAATCAGATAACAATTTTAAAGTTCAGAGAAGGAAATGTTTTCAGCAGATAACACTTTTTTTATAGCTATTTTCATGGCAAAACAATACAAACTCTGGAATTCTTCCAGCTCAGAGGAATGTGAATGACTTCTGAAGATATCTCCAGCAATTATGATGGCTATCATAAAAGCATGAGAGTCATTGTGATAAGTTATGCGTTAAGAAAAGTGACTACACCAGCAATTAAAATCCACTCATGACAAAACAAACCAAAGATTGAAGTGTGTCATACACTGGAAATGAAGAAAGATTTGAAAAGTAGATTCCCATTTAAATTTTAGCCTCTTTGCTTCTAATGGTGGTTGCATGCTTTAAGACAGTGCAGTCAGAAGTTTATACTCAACACAGACTCTTCAAACTACTCACCTATTGCAGCCTGATGATTGCACCACAAACCCCTCCCTAGTGTTATGCATATTTCTCTTCCAAAAGCCCCCCTATATTCCAGCCTAGACTGCAAGTACTATTTGAACAGTACGTAGCATAATATTTGTGGTGAGCTCTATAATCCCATTGTAGGTGCAACTACAGTATGGAATAGAATAAAGTATATTTTTGCCCCATTATTGCCAAAACCTGCAGATTTTCAAATCAAAACTTCATGCTCAGAGGGAATGCAAAGCCATTAATTCAAGAAGCCAAGTTTGAATTCTTCAGTTTGCATCACATATAAAAGCTGATGCAAGGCATGTGTGTGAAAAGTCATGAGTAGTAATAATTAGTTACATAACTTATGAAGGAAGACATGATGTTTTGTTTTCATAGCTTTCAAAAGTATTCTGTTCAACATTATCTCAGTGCTATTTGAAAGGTATTGATGTCAGCCTGAGCTATCTCTATACCATTAAAGTACCCTCTCATAGCAAGGGAGTTGCCAAAGGGCACTTGAGGCCATTAAAGGAAGTAAGTTTGGCTTTTGCATTCCAGACTGTTTTCCAGAACTCTTAGGAATCTAGTGAGGTTACTTTGACAATACCACTCAAACATTTCATAGCTCTCACTATCCAAACTGCACTGGCCTAGGATTTTTCAGGATATTGCTAAAGAGCAATCACACACACAGAAGTATTGTGGCATTAGTCATCACCAGTTATATGCTTTGTGAATATATGAGTGCGTTTAAAAGCAAAATTAAGATTATAATTCCTCACACTAGGAATACTTCAGAAGGTGAAGTTTGAATGGCTTTTCTCCCCTAAGAATTCATATTATACACTGTAAACCAGCTGTACCCATGTAGACCTTTTTTTCAGCTGTTTACAGAGTGTCTTAGATCATGTTCTGCACTTCTTTCCTGCTCATAGTACTTCTGGCACACGTCAGAAACAATTTGAAATTGTAAAGGGACCTACTTTTGGAAGGAATCCCTGTGTACATTCTTGACACTGTTCAGACTGCTTCCACAGAAATTATGCAACTGCACAGGTATGCAGCAGAGAGAGGTGCCTTAGCAAGAAAGGCCAAATTTTACATTTATTTGCTAACAGTGAATGAATAAATATTTCTTGCAAAGAACATGAGTATGTGTGCCAAGAGAAATTTTCTCACTCCCCGTTTATAGTTCCAAGGAAGTATTTTGTTTAAATAAGACAACATGTGATCATACTTTCATGTTCCAAAAAAGGTTATCAGATCTTGAAATAAAAATGAGTCCTGTGAAAGGCCTAGGTTAAAATATTTCCTGCGTGTCTCTCAGGTGTACAGGTGTGAGGTAAAATCAAGGCAAACTCTTCAGTGTTAAATCACTCTCACAGAGAAAGTGGGAATCCCTTCCTCAGAACTCCTCCAGAAAGCAGAGGGAAGAACACAAATTTTGCAGTTTTTTCCAAAACTTTTTGATCAGGGTTTTAATTTTTGAAAATTTCAGCCTAAGCTCTATAAATTTTACTTTGGAAAAGCATTCCCCCACCTTTTTGCTCTGCAGGTTGCTCCCTTCCCTCACTGGTTGTCTTGCTTTCTTTATCATTCTTACTTTTCAAGGGCCGACTTTGAACATTTTTCCCCTCTCCAGGGTCTGTTGCAATGTCTCCAGCTCCCTCTTTCCCAGGAAACTAAGCTGGCAAAGCCCAGGGAGGGACAAGCTTGGATACACAAGCAGGAACAAGTACCTACCAACAGAAGGTGGGGAAAGATGGGGAGAGAAATCATTTGGGAGTGCCTTAGGAAGATATCATTGCCCAATAATGAGCCTTATGCCAATTATCTTTGTAATTATATGCTTGAGGTGAGCCCAAGTTGGTTGAGTATGTTAATAAAACTTCTGCTGTGTTTTTAAAAACAGTATTTGCACCTGTAATGGGGGAAATTGTGGAACATGGAAAAAGTTGGATTGGTAGTTGGTTACAACTGAAAGTTAAGTCTGATTTAGCTTTTTGCAAAATTTAGCCTGAATTTAGACCTGCCTCATGGAGACAAATCATCAGTGTTTAAGTTCTAATGTTTGGTATTCATGACAGCAAGTGTGGCACCATATATTTTCTTGTAAATATTTAAATTTGCTAGTTCTTGCACTGTTTAGTTGGATAAATTGTGCACTTGCATAAGCAAAATGATTTAAGTTGACCGAAGTAAATAATCAATAGGTTCCAAGGTAGTATATTTTAAGGATCATGTATCACCTTTTACTGATCATTATCAGTCCAGTTATTTTCTGAAATAGCCTGAAACCAATGGCATGTACCAATGTCAAGAATTTCTTAATCTGCTCCTAGAACACTGGTAGATACCTTTTTTAAGTGATGAAAAAGTTTTGAATTATTTCATTATTAACCAAACAGACATAGTCTAATTGAGGTTAGATGACTACCTTATTTCAATATACAAACTAGAATTTGCATGTATTATATATTTTGCTTTATGCATTATCATTGTCAACACAGCACACTCAAGTCTAAGAGACTAAGAGACTTTCATATAATGTTCCTTGCAGAGACTTTGAATTTTAGGTTATATCAGCAGCCCAGTATCAAATTTCACTAGTATGCAATTATATGTACATAATAAACAATCTATTAATATACATTGGACAGTGACAATAATCTGTTCTTATCCTTGTCGAGTTATTTGTGGTTAATGAGACCTAAATTAATGAACAAATACAGCTCTCACCAGCATAGTTCCGAGTAATCCCATTGAGAATAAATTTGCATGATGACAGCCACTGATGTGAAACTGCAGAAAAATAAGGAGGAAAATTCATTCAGCAGAAAACATTTGCATACAACTGTACTGGGAAAACACAGGGATTTTTTTTCTTATGACAGAACAGGTTTCTCGTAAGGACAAATAAAAAATATTAGCAAAATGAAACACATCTTCTGGAAAATTTACAATCTTGTCCAGCTTGACATCAGTAAATTAATGGTATAAATAGTAGACTACATGTGGCAACTTAGCAGCATGTAGTCTGCTACTTAATACTCAACTAACACATTTTATTCTGGTCAATTAATTCACAGTTTTGCTGACAAAGTCAATAAAATGATCAGACCTGTTGCTAAATTATCAAACAGGATTCTTCATCACAGATTTTCTGAGCGCTTCTGTATTTGTCTCTCCAATTGTTGATCAGCCAAACAGAAAGCAAGGATTTCTCTAACTTACTGAAAAGCTCTCTATGAATTATCTATTGAAAAGAAAAAGTTATCCAGCTCCCATGCCATGATTATATGTAAGGAAAGGTTCAGAGGGGCTCTGTACTTTTCCATACAGCTCATTACTTAGAAAAGGATTTAGGAGAGAATGAGGAAAAATGAAAATATGTGGAATTCAGAGGTTTTGCGCCTCCTGTTCCCAAAGAGCCTCTACTTCATATAGTGACAAAAATTGTCCCTCTGATATATGATTATCCTGTGCGCCATAGTAATGTTGAGCCACTTTGGTCTCAGTAAATCTTGAACTTCTTTATACCATTCTTCAATGAGAGGAGTAGAGTGCTGCAATTATATGATCATTACTGGATATTATTATTGCAACAATTATATCTGCTAAAGAAGACAATATGCTAAAAATTTATACAGTCATGATATTGCTGATGGAAAGAAGTGTCTAAGCATTCTAGAACCTATGATTTCTTATGTTTATGAGATAGTAAATGCCTAGCTGCTGACTTTTTTTTCTTGAGGGCAGAACTTAATGTCTGTGTGTGTCTGTATAGTTTAAAAATTGCTATTAATTTTGACTGCCCATTCCCTGTTAAGCAGCTATGCTTCCTTACTCCAGGCTCAGAGGAGCTCCTTAAAATCTCAGAAAAGTATGTTCAGACACACATTATGTGACTATGACGTTTGAGACTGCAGGCAAGATGGAGCTTGTTTCCATTTTCTGAATGTAGTCTCTGAAGTATAATCTGAGATGCTCAAAGGTTTGTGAGACATTCATGTGTTGTTAATAATTTTGATAAAGGACCTACAACTGGCTCATGATCTTCTGCAGTGGCAGCTGTAGGCCAGAGAAGGTACCCTAGAGAATCTCAGAAACAGACAACCCTCTCTTGGGTCTAATGATATCTAAACTCATATTCAGGCAGTGAGTGCAGTTGATACAGTGGCATCCATAGAGGCATTTGAAGTACTCTTCAGCAAAAACAAATTTAGTGAACTGGTGTTTAAATTAACTAAACTAGGTTTCAATAGCTGTATCAATTTCATAAATTTCTATTGCCTATAAAGAAAGTCTAGACTATAATGACCCTGTAAAGTCTATAAAGTAGACACAAATATTTAAGTATCTTGATCTGTAAGCTGAACCCTGTATGACAATCTCCAGAAGGGTTTGAGTGCCTTGTGCCTCCCATGTCTTATCTGGAAGTTAACTTGCTGGATCTCCAGGACAGCTTAAAGAGTCATTGGCTGCCTCTGCAGGTGAATGAATCAGACCCTGGATGTCTTAAGTGAAGTTCATCTCTTCCTGATAATCTAAAATTTATCAGAATTTTTTACTTGGGTCTCATTCTTATACATTGGTATTAATGAGGAGTCAGATGGATTTTAATACATTTTCTACAATAAAATGAAGTAGTATCCAAAAAAAGTTACTACCACAAAAAAAAAGTAGGAAAAAGAGAGATTAAAACCTCCACGATATTAAAAAAAAACCCACTTAAGCTATAATTCTAATTTTGAAAGCATCTTTTAGTGGCTGGTTTTCCAAATAGAAGTAACTGACAAAATTGAGATTTGAATAAATCAGTGATAGGTGCTTAGCACCTAGTTTTATGTTCTAACTAAAGGCATTGTAAAGAGGCTGATATTCCTTGTCATGTCCCTCAAGATTTTTATTTTGATGTAAATTACAGAAGGAGTAAAGGAATGCCGTTTCTATCTTAAAGAAAAACCTTGTGGCTCTGGGATATGCTAGGGATATATTTGATTTTTCTGAAATTCATAAATTACATCTATGTTGATTACGAATATCCAATTATTCCAAAACCACATGTAAGCATTTACTGCTCAGATAATTTCTTGTTAGTTAAAAAGTATTTCACAAGCAAGACTTTTTTCCAGTCCTCAGCTAGCCCCAGCAATGACAAGAGCAGTGATGAACTGCTGACATGCAACAGGAAAACCAAATCCAGAATACAGGTCTCTGCATCAGCCTCCACGCAATATGGCATAGAGATCTAGGCTTAATTCTTTCTTTAGTGAGATATAAGCCTAAATTTAGGCACTTGGTTGCTTAAATCTCTTCAAGTGCTCTGCAGATAGGGGACTCCGGCAGAGATTTTAAGAAAGGTCTTCGGTGTGTGTGTAAGGACACCAAGGCATGATAACCCCAATATATGTCCCAGCTGTACTTCCAGTAGTCTGCTTAAAATGCTTTATTTATTACTATTTGAAGTAAATTTTGCCCTAATGATTACTGCAAAGAGATGAAGAACAAGTATGCATTTCCCTCCTCTGTGGCCCTTGCAGCCTTAGATGAGAAAGGTCTAAGAGTTATTGTCCTAATGACCCAAGACAGAAAGATGGGAGGAAGTTTTTTGAGTAGCTTTATTCCATTAAACACACAGATGAAGCTTTTGAAGCTTTTACTGTGAACACAGGCAATCGAGGACATCATGATCCACACTGAAACAGAATAAAGTGATACTAGAAAAGTCAGAGACATTTTATAACTCAGTCTTCTGATGAAAGTGCATGTAACATATGCATGTTTAGAGACTTATATTTCCAATGGCATCTGTTCGGTTTAGCACTCCTGTCTCTATGCATGGACCACAGATGGCCTGGCACAAAACTAAGGATGACCTGCCCATAGATAATTTATTTTTGCTATATTGTTATGATACATAGGGAAAGTACACACATTTCTGGAAAACATCAATTGCCAGAAAAAAAGGGGTGTTTACATGTCTCAGCTAGCTCTCTCCCTGTCAATCTGCAACAAAGAGGAAGACTAGCATGATTGGTAGATGTGGTAAAAGAAAGGGCAGCCAAACGTTTGGACTAGAATTTGTAAGAACAGGACACGTGGCTTTGACGTAGGCAGGCTTCCTGGTAGATTTTGACCCTGATGTCCATTAAACTTTAGGACTGTATCAGCAGCATGTTGTAACATGTCTTGCACAGCAAAGTTGCAAGGAACAACATCATGAGATTATTGAAGTCTGAAGAGACATATGGAAAACAGTCTTGTCCCTTTTTTTCCAGCTACACATATTAACAAGCTGGGATTTATACACTGTGTGTGCAGCAGCCAACCCTTGTGCTACCCAACATAAGGCTCAGATCATTAGTATGTTTGCAGTGTTCATATGGTTTTGTGATAACTTATGAAGGAAATACTTCTATAAAGAAAATGCATAATCCTTTAGCACTAGAGGATTTTAAAACTGTTTCTGTGCTAGTAAATCTTGCGCACCAAAGGTCTGTTTTCTGGACTTTTATTCTGATGAAAAAGTGCAGCTCATGGTGATAATGTCTTACCTCACCTCCAAAATTGTTGTGAATGGTCCTTGTCTGTGCAAAGTCTACTGCTGTTCCTATACATTATTGCAAATTAGCATGAAACGCTAATAAGCAGGGTTCCTAACAACTTAGTGCCCTGGTCCTTAAGCTACCTTCAAATTTGGTGGGCTGTAAAAAAAAAAAAAAAAAAAGATTGAGCTTAAAAAAATACTACTTGCATCACAAGAAAGGAAAATGTGAAATAACCATATTTTCAGAAATTCCTCCAAGAGCATTTTGACACCCATTCCTTTCCCCTGAAATGTCAAATCTCACATTCCCAGTGGATGTCTTGGGTCTTGTCCATTAGAGAGAAGAGTAATCTTGAAAATGCCAGTATCTCAAGGGAAGTGCTCTTGATCAGAATAACTGATAATAGCTAATTCACGGCAGGACCTGGTTTATGGGCAGAGCTTTTAAGCAGTCATTTTATACATCATATTGATTCCTCCACTTTACTTACATACAAATTACTGCAATATGCTTTTACCTCTAAAATTTTGCACGTAAAATGTTTTCCTTTATCAAAATACATTTGGGAGCTGCGGGGAAGAAACGAAACATAGTTTTATTTATTTTTTCTTAAACAAGAAAAATATCACAGAAGTTATTTTAATTTAGTTCACCCATTGTTTGCAAAATTCTTTGACAAGTGGAGTCTTTTGACTAATTGCATTTATTGACCACAATTTTTAATTAACAAGGGAGTTAAAGAGAATTTTTGGGTGCTCTTCCTTCAGAAAGATGATTTTTGCTTCCTGTCCTCTTTATCTTTGTCTCTCCCTCTGGATGTGAATACATACCACATCATTGCTGGTTGTATGCCCAAGCACAGATGCTTGGGGCTGTGGCTGCCTGATTCTTTGTTCCAGCATGACTTCCTGACTCTGTGCAGTTAGTGGGATCCACAAACTCTTGGGCACACCTATTTGCATTGAGTATTTGCATTACTCAGCATTTTCCAGACCATTTCATTTGAAACAGTAAATATTAAACCATGCTCTTGGAATTTGTCCAATACATTTTCAATGAAATACCTTGAGTTCTGTTAACAGTATTGCTGTAACATATAGTACACAGTGTATAGTATGCCACATTTTGAAATCCATTACTGTGTGTTTGAGGATAACATATATTTATATATATGTGTGTATGTATCTTCAACAAGCTAAAAGTAATATTCAGAGTTTTTTAACAGGATATGGTAGGTTATGAATTTCCAAGTTGATTGCCCTTTTTTTTACCCCTTTCCTATAAAAAATTCACAATATTTTTTCTCAATATTTTCATGATATTCGCATTTCAGACATTTCAGTCAACTCCAGTTTGAGTTGAATACTCATCAACAAAATTTTTATGTAGCCATGGACTTGGACACCAAAAACACACTTGGTAGTTGATAGGAAAAAATCATAGAACAGACACAGCTTAGCAACTTCCTGGAAGACAGACTGAGAGCATAGTGCAATGTGAAACCTGACACAGGTTGTGTTACCAGGTGCTTCCATGAACAAGATAAAGTGTTACTCCACCAGTAATTAGCCTCAAGGAAATTTCTCCACTTGCCGTAAAAGACCCATCAGGCTGAGTGTTTTGCGCACAAATGTGTAAACCACCTTTTCAAAACTATTGTAGGTACTTAGTACATTGTTGTGGAAGACAGTGTGTCAATGGACCTCAAATATCTGAAAACTGTCTTAAAAGTCAAAGATGTATTTTAAAGATTCATGGTAATTATAAATCTGTTCTAAAATTTGTAGACTATCACTTTTCTTCCGGAAAAGAAGAGCATTGCTATTTGTATCTGATGATATTCACCCTCTGTTCCAGCTGAAATCATTATAGTTTAGGGGACTAAACAAATATTTCTTCAAAACATCTCACTATATAACAATGAGGCACATATACTCTGCATAAATTCATTCTCTTTCCTTAATAGTCATGATATACAGTTCCAAGGGTAAATCATGGATCCTGAAATATATTTTCTACAGTAGTCTGGTTTCTGTCCCCATATTTTGGTATTTTGCTTCAGTTTTGTAGAATCAAACTATTTTTTTTAAAGGAACAAAAAGTAGCACTTTACTTTTGCTAACATGATTAGCACCAGATTTCGGTTCTCTTTTCTTACTTGCCAGCAACACAAACACAGACCTTGGAGTTCAACATTTTCTTTGCCTATTGTATCATAAGCAAGATTGGGTTTGTCCCTAGAACTTCTAATCAACTGTTTTGACACACATTTTTAATCTAGCATTTCTTTCAAAATTGTCTTAGTCCTTACAGAGGACTGCTTATCCTTTATGATATGAGGTAGGAGAGGAGATTTCATGACTCATTACCAGTTTAGTCCATTTTCCATCCATCTAATCCTGGGGCAGGAGGCTGGTGGAACCTTTGAATTTACTCCAAATAAAGTCAGAAGTATTGCATTAATTCATGTAGCTTTACAAAATTTGGCCTCTGCCAGAGTGAAGTTTCTCCATAAAAAAATACCTTGTTCAGGTTCTCTCTCTGGCTATTCAGATCTGGATGAAATCATTCCCAATTCCTCTTTTTGCATGAGTGAATGCTTACACATAGGCATAATCCATGTTCTATTACCTCACCACAATGCCATCTGACCATCTCACATTCACTAATGAACTCTATCAACACAACAGTTCTGTTTCTAAAGATGAGACATTGACATACAATGAAAGATTAGTCCAAGGCCATGTTGGGAATGTGTTTGCATTGCATACTACAGGACAGAATGGAAGCACTCAGGGTTGTCCTACCATTCTCAGCAGCGTAAATGTTCAGCACCATTTGCTTCTGCCCCTATCTCTATTGTTTTAGATACAGAGGTACTTTGTCTGTCTCTTGGCTTTTCTGCAAATTTATGGAGTTATTCAGAAATAGCTGCTGCAGAGAAGCTACTCCTTAATAAACATTTCTGGACTAAATTCTGGAATACAATAAGCTAATTTACTTCAAAACCTGCTAAAATTAGCTTTTTAATCCAGTTTATTTTGCAAGTGCATTTTAACTTTATTAATGAATTTATTTAGTTTATTAAATTTTTGAATAGAATGCATAAAGGCCAGCAAGAAAATAAGTAAATTTATCAAAGGGAGAAAACATCTGAAAATTATCAAAGGTCTGAAGTCTCACCTCCTTTGAAATTATATTTACAGCACATGCTGTACATCCCATTAATGCATGAAATAATGATGATGTAGGGTCTGAACTGGTAAATGCTAACAGCGTGAGGCTATACATAGCTCTGCTTGTACTAGAATTTCAAATTTCTGGGTAGAAATAATAACTTGTTGATGGAAGCTTCAGGACACACAGAATCAAAGTCTTGAGGAAGGTTGAAAACTAGCTGTATACTACAGGAAAATTTATGGAACAAATGTGAATACGCGTTAGAGATTGAGATGATCAGATGTTTCCTTTCTGCCTTTTGATAACCTGGACAAGGACACTCGGTCTTTTCAGAATTTTGCCACTTTCTATATGTTTCAGATGTTTCTTTCAAATCTGATTAAAAACACATCCATTCAATCACAGATATTTTTCAGAATGCAATAGCTGGAATACTATTGTAGAAGAGACAGCATTGCTCTATGAATTTGATTCTGTGTGTTACCTGACACTTAGAGATGCCCTTTGACACATCAATTTGAACAAAAATTTTAAAACCAGGCAGTAATTTCCAAAGTCAAAATTCACAATTTTCAGAATTTAAAATTTTGATGTGTACTGTTATGCTCTAAAAGATATTTCTAAACAGCTGAAGCGTTGTATCTCACATGGAAGTAGTGAGTTGGAATAAGTTACCTTCCTTCCCCTGTTATTAATTAGCCTTTTTTTTTCTTTCTATTATTTTCCCCTTTTTTAATTTACTTCTTCCATTCAATAGTCTTCATAATTTCAAATTCTCATGAAAATTCAGATGAGAGAGCTGCTCAGAACTTCTGAAAATTCAAAGGTTTGGTACCTTGCATTGGGACACAAGATTGATTCTTTGTGTTGGGACAAAAGCTCTTGTAATTTTTGGTCTTCTCTCTCTTTGCCTGTCTTCTAAGTCATGTATGAAACATGTATGGCTAGATCCTCATCAGGAGCAGTGCCATGTGGGAAAGATAGAGAAAGGAAGTTGGAAGACATATGGCACACTCAGTGCAGGCCATTGTGTGATATTTGGATAGTCTGAAGTATTTAGTATTTTTTTAAATGTTTTGAGAGAAAAGGACCTTGTTCTCTGCTGTTATTTTCATGAAGATGCTGTGTGCATGCTTGTTTGCATATAATTGATGTGTAATGAAAATAACACAACTGCTGTAAATAGCACAGCTCCACTGACTTCAGGATATACAGTCTGTGCAT
The DNA here is from genome assembly GCF_901933205.1 of Camarhynchus parvulus. Classification (NCBI taxonomy): domain Eukaryota; kingdom Metazoa; phylum Chordata; class Aves; order Passeriformes; family Thraupidae; genus Camarhynchus; species Camarhynchus parvulus. The sequence continues at coordinate 51,771,796 of NC_044586.1, forward strand.
CATTCCATGGTATCTACAGTCTACATCTACAGGTCTACAGTTGTGAGTTTGAAATCAGGACAGATACTGATGTTCTTTACAATTTTTGCATGAAAGGATTGATAACACTTTTCCCTCTCACACTGAACCCTGATGCTAAATAAACTCATTAAGGTGACTAAAGAAAAAAAACAAAACAGCGTCACCTTGTAATCAAGCTGTTTATCTTCTATCTGCTTCAGTGGAAAGAAATGTGTACATTAGTTGTGTATGAATTTATGCATATTATATAAATATACACACATTAAAAGCAGCATCTCCTTTCCTCATTACCACTTATATGTTTTGGCAGGCACTACAAAACAAACAGGTGGTCTGTTATGAACTGATAGTGTTGTCAAAATCTGAAGAGCTGAGGGACTTCAGACTGAATTTGCATTCAGCCAAACTTAGCATAAATGTTATTGGCACTTATTGCAATGAAACCTGTCAGAGGTGGAAAGATTTGTCACTGTGTCTGGCCAAGTGCAGGAGGTAAGTGAACAGAAATGTTTCTAACCCACTTGTATTTCAAGCTCCTCCCAGTGGAAAGCCACTCTTGTTCTTCCATGTTTGTTTGTAAGGAGTTCATAAGCTATGAAATGTTACAGAACCTGGCCAGTTATATCATGACAATGTAGGCATCTGATGGAAAACCACAACCACCAGTCACCACATGTTGTGTCTGGATGCTCTCTCTAGTTCTGTATCCTCCTAATATTGAATCCCAGATGCTTCAAGGAAAGATGTGTTCCCTGAATGTGTTTACTAGAATGGTTCTGTGCATAGGGAGAAAATTCCTTCCTGATTCCACTAGTTTAAGCTCAACACATCTAGATAAGTATTATCTGTAGCAGTCCCACTTCAACCACCATTTTTCTGTTTCGCCTTATGATGTGTTTAATTATTTTTTTTTTTCTGAATAAGTGTTGGGGGGGGAAATACTAGTCTTCATGGTAACTTATTGCAGATTTCATGTGTTAATTATATTGTGAGTAAAGAATTACTCCTTTCATAATACTTAGAAGCACACACCTTCTTGAGACATCACAGTGCAGTGTAGAGTGCCAACTCCTAACATCACAGGCAGCAGTGTATCACAGACAGTCTGTGCACAGCCTTGTTCATGCCAGTGAAAATGAGGATAGAATGGAGTCAGTACTTGGAAAAGATTGATTTACATCTTCTCAGCATGAGAAATTATATATCTCAACCAATAGCCTGGGAAGAACAAAAAACCTGAGAAGATTTTAGACTGATTTCATATATCCCCTTTCTTTAGTAGTGGGCAGGCCTCAGGATTGAAGCTGAGACCTATATTTAATTTTCCTAGAAATCACTATTAAAATACTCTTGATAGCTGAGGAAATTTTGAACCTATTCCTTCATGTGTCATACTACCACAGATTCATCCACAAAGAGTACATTTTTTTTTACCCTTTCCATAAATTAACATGTTCTTATTCACAGAATATCAAGATCATGGTGGGAGCCTGACTTTCCTTTCTATACACTGAAGAGTTTTGTCAAGAAATTAGGAGCTGCATATTTTAACTTTGGACTGCATACTGACATTTTTCAACATATGTTTATGTCTAGCATATCCAGTGTCAATCTGCAAAACAACATGATGAGTGCTAAATTGCCAAGAAATCCACTTTTAACTACATATGTATACGTGCAACTCTCGTATTCATATGAGTGAAGAACTCCACTCAAGCCAGTCCTTTAGGAAACCCAGACCTGCATCTTAGATAATTCATTGCTTCAGTTAAAATTTCATTTAGCTATACACCACCAAACGAGGTGTTTCAATCTTCATGCACATGATCATTCATTCACAGGGACAGGCCTTGCAACTAACTTCTTGACAGGTTTCACAACAATAAAAATAAAATTGATCTTCTTAAATACAGTCATAAATATTGTTACATAGATGGTTTCACACTTAATCTTATCAGGTTACTAGCATACTAATTTATTAGTAGAGTGGAAAAATACATTACAAGTTTCAAAAAAAAAATTTGCAGATACTGCACTATTAAACATTTCGTTTCACTATATCTGTTATACTTTTTTTATCATCTTTCTTTTTATTCTTTCCTTAAAATGGTCAGAAGAAAAATCAAAATACAACACAGTTGATATCTGAATTTTAAATGAAATGAAAAGTGCAGATCTGGTAAAACCTGTAGTACAAAATGTTGGAAAAAATACTGTATTTTGTTTACAGAAAGCTTATGTTTGGAGATGTTTGAAAGTGGCAACCTTTCAAGGGAGAAAAACAAACAAACTGAAAAACCTCCATAGTTTACATAAAGTACTTTCAGGTTACATTTGTTGCTTTCTGGTTTGGCTAACCTTTCTTGTAGGTAATGATACAAGTGAATCTGGTGACTAATGTTTTTTCGTTTCTAATCAGCCAAGAGCTTTCCCGGATTTTGGTTCTGTCCATCTCCTCCTGTAAGACACATAGATGGGGGAGAAATAAAGAAGAAGAGAAAGAGGTCGAATGATGAGAGTTTTAGTTTGTAGGGGATTGCAAGTGGCAGTCTATCCTTTTAGGAGTTCAAGCACAAATACTGTAGCTGCTGAAGTGCCTTTGACCTTTCACTGATAATTATGTGAGCAAAGAAGTGCTCCACCATAACAGCAGGCGATGGTCTGGTCCAAGAGTCCTTGCAGAGGTGCTCTGCTCTTTGTAACACAGCTCAGAAACACAGTGCTATCCCTGTTCCTCTGAAACCCGCTGCAGACAGAACAGTTAGTGTTCACAAACACACTGGCTGGTTTATGAAATGCTCTATGCAACTGTAAATAGTAATTTTGTTCTAACTTGGGGAATGTGCGCAAGGTAGCAATCTCTGGCACAGCCCTATGCAATGAAATCTGAGGAATCATGAAAAGTTCTCCATGTAGAAATATATATATATAGTTCCAAGGCATGATCATCAACAAGGGCACTCTTGGGCCTCAGCTGAACTACAGGGTAGCATGTCCTGTTTTTATCAAAAGGGAAACATATATTCCTGGGGGTCAAAGGCCCATTTGTTAACCAAGTGCCAGTTACATAGAAACACTTGGGGAAAAGAAATTCATTGAACTGGAAAGAAACTGGACAATATTAATCAGTGTATTGAATCCCAGTGAATTAACTAGCTAGAAAATGGATTCTGGACAGCATGGTTTTTCTCAAAGTTTACCTAAAACTCAGTATGAGTCTCCAAACCCAGATGTCTAATCACTGAGGTATTGGGGTTACCTGGCTTAGTTTCTACTTGAGGTCAGGGGTATGCACTCAAAATGAACCTCTTAATCACCTGCACCATATTTTTGCTCACATTGTGAAAGTACAGTCTTGGATGGATTCTTTCAGATGAAGCTAAATTGTACATAGAGCATCAGGAGCATACCCATCACATTGCTGCCACTAATGGGCATTTAACAGCCAGGGCCAGGCAACAGACAAGCCAAAGTAAACCCCTGAAACATGTTTAACATAGTTGTGATGGCTTCAACTACAGCTTTCCCCATACAGATCCACTGCACTGCAGGACATAGGCTCAGTGAATTTCTCCTTTATCAGAACAAATGTGATGATAAAGGGCTGCCTTTCATTTCTAACTCAATGAAAAAAAAAAATACAAAAAATTACAATTGCATGAATATTAAGTGGAGAGAAGCATTTCCATGCACATCAAGCTTAGGGACATCTTTGTAGCTGGAGGATTAAGACACTCACTTCACCGTAGGTTAAGTATAAGCAGCTGTGTTTGTGTCCTGAATTTTATGGTTCCCCCTTTTAAGTAACCAATTGACCACAGACATAACAACAACAGCTACTTGAGTCAGTATTAGGAATGCCACAAAATGCTATGTACCCAAAACCTGGTATTTTAGCTAGCAGTTAGGACTTCTTAATAACAACAACTGAACAAGGTGCACTTTTGCAAGTCCAGATGGCACTTACAAAGTTTTCTTCTAAGAGGATGAGACAGATCTTGGAACTTCATTTAAAGTACTCAAAGAAATGTGCTAGCATGACTTGTGCTACCTTGTGTTTGCCAGAGGCTGAGTGTACATGTAAACAGTGACTCTAAGTCAGCTGGTACTCTTGTTACCCTGTTTACTTACTTGTATGCCTGTATGTTTGCAGAGGTATTCAAATTAGACAACTGTGGTTGCAATGTTTTGCTGCCCAGTATCAGTGGTTGCTTTGTTGCAGGAGTCATTAGTGAAAAAGGGCAGTTGAGACAGGAATCATAAAAGCTAAAGACTAACACAAGCATTTGATACTGGATAAATATACAGCAACTAACTGCATTTTAAGTGTGTGGAGCAGTAAGTCTGGTTTGAACTCAAAGCCATTATCCCATAAGCCCTCAGAGTTGGAGAAGGTAAATTTGATGTACAGCAGTCCATTAAATAATCACCCAATAGTCCTTTCCACAGAGAGAGGGTAATTTAAAACCAAGATAATTTTTCTCCACTTCAATTTAGAAGTTGAAGTAGGAAAATCAGGTGAAAGAAATGGGTTCATCTTGTTTCCTCTTGTCTGCCTCCTGAGAAGCAAAGCAGGTACTTGATAGAAAATATGGAGGTTCACATTCAATGAGGTAGAACTAGAGTGGCAAATTGGGTCAAAAATCCTTTTCGGGCTTGAAAACCCTCTCTAAGCTGTAATCCTCTACCTTGCTGAAAGCATTGTGCTGATGATATCTCATCTGGATTTGGAGAATCTGAGCTGCTATCTTGAACATTTCTCCTTTCCTAAGGCAGCCACACGGCATGAAAACACCCTGGAAACCAGGTATATCCCTAGCAGCAGCTATAAGTGGGACACTGATAAAAGTGAAAATGACCCAATTCTCAGAGCTTGAGTTCGCTTCCATTCATCTGTGATACTCATTAAAGTAATTGTATTTGTATTCTCAAAAAAAGCAGAAGTGGCAAGAGTGATCATTAAATTCCATCTTAATCTTCATAAATATTATTGGCTGCTCCACTGAACCCTTCTGAATCCCTGTCTTCCTAGACAATGGTTAGGTTGACTTCCATGAGCATGCACATTTTCTATTCTTCATCAACAAAGATCTAAACAACAGCTAGGAAATTGCAGCTTCTCTTCCTGCTGTTAAGAATTATTCTAGAACATGTACAGGCACCCCACAGAGCATTACTGTCCTGTTAGATCACCTATTCTGACTAAGATGATTTAGGGGTGATTGCAGACAGACATAGGAAAGTTGATTTAGAGGTCAGACTGTGCTGTCAGCAAGAGAGGCCAGAACTGAAATTTGAAGAGCTGAATGTATATTCAGGAATGCCAGGCTCCTGTGCCTTTATTATTTTGTAGACTTGTTGAAATTTATAATATAGAGACCAGAAGGTGAGCATCATATCAAATGATTGCATAATCTTCCTTTATGTGTGATGTATTTTTGCTCGTTTTTGTATGCTGGATTTAAGAATCCACCCAAACCCTGACTTTTCTTCTTTGTTTTCTTTTGTTATGTGCTGTTTTTGAAGACAGATACTCAAAATCAACATCAGTTATATAAAGATACACACAGACACAAAAGGAAAAGGAAAAAAAAAGGGAGAAAAGAACTGGGCAGTGGTGTCTGGAATGTCTTCAACCAAGCTATAAACTTACAATGTTAAGTAGAGCCAAACCACAGTCACTGCTGATTTAAAGGAACATTTGTACTTTGTGATCATCTTCATGAAGCAGAATGCATGGAAAACAAACATCAAGGTTTATAAACAGAAAGTAAATAAATGGTGCCCAGTGTTGGTCAGCACCAATTCATTTATAGACTGCTCCTCTCAAACCATCTGCCATTTAAACAAAAAAGCATGGAAGAACTTTGAAACTTCAACTTTTATTACAGAGTATGAAAATATCCCAGACAAGCTGAAACTGAACCCCTTGTCTCTGTGTATATGTGTGCATACACATGTGCTTTCTTGTTGACATGTATTATTATAGAGATGAGCTTCCTACAGACATTGGCCTCCTCTTTTACACTGGTTATTCTGAGACCTAGAATAAACCAAGCAACATTTTGCAGACATCAGTAGTCTGATCCTTACACAGAAGGTCATCATGAACCTCTAGTCATCTAAAGAGCGCTAGAATTTTGCTAGGTGCATATGAATGTGCCTGACCTTAGCAGTCCACTCTTGCTCTTGTAGATTTTCTTTAGTTCTGAAAGAAATTCCCCAAAGATTTGTCTACAAAACATTGAAAAAAAGCAATCACATTGGGTGACTGTGACCCTGGTAAGAGCAGGTTACTGGGAGGTGTCATGGAGTAGAGCTAATATTTCTCACTGATTCTACATATTTTCCTGTATAAAATAGAACAGGGTGCAATTTATTATCAACCTAGTCAAAAATGTATAATATTTCATAGCTCTTATATTTAATTGAACAATATAAGAAAAAAAAGTGTACAAGTATTAAAGATACAACCAGGAAATGTATATTCCAAACCTATTTGAATTTATTTGAGCCTCCCGCAGCAGGCCTTCAATTAGAAATGATAACAAAAATGTCCCTTGACTTCAGAATAGAGTTAGCCAGTCTTCCATACCTAGCAGATTTGATCAAACTATGAATTCTGGAAGATTTTTTAAAATACATTTTTAAAATTACCCTTATAATTTTAAGTTAATAATTTGTGAATAACTAAAATGTGTTTTATTCCTCATATAATACCTGTATCCAGTTCAAACATTTAGAAGCAAGAGCTGTTATGTAAATAATAATACGACATTAGGGTGGTAAAATGGCATTCTAGAGAGGATTCTTTTTAGAAAAAAAAAAAAAAGAAATCTTATGACTTAGATGGTGATACTCAGCATTTAATGGTGCAGGTTGTTCTGAATTTTCTGTTTGCAGCTAAACTGCTGCTTGGTTCCCTGCAAAGAATGGTCTGGGGAACCCAGTGGAATTCACTAGAGTTTTCTTCCTGCCCATGAACCCAAATCTCTGCAGAAAACTGAGGCATGTAGAAGGATGGGACATACCCATATCTCAGTCCTGAAAGATACTGTGACTTCACAGGTGTTGTCACAGTACCCTGGGCATCTGGATGAGCTGCAAGGTCAAGCTGGGTTCAGGAAGGGCCAGTCTTGCAAGCAATGGATGTTTGGGGAGTTGACATTTCCTTTTTGTCATGGCACTTCAGTCTGTATCAGAAAGCCAAGTGCTACTCTCCTACAGAACCTGAGACACAGAATAACTCCACTGATGTGGGGCTTGTGCCTAGATTAAGAACATCTGCTAGATTCATCTGAAAAAATAGTCATTCTGAATTTGTGTTATTCTCTCCACGGCTGAGTTAGGATTTGATAACATTAAACAAAAGCCACACAGAATTCTGCCCTAATTTGTGCCTCCAGTGAGGCCCAGTCTTTGTCTGGCAGCTAGAAAACCACAGGAATATTTGACTGCATATTTGTGATAGTTGCAGCCTATTAGGGAGATGTTGAAGGTTGCTGACTTGCTGGAACAGGTGAGATCCACCCTGCATATAAGAGATATAACAGCAGCCATAGGGAGAGGAAGTAAGAGAAACTCAGTATCTGGAACAGATACTGTGGGAAAAAGCCTGTTGAGGCATTTTTCAGTACAGTCACACTGTTATGAATTATTCTTCCTCCTGGTAAAAACAAATTCCAAACACCGTGACTTATCTAACTACAATGAGTGTCACAGTGGAAATTCACCCTACTCTTTTAATATGAACACATCCAGCTGAGAGTGGAGGAAGAAATATAAGCCTAAAAGAAAAGAAAATGCTGTGTTTGTAGTATTTCTACCATAGACTTAAGCTAGAAAATACTGCACATTTCATAGAAAATGTTGTTTGCATGAGGTCTTTAGCATAATTTCCATAATTCTGAATTCTGATTAATTTGAATACTATCCCAAATCAAGTTTGCAAACCTAGTCAAATATCTCTATAACTATAAATCTGATCAGAGTACTACACCTAGCCCTTAAATATTCATTGCTGCAACTCAGTAATTGTGTTACATGAAAGAAAGAAATGGATAGCGGCCAAAATGGTGAGTGGTTATATTCCTACCCAGTAATTAGAAGCAGCATAATAAAATGTGAATTTTTCTGCAAAACCTGACACCAGCTCAGAACTGAAATTTGTTCCAGAAGTGGAATACTGAAAACATTCTCCTTCAAATCAGATTTTCTTTCTTCCTTAGAAACTTTTCCCCTTGTCCTGTAGTTAATCTCACCACTAAAAATATCTGAAAAAAAATGGATTAACATCTTTCCTCCTGTGATATTGAAGCATTGTTCTGGAGCAACAATATGAAGTCTTAATAAACAATCATTCTTATTCAGATCATTGGCTGGAGTTGGTCAGAAGTCATGGAAAGAGGAGTTCAAGTTACTGGACTGTGAAATAGCTTGGTGAAAGGAATGTATGCATTTAGAGCCTGGCTCAATAAATACCTCCTAGGGTGAGAAACAAAATCAAATGAAGATCCATTAATCTGGACCAGGGCTGAGGACAGCATCGTCCCAAATCTTAAATTACTTCTGGCAAGCCATCAGCACAAAAATCCAATCTGTGTGGAAACTGCTAGATAGTCTGGGGACTTCCAAAAGGCATTTGGCCCCCCAAAATGCATCCATTATACATCTGGTGTAATAGGAGCATTGAATTACAGATAGTCCAAACCAAACCATACAGAAAATCTGACAACTTTTTCATAGATTTTTAGGTGAAATTTCAGATAAAACCCAGAGCTCTATATTAGATTTTTATTGCTGTACAAATATACTATGCTGTACCTAGGTGTGGCCTATTCTTAAACCCATTATGGTTATTTTACTCTACCGTAAATAGCAACAGACACAAATGTTTACAAATGAGACTTTGTTCCCATATCCCTGCCTGTGCCTTGCCAGCTTCCTGGAGGGAAAGTCAGTGATGCAGAACTTTATTCACTGGAAACTTTATGTGCTTATTTGCAAACGAAACCTTTGCATGTGATCTGAAGCTGATGATTTGCCTACAGTATGTTGTCATCCCAACTGTGTTTGTTAACACCAGACTGAACAAATCGGAGGGAGTACAAATGTCAAAAGCTCAATTGAAGATTGAAAACCTGGGTGTGTCTAAAGCATTCACTATTGTTTATCAACAAAGTCACATATTATATAGCATGACATCCTTTGTGCCTATACAGCAAAAGAAGATGGAAAGTAAAAAAGTAGTAACTTTTATACACAGTGGGATTACAATCATTATAGGGCTAATTACTGCTTTATTTTCCTTTGTAGTAAGAGAAGCTTTTGAAATAGCTTTTCTGATTAATTTGAATGCATGTTTTCTACTACTTACAATTTATATGGTGGGCTTGGTCCTTTTTAAAGATTTAAGATTTTCTTCTCTTTCATTCTGTGAAAAACTGGCAGTATCACATCACCTGAAGTGTCTTATGGATAAAAGCATTAGTTTGCTAAGCCACTTTACCCACCTGCTTCTTTCATTTAATTCCTATCAATGTTGCACTTCCCTCAAAGTCCGTGTTTAATCCAGATCATGCACTTTACAACTGCTGTTTTTCAGCAATCAAGTGCTCTTGCCATTCTATACTAACATGAACTCTCCTACCAAACATTTCAGAAGATCCTTTCTTGCAAACGAACAGAAATGGAGAAGGACTGTCAAAAACAGCTCAATTTTCATGAAAAAAGCCAGATAAAGGACACTGATCCCACTCTGGCATGGAGATCTTGTGGCAGAACTCTTATCAACTCCCTCCTCTTGCTGGCTTGTGCAAACCTCTGGTGATCAAGGCCACATACCATTGTCTTCACAGTACCTTAATGATCCCAGCAACTGTGTAACTGAGAGCCATTTGTTGCCCTGAAAACTTCTGTCAGTCAAAACCTCTGTCTGTTCTAATCCAGGGTCAGTAGACTGGACAAAGGCAATGCTGACACTCACATGTGGATTGCGTGTAGGACACTTGACTATGGTTAACACCTAACAAGGGCTCCAGATTTCTCAGCTGAAGGACCTCATCATCTTGCCAGCAGAAGACATTGAGTACATCTGGATTTCAGACAGGATCTGTGAAGCACCATGACTGGAAAGAGTTTAACCCACAGATGGAAATACAGCTATGCCAAGAGAACAGCCTAAAAACACCTTCCCTGTTGCTTAGCTGTTGTAAGAGAATTCGTGCAGCACACCACTGCACTGACATAATCATATTGCCCCTGGGACCCTCTGCAGAGAGCTGTATTGTGTCATAAAGATGGGGCAGTTATTTTGAAGCAGCTCATGTATCTCTCATGAGCTTACTCCTTCTGAGGCATACAGGTTCCCAGGCTGCAGACACAGCGGATGATCCATGCCACAGTGGGATTTCTGAACTAAGCAGATAAAGTAATTTAGAACTCTACGGTTAAAGAAAACTCCTGAAAATTATTTTTGAAGTCTGAAATGTGTCAGAAGCTTTTGCTTATATATCTGCACATAGATATACTATGATTTTGGAAACACCCTGTTTCTGTTACCATATTTAGGCCAAAAGTGGCAGTGATAAACAAAATATCAGGACCCTAAATATTCTGAGGACTTTGAATCTTCTTCCCTTAACAGTCTTTTGCTGAAGCATCATACTGCAGTATAGAAAACTGTATCTAACCAGTAAAAGACATTGTATCAGAGAGAATAGGAAGAAAGGATGAACCTAAGAGAAGGATATCTCCCCAAACCTCCTGATCTGTAACTTCCCACATATCAAATCCAACCTAACTAATCCTAACTAGAGGAATGAATTTGATAGATGGGTTCCACAAGAAATGTTTCAATTTGAGGTATTGTATTACTTAAACTCACAGGTTACATTGCTCTAATGGAGAATTGGAGAGAGAGCATTGACTTCCTTCTTTGTTATACAGTAAGGCAAAGGTTTTGACTTTATTTTTAGACACAGCTGAGTAGCAAAGGGTAATTTTAGAAGACTTCAGGAAAAAAAAAAAGATAAATACAAAGAGGAAAACATCTGGAAAAACAGGGACATGTATCTTAGGAAAAGATTCTCCTCCTACAGAGAGCCAAAAGAAAAACGACTCCAAAGGTGTCACCCCACCATCCCACCAGGAATTACAAAGAATTACAGGACAGCCATTTTGAACACGAAAGCCTGTTTCACCATTCTCCCCTTGCAACTTTTAGATTATTATCTTTATATAGACCTGGATCTACATCGTCAGTATTCTCTTCAATTTATTTCTACTAATATGCTTTTATATTATTCCTGTTTCTTGCTCCTTGTTTCCAGGTCACCCTTTCTCTCCCACCTTCAGTAAATTTCCTACTGACAGAATGATTTTTAGGCCTTGCAACCTGGAAGAAGTTTCTGAGGGCTTGAAAAGATGCCCCTGCAATTATTCTAGTCAATGAAACTATAGAGACACACATGTGGAGAAGTGCTGGATCCCCTTTTATCCTCTTAGCCAAGAAGTTATTTTGTTTAGGTCAGTCAGATCTTTTAGCAAATTATTGCTACACTACATGTCCAAATAAAAGTAAATTTCATCTGAAAGGTCCTTCTGTCAGGACCTACTTTTATCTAGAATTTCTATTTTAAAGCAATTATAATTTAAAGCCTCGAAATGAATGTACCAGTCTTATGAAGTTATTATTCTTAACATTTTCAGAATGAAAAACATATCTGCTATAAGTTCCACTTCTGTACTTGCCTACATTTCAGATTCAGATCACATCAAAGGCAAGTCTAAGAATGACCTGAAAAACATCTACATGTGGTTTTTGTTTGGATGAAATATGTAAGAAATTCTCCTGAAGCCTATGTTTGCTTCCACTGCTAGAGCCACTGAGTGAAAAAACATAAGGGAGACAAATGGGTGCATAGTTTTTATTTTTTCAGTTTATAAATCTACTTACATTAAAGCTAGAGATATATTTAAGTACTGCTATAAGCATTTGACAGGATAAAGCTGTAGTCTGAAGAAAAAGCTCCTGCATTAATAGAGATCTAGCAAAGCGAGTAAGCCACTGATATCTTGTCAGCATTGGGCTACTGCAGCTGTCCAACAACAAAAGCATGACAGCCTCCAGAGCACGCAGGAATTGTATCCAGAGAACATCAGTTTTGTCATTATTATTTTTTCTTACTTGAAATATAGTACACATGAAGGGAAAGTGAAATGGTGAGCAGTAGTAAATAGATGCTGAGTTTAAGCTACTAAGCCAAGAATGTCTCCATGTTCCTTTGGGTAGGTTGTTGATCAGACTCCTTTTCCACACAAAGAAAGGTATTGGCCAATATGATATATTGCGTGCTTATTTCTGTGCAAGAGGGCTTCATGCAGTAGATATGGGAAATTAAAATCTACTCTAATAGTTCCTTCTTTTCAATCATTAAATCCCTAATTTACTTACCTGATGAAAGTTGGCACAACCTAATTGGGATTTCTGTTTCTTTGCTATTTTTAACTTTTTTTCATGCCATTGGGTTTCCATGCTGATTTACTTTTAGTAATATGCTCTGTGAATAATAGTGATATGATCAGGTTGTTGTGGATGGAATATTTTTGTCTGAGAACTCTGATGATACCAAATGTCACACAGGTTTGTCTTTTGATCTGCTACAACACAAACAGTACCAAAAGGACTGCACCTGCACAAGCAGAAAGGGAGAGATACACTCTGAACTCTTATTAAATTGACTGAAGTGGATTACAGACTTCTGATTTTAATATTGGTAAGGAAAGGATTAAAAAGACCAATTTTTTTGGTGCAAATTGAACAACAAAATTTAAGTCTAATGAAGAATAACTAACCATCTTCATATTTTCAATAGCCCATTTTCTTTTAACTCTGGATTTGGCAGTTTTATCTCACAGAGGTGACAGACATCAAGATTGTAAACACAACCTTCCATTTGATTAAATGTTTATTATCTTATGTTTACTCTTGATGTATCAAAGCTAATTCCACTTAGAAAGGTGCATTTGTAACAAAATACCACCACAAGCCAAAGTCTGAATTACACAAAAAAAATGTCAGGGAGAGAATGTGTTGCAGAAGAAAATTTTTGTAGAGAAATCAGTTTAGCTGAAGTTGATATCAAACCCAACTGATGAAAAAGTAAATAAAAATAAAAGTACTGTTGATGTATGAACTGTAATATTACTAACATATTAAAAAAAATTCTTTTAGTTGAAAAATCCACACTTAGGTGACTACAAGCGTGCTTTGGTCAGAGAAATGATCCATCTGGAACTCAGTCTTTTTCCTACCTTCCTCTAGTGCATCATATATCAACATGGAAATCCCTCTCACTTATTATTCTAATTTCTTAATAAGACCATCTTCAGTTGTAAACCTGACCTTTGGAGCAGTGGATAGAGACAAAGAGTGAAAATAATCACAGGAGGGGGAAAGTTACTAAACATAGAGAAACTACCATAGGCCATCCTTGCAACAATGCAGAGGCATTTTGAAAAAAGCCGTCCAAATACTTCCCACTCTTTGACCTGGTTTAATTACATTGAAAATGAGTACAGAATAAAAAGTTTTGGTACTCAGTTTTGAAAGGCATTAATGAAAACCTATCTGCTCCCTTCGAGTTGAAGTTCCATTTCCTGCCAGATGAACCATGAAGTGGTAACAGCTTGGGGCAACATTTTTGATATGAGAGCTCTCCTAGAAACAAGGCTTTGAGAGAGAGACACAACCAGAGACATCCAAAAAAGAGTACACAATGGAATTGATATAATAAAGGACATATTTTGTTAGAAGATTTAAAAAAATATTTAAAAGGAGTTAATACATTACACAAATAAAGCTGATTGATTGCATTTGCAATGTAGTTAAGCAATTTGAAGAGTGCCAGATCAGTATTCTTGTTCTATAATGGCCATGATAACTCATCATATTTGCTTTCCTACTTGTAATCATATTTTATTTTCTTTACCAGAATTCTACAAGTAATTGCTGATGGCATATAGACTAAGTCACAGATGTTAGAACAAAAGATAAAACAAGTACACTAAATGTACATTTCACATTTACACCCAATGAAGGTTGTCAGCTGTTTCTTCCTTGCAGCTGCTTAAAGGTCTTACTGTCCTCTCCCACTGGAACAACTATCCATTGCACAGATTTAGAAGTTGTGGGAAAATTAATTTTTTAATTGCCAATTAATAACAGAGGTGGATAGTGTGAAAACAAAGACATTAAACTACCTTTCTCCTGCCATCCCCCTTTTGCTCAAGACCAACTTCAGTCCTTCATTCCCCAACTCCTCTACCTCCTCCCCCCTAAATGGTGCAGGACAGGTAGAGAATAGGGGTTTATGGTCACAGAATCATAGGATCATAGAATGGTTTGGGTTGAAAGGGACCTTAAAGATCATCTAGGGTCAACATCTCTGGCATGGACAGGGACACCTTCTACAAGATGAGGTTTCTCAAAGTCCCATCCATCCTGGCCTTGGATATTTCCAGAGATGGGTCATCCGCAACTTCTCTGGGCAACCTGTTCCAGTGCCTCACCACTATCACAGTGGAGAATTTCTTCCTAACAACTAATATAAACCTACCCTCTTTCAGCTTAAAACCATTACACCTTGTAATCCATAATAGTTGTTATGACTTCTTATGGTCAATCTATAACATTTCATCTCTGCTGCTCTTTTCTTCTCACATGAGTCCTCTCCATTGACTGCAGCTCCTGCAGGGAATATCCTCCTGCTTAGATGTGGGGTCCTCCATGGGCTGCAGGGGAATCTCACCTATTGCACATGGAGCATCTCTTCTCTCTCTTACTTTTCTGACCTTGGTGCTCCCAGGCATGTTTCTCACATTTTTCCCCTCACTCCTCTCTGCTGTGCAGAGGCTTGAACTTGTGGCCTGGATGGGGCAGTCCCAGTCTCTCATCATCGAGGCAATCCCTGCCTGAGGATTGGGACAATAAAGCCGGTAGATGTTGTTTAATGTTTTATATATGTTATATATATATGTTTTATATAAATATCTTATATATTTTACTTTGCCCCTTAAAAGGTCAACTGAATAGATACTCTGGGAGAAAAACAATGGAACTGAGTTCTTTGTGGCTGCTACAATAATGAATGGCGCCACATTTTAAACTTTACAAATGGTAGCAGTCACACACTATAAGAAATAAGAATAACAGAGGAATAGAAAGAAATAATGAAAAGCTGTGTATCCTTCAGACCATTATGTCCATAAGGAGAGTCATAACTTGTGTTTTTATCAACTCATCTAGAACAGAGAAACACAGAATCATTAAGGTAGGAAAAGACCTCCAAGGACATTGAGTCCAAACTCTGACCGAACACCCACCACCATATCAACTAAACCACATGTATACAGAAAAGAACAGGTTTTGATAAGATTCACATATTTCATTAGGCTACTTGAATTCTTCGTTATCTCTCATAGACTAGATTCAAAGACATGGTTGTCTAGACTGCATAAAAGACCACAAACTGTATAAGTGAACAGTAGATGAAACTACTGCCTCATTCCTGCCTGTGGCCTTCCCATTCTCCAGATGTCCTGACCAACATCCTTCTGGGTGTTTGGGAAGGTACTCAGAGCTAACTTTTACCACCCATGAAACCTCCACAGGACTGAAATGGCAGATGATAGGCAAAAGAAGGCAAAATATGTGCCATATTGTATCTGTCTCAGCCCAGTCCACGAGTCAAGTAGAAGAAACCTGAGATCTGGACTAAAAGGCGAATTTTCTCCCCTGACATTAAATGTGCATCCAGTTATCTGAACACAAAACTTAAAAAGCAGTGTAAGTGCAGCCAGGAAACCATTTTGGGTCTGGTCTGAATGCTCTAGCAATGGGTACAGACTGAAACCTTCCACAAACCACATTGTTTACATGTCTGATGAACATCTGGCTGATGCTTGATGACCGTGAAGAAGAACTCACTTCAGAGGAGGAAGGCAACTGTGAGAATAATATTTAAGATGCATGACTGCTTCATTTTTGTATTTTCACCGCTTGGTCACATAAATGTAGCTCCAGTGAGGAAGTGGTTGTTGTTCAGTCAAAAAAAAGCTGGAGCCACTGCATGACATAGGAAGGATTCAGACATCTGAAAATGCTGAAACAGTTTTATCTTCCTTCTTTCCGAGGCAGCTGAAACAGATATTCCTGAGACAACAGTGCCAGAGAGAAAACAATGCTATTGCAATAATCTCAGCTACACTATGCACATTAGACACATAGTCTAGCACTGCAATGCTGATTATGCTGATATATGGCAGAAGGAACATCAGTACAGGCACAGGACAACTCACCTCTGCTGTGTGCTTATGCCAGGGTCAATTTTAGCAGTAGCCCAAACATTTTCATTGCTTGTCAAATTTATTTGTACAAATCTGGTGTTTCTGCTCCTGGTAGAACATAATAGACTGTATTACCTACAACACAGCTTTTGAAATGCTGCTTCATCGACTTCAAGTGCATTTCTGTTAATTGTGAAACCATTTATTCTTGTTTGGAAACCCATATACATGAGCAACACGAATAAAAAGAAAATAAAATAATTTCCACAGAAAAATCATGCTAGGAAAATTAAAATAATGTATTGAAACAAACCAAAGTTTTTATCAATCAACAATCTTTCTCATTTTTTTTTCAGTTGCACACTGGCTCAAAATTATTTTGCTTTAACCTGCTCACAGCCATCTGCACTTTGCTCTTTTACAGAGGCATTGCCACATTGGGTTGAGGGGCTCTGCCGTGCCCTGTGGTGAGGTGGTTGGATCTGGCTGGAATCTCTGGCCTCCTCTCCCAGAGCCCACAGCCTCTGCCTGGCACTGACACCCAGCATGATGTGGGGACACCAAAGAGCCAGAAAGCAGCTCCTGCCTGGCTGGTGCTCCTCAGCGATTTCTGCAATCATGAGAACAGCTCACCTGTGAAGAGTGGGCATTGCCACATAAACAGGGATGAATTTCTGAACAACAGATACCCATAATGCAACCAGGGCTCATGGTTATTACAGTCTCTCCATGAAAGCACAATCTCCTATTTTACACTTTGGGTAAGATCTTAAACATATATGGCTGGTGTTGCATTTTATGACACCCTTCTGTCAAAAGGTGGTAGTATTGATGAGCAGCTCACGACAGCTCCAAACATGTGAAAGCACCTTCTCTGATGTTTCATTTTGGATAATTTTTAAACTGTAAAAGTCACCAGATCTAAAACAAATACAAGGTAAGAGAGTACTTAAGTATTCTATGGAGACCTGATTAGCATAGTTCTTACCGAAAAAGGGGGAAAGTACAGAGAACCTGGACTTTCCCCTCTTTAAATCTTGACACCATCAGTGTTGGAAATTACTGGATGACAATCTCTGCCACATGTATGTCAGCCTCCACCTTGCAAGCAGCATGGCTACAGAACTCAGTGATTGTAGCTGAAGACTGCTTTGGGAATTCTCCTTTCTCCAACACCCAAGAAGGTTTCCTTAAGCAATGGAAGCGAAGAAAGGTTTCAGGAATTATTTTATGTGAATAGCAAAGATATAAAAGCTAAATGAAAGCATGAGGGTACTTTAACTACTTTCTAAAGGAGAGCTAAATTTCAGAAACAAGCCCATTAGATTCATAAATTAGAAAGATAATTTTGTTGCCAGCCTCTTTCTCCTCTATAATTTTCTGTCTCATTTATTTCAATTCTTTTATAAATATCGGTCTTGAGAAATCTTGAGAAATGCTCAGAGACAGGAATTTTTTCACCTGTCCCCAAAAGAGAGTACCCTCCCTGTTTCTTCCTGTGTCATACCACCCTTCCCCATTCCCCTGGAAGACATCTGTCTTTTTGAACTCAGCTGAAGGTGAGACAGCTTGTCTATTCAGAGGGAAGGATAAAATTATTGGATATTTTTTCACAGAGATCATGACTGGGTATTTAGTAAAGTTACAAAAACATCCCTAGGGAAAAGTGGCGAGGGTGCTGGGGAGAGCAACCTCTGGAAAAAGCACAATTACAGAGTCCAAAATGAGTGGGGAAATATGTATCACAACACTTATGGAAATATGTACCCTAAATAAATAATAGAAAGACTTTGAGGATGGAAATTTCTTTCTACTTATTCTAGACAATTGTAATGGCATTCTGGATTTCTGTCCTGTTCACACATGGGTGTGAAAGGAAATGCAGATTTCTCTCAAACTCAGACTGTTTGGATGTGTTGACTGGAAAGCTCAGTCTCCAAACCAAGTACACAGGGCAGTGTTGTTCCTTACACCCTCAGCCTTCCTGTCAGTAATCCTGCAGACTCCCTGCTGGTCATCTCTTTGGCTGACTCATGTCATACTAAAGCTCTCCACATCCTTCCAGTCTGGCTTTAGGGTGTCAGCAAGCATTTTGTGCATTCTCTAGGCGAGCTGTGAAACCCGTTTTGAAGAACCAGTCAAAAGAGCATTGAAATACAATCGATTACCACAACTGGCAATCAGTAACAGCACAGGGACCTCACAAAGCTTCGGTTCAGACAATGTCAAAACAGTTGTATTTGCAAGGCTAAGAGTTCAGAAAGCAGCTGAACCCAAAACCACAGTTCATAACTAGGAGAAAAAGGAGGCTCTCCTCCCCTTCCTACCCCTCCGCAAGCTTCTGCTGCTAACATGAAGCTCACCTGATCACCCTTCAAGCTATAACTGAGTAACAGGCAGGGAGACATGAACTGGCACCATGTAAGAGTACAAGCTAGCTGAAAGGAAAGAAAATGTGACTGAAAGCAGAGGCAGTAAAATGGAAGTGCAGTGGAGGATGAGGATGGAGTGAAAGGCTGGAGAGTATGGGAGGTGAATGTCTGCTGACTTAATAGTTCAGCTGTCTCATGAAAACACGGGTATAATATGATTCCTACAGTATGTTTCACTGCATCTTAGGTATGTTAATTCCAGAACCTGTGGCAGTTTTAAACCACAAGTAAGATCTGAAGCCCAGACATTGATCAATATTCAAAATATTTCCTTTATTAATTTATTTTGCACACAAAATCTAAAAGGTGAACAGAATCACCATTTTTTCACAGCTTTCTACAAACATTTTTCCTTCCATGCCTGCTAAATTTGGGGTTTTTTTTTGCAGTATGCAGTGGCAGATGTAATTTCATCTGGTGGTTTTTTTTCTTGATAGCTACCTCCTCCCTAAGCTATCAGACAGTTTGACTTGGGACACCATCAGAGGCCAGAGCCATCTACCCTCTTGAACTAGAGTGCCTTTAATTCTGCCTTACCTATGACCTGATATCTGCAAAGAAACCAGAGAAATAAATTTTTTGGGCTGGCAAATAAACCTGCATATTGAATATTCCATTTTCCTTCTCCCTAACTTATATCTGCACTGCTTGTTTCTTTTCATCTTTCTTCTGATATCTCCCCTTCTTTATGTTTACATGCATTCAACATACTGAAACAGTGGCATAAGATAAAATTTGCTTAGTTCCCAGCTTTTTCTTCAACCTCTCTTCAACCTACATTAATACAAATGTAAACTTGATTTTTCCCTGTTGGGCCTTTTTAATCTTTTGATTTTGTTGTTTGGAGGAGAAGCAACCCTTTCTGTGTACAGCAAAGCTAATGAAAGCATGAAATATTCATACTGCATCCCTAATTGTATAATAAAGTGGAACATGTGCTGTTATATTTGAAAACCTCCAGTCTAATTAGCAGTAGCCTAATAAATGCTTAAGTGAAACATAAAATGTTTAGTGCTACTCAACTAAATCTCTTTCCTCATTCAGTTGTATTTAAAATGACAGTAACAAGATAATTTAAAATAATACAGAACATATGTGCAAATATATATTCTTATTGTAAATATCTAAATATTAACTAAGGAGTTCCTTCAGGGTTTCATAATCAAAAAATTGGCTTGTCCCATTATTACTTCTACTGTAAATTTGTGGCTTGTTATTTTTCTTTACTTTTTTTTAAGTGCTACTGTTTAATTTATCATCAGCTAGTATAATTTTATGTATTGTGGGAACATAATATAGAGTTGGAAAAGTCTATTTCAACTTTTTATTTACTCTGGAGCCCTGGAAAAATAATCTAAAATTTATCCTTTAAATGTAATCAAACAAAAAATTTGAATAAAGAAATCTGAAACACCATGGTCTTCGCCTTTTCTTTTTCAAAAATCTCTGCTAAAAATATCATTATCTGGTGTCCAGGAAATATTTCCTCTGTAATAGGTAGGAAGACAAGGAGCAAAGTGACAGTTTCTGTGGAAGAGCCAGCAGTGCAAAACAGAAAAAAAATGCTTATTCATTTTCTCAAAGGTTACACATGGTTGCAGATAAAGAAAAACATTTTCTATGACATAAAGATGCTTCTACATTTTAAATATCATAAATAGAATGTTTGTTTGACTATCCACAAT
The DNA here is from genome assembly GCF_901933205.1 of Camarhynchus parvulus. Taxonomy (NCBI): domain Eukaryota; kingdom Metazoa; phylum Chordata; class Aves; order Passeriformes; family Thraupidae; genus Camarhynchus; species Camarhynchus parvulus. The sequence goes on from NC_044586.1 coordinate 51,792,281, forward strand.
ACCTTCAAACAAAATAAATTGAATACATTTATTCCCCCATTGACTAATGTAACCACCAGTGGAGCAGCAATTGGATAAAAATGTGCCCGTTGGCCAGGGTTTTCTACAAGTGCCTATTACATTGATTGTTTTCTCTTTCTCAGAATTTCCTGATATCAACCCCTGAGACACAATTTCAAACAAAACTCATCTGATGTAACAGAGAATAATATTATTTTTTCTCATTGCAATGCTTCAGTGTAAGTGCTTCATATATATACAAGCTAATTGCCTCCTTTTCTTGTTGTTAAAACCAACAATAATCTCGATATTATGAGATGATAAAGGTGATATTTTGTTTTCTGTCTTTATGGGGACCATTTCTTGCTACATTATAAGGTTTTATGTACAACTGTAACAAGTTAAATATTAGCTCCCTTTGGAAGTGTTGGTGTTCCCCTTTCCTTATTTATGGAATCAGAGTAAGTCGGATTGACATTTAATATTGTCAATTTACTGATTTCTTTCTAATTTATTTTCCTTTTTCATGCACTGTGGACAAGTGTACCTCATTGTTGAATTATTTATTCAAAATCAGGAGTTGTTTGACATCGAAACAGTGTGCCACTTTATCTAAGTGAACAAAGAACAGATTGATGAGGAAGTACATTTACGTAATGAATATCTAATCTATATCTTTGTGAAATGCTTCAGGATTATTTTATCTAAAAATCACAGTGAGTATGACACCATTTATTATTTTTTTTTAATGCTTTAAAATGTGGGTTAAATTATGTGTCACTTGGAGATTACACTGAAAAAAATATTGACTTTTCTCTCTCTAGAATTTCCTCAAGGTGCTTTCCCTCCTTCCTCTTTGTAACACAGAATGTGTACACCTATTTGATTTGAAGCTTTATGTACCATAGGTAGCACTGAATTCCACTACAGGATAAAGTACTGAATTCAGTACTCACAAAATCCTCTAGGGGACAATTGCTTTATACTAAGAGAGGTCATGTTTTACTGAAGTGCTTTTTCAGTTATTTTTAGAATCAATAACAATTTTTAGGTATTTCTACCCTGTTTAGCGCTAATTTTTGTACAGGTATACAATTTTGATGTCCTATAACAAGTAAAAAATAATATAAAAAGAATCTACCGCACAATAATCAAGTTGGACCCACTAGGAAAGTTCTACTGCCAAAACTAATATTCCTGTTGCAATTCAAATTAAAATCAACTTCAGTGGCAGGTTTAATCAGATTAATAGGTCATGAATGAACGATATGACACAGGGCCTTAGATCTTTAATTGTTTGAAGGATCTCCAGTCCATTTGAAGCTAATGTTCACTGCAGAGGAGCAGGAATAAGATTATGAAACAGACAGTATTAACATGTATTCAAAATGTAGCTAGGAGTTTACTGTATACTTCTCTTAAGTCCTAAGTCCATGGTTCTCTCAGAAGCCAGGAAAACCTCCCAGCTTTGTGTTGTCACCAAACTTGCTGAGGAGGCACTCAAACCTTTCATCCAAGCTAGTGATGAAACATTCATAGTGTGGTCAGTGTTGAACTCTGGGGGACACCACCAGTGACAGCCTTCTGGCAGACCCTGTGCCACTGACTACAGCCCTCTGGGATATGCTGGTCAGCCAGTTCTCAATCCATCTCACTGTCCACCCACCCAGTCCACACCTCCTGACTCTGTGTGTGGTGATGTGAGATTTCCTTTCTTCCAGTCTCCTCTCCTAATCACCACAACCATTCAAAGAGCCCTGGGAGTGACCTTGCTATGGCGCCCACCAGCTCTTCTAGCATTCATGGATGCATCAGGGCCCATGGACTTGTGGATGTAAAGTTTGCTCAAGTATTCCCTAATCCAGTCCTCCTTGAACAAGGGAAAATCTTCATTTCAACATTCCTTTACCCTGGCCTCCTGAGTCAGAGATGTCTGAGAGCTGGTTTTGTTACTGTGCAGCCATTCAGAACGACCTCAACAGGTCGGAGAGATGGACTTCTGCTTTTCTTTTTCTAAAGTTCATTTGTTTTTCTAAAATTCACTTGTTTTTAAGTGTCTCACATCTTTTTGTCAGGAGTAGCATACTCTTACTCTTGAATTGAAGAATTGGCAGCTACAGTCACATGGCACTCCACATCTATAAATACATGCGGGCACATTTGCGCCAAACCTATTGTCACACCACATTGGTTGGGAAAAAACCTATCTAGAAACTGATTCCTTCAGAAAACTGTCTCCTTTTCATTATTCACTGTAGGAAGATATATGCTTTTCTCATCAATCTAACTGTCTTTGCTTTATCCAAAAGGATTCCATGGGGTTGCAACTCACACTGTTTCAGTTAACACATAACTGTTTGTTCCTTCCCTTCACAGTGGTAGCTTTTGCAATTAGTCTAGCAGTGCCTAAAGAAGCACTTAAGTAGAGAATAATCACAGTCAGATCTTCTATCTAGCAATGTTCTTCTTATCAGTACAAATTTTGCAGCAAAATGAAACACATATAATTTAAATGGTAGTTATAATTTGTTAATCCCAAATAAATCCATTTTTCTAAGAATGAATCAGTAAAATACAGTGAGGCTGCGTATTTTCATGCGACATTTGCCCAGCCACTGTCTAGGCATAAAATTTTTCTTAAGAAAAATTTCTAAATAACTGATAAACATCTAACATGAGCTTAGCATGTGGTTAATAAATTATTATTTTACAGATATGACTACAGAATTTGACAAATAACTTTATAGACAGCAAGTGAATATAATACATTTTACTGTGATGTTCACAATCATCCATGGCACATACCATATACACCTGTAACACTTGAATCTTTCATTAAAAATTAATGAATCCTAAATAAATTATGTATACATTTACCTTCAGTGTAAGGTACAACCCTGAGGCTGATGATAACTATGAAGAATTGAGTATGAATTCTTCAACAAATTCTCCTCTGTTAATCCAAATTTTCTATTAAGAAAAATTTAATTGCAAGTTAGGTAAAACAATTGTAAGCCTTTATTATTACAACAATGTCTCCTTCAGGACTTGAAGATAATGATGCTAGTCCCATTTGCAGCCAGCTGCTTCCCTGAGGTTGCTGTGGTAGAAAACGTGCTTCCTTATTCAAGTGAACATTTATATGCAACAATAGCAGTCTGGAATTGCTATATTGAGCTTAAATAACTCTGAATATCAATGTTTAGGAACCACAGTTGCATATTTTTCTCATTTGTCCAGTAAAAGCACAGTGAATCAGATTGTTATGATTGAAGACGCTTCATTAAAAAAGGCTTTAAGGTTCTTTATCAAACTTCTATGTTTCTTGCTAAAAAAAATAATTATGAGTACCTTAAAGAGTTTATTTCCTTCCTTCTGTGAGTGGTATCACCTGCCTTGACAAACTGACTGTCTTGCAGACTCAGTTTCTGATGCCTAATTTTTCAGGTTCACCTGCCACCCCACATAACTGATCCATTTTAAGAAATGAGGCACCTCGGTGTCACCTACCTGCTTCATATTAAACTAGGATTCAGAATCTTGTCTCTTTTCCAACAAATGCCAACTTAGAACTCATTTTTCCTAACATTCTTGTGTACCTAAATTTCAAAAACTTTCTCTGGTCCTTTTTATACACCATCCTAAATCAGGAAAGAATAATGGTATTCATCCAGAATCACCCTCAAGGCTTTTACCATGGTGATGGAAACCAGCTGTTCGACTCCTAAAGTCTCTGGAGGCAAGCATACTTATTTATTTAAAAGGTATCTAGATTGCAGAAGAGTCAGAAAGGCTGTTATAGCTGATCAAATAAAGCAAAAATGATTTGTTGAATAATTTATTTGACAAATATGGACAAAATCTGGCCAATACATTGTTCATCAAATAGTGCTTGCACAACTAAATTGAAAAAAACAACCATTAACAGCCATATGCCAACATACATAAAAATCTCTTTCTGGGTTATACTGAAAAGAATTTAAAAGAATTTCCGTGAAGGGACCAAGGGACAGGTTCACATAATTTAGGCATTTCAGTTTATCAGTTCTGTAATAAAATTCTCTCTCAAAACCTTTAGTTAGGGAAAATCCATAAATATCCTATCTGTCACCACTATACCCCCTAAATAACTAGCAGCCCTCCACATTTTTACAGAGTTAATTTCTTTTTATCAGATCTAACCAGTTTTGTATATATTTCGCATTTAGGATCCACAGACAAGGTTTCCCATGCTTGTTCAGGTTGAGGACCCTGTTCTTAGGACATAATTATTAATTCCTCTAAGGACAGAGTCCAAATATCTTGAGACCCTTTGTTTTTATTCAAAGTTCAAGGGATGGAAATGTGACCTCACTCACACAAGAATTTATGGTTTAAGGGTACAGGAGAGAGAATTTTTTTTCTTTCTGGAGAACTAAAGAACTTATATCCTAATTCCCAGGAGAGGGTCTTTAACTACTCTTGACTTTGCCAGATTGAGAATGAAACAAATGACAGCAAAACAACACAATCATTAGAATCCCTCCTTAGTCTTAGTTTTTGTCATTATGCATAGGCTGAAAAACTACCCCAGCGAAGTTCAGACAAGGTCAGATGATCTGAGGAAGAAGTAGAAAGGAGTGCCACATGATGTAGAAATGCAAGCAGCAGCCACTTATGCTTACATCTCTCTCTCTTTCCTTCACCACTGTTATCCTCCCTCAGAAGTAAATCTATGACTGGTTAAGGTTACTCTTTTGCCAAAACAGGTAAAACCAGCCTAGTTTTCCACTGTGGTGAAACTACATAATTTCAGTTGACAATTCATCTGGAAAGCTTAAAGTTGCAGCTGAAAAACCTGTGTGCACAATGTTTTTTAACAGTGTACTAGATGTCTCAGGTATCTGATGGGGGAACATTAAAAGCTATGAGTTTTTTCATCCAAAAGTCCATTAATAACAATAATAAATTAATCTTGTTTTTACAGTTCATTGCTTCAGGTAGGGATAGCTATTCTCTCCTGGCTTGGACATGAGGGACACTTTGAAAATCACAAGGAAAGACAAACTTAAGTTTCCTTTTGTGGTTCATGTGGCTTTTTCTGGGGAGCACTTTGTAGAACATAATCTTGCCTTGGATTACTTTAGGTGATACATTTGGGAATGTCAGGGAGCACTGCATCTTTTTGTGTCCTCTGACTCCTGATCTTTGGGAAGTAAAAAGATTTTTTGTAGCTGAGGTACATAACTATGTAGTTAAGACCAGGAAAACAAGATGAATTCATAAACTGTCTGTCTTCTACATCAATCTTATTTTGAAAGCGTGATTGACCTTTGTTTCAAACAGTATGCCACCAGTTAAATTTCTTCCCTTTTTCCATGGGTTGAGATACAGGTACAAGAACTTCACAGGGCTTTTTCAATACCTATGTAGTGTCAATTGTTGCATGTAAAAAGAATTCAGATTAATATCTCAGAATATTTAAAGGAATAAGTGACATAATGGGTTACATTATGTCAGGGCTCTTTTACCACAAGCAGTGTATGAAAGAGTGGAAGGAGCCCAGGAGCTGCCTACCTCACAGCAAACATCTGTACAGTCATCAGGAGGGAGAGCTTGCCATATTTATGGACACATCTGGCAGCGGATTTTCTTATAAAGGAATATATATCAGGCAATGACAGATCACTTGCTGAAAGTAACCTCCTGAGCAATATTTGGCTTCTCAACAGCTGTGTTTAGTTGAGGATTCCAGCTGAAGATAGCAACATTTGCAGACACTAGAGGCTGAAAGCTGGGATTAAATTATTAATAACTTTCTTTTATTACTCAGCTAGATGATTCATATTAATTGCACTGAAGCAGATTTGCATACAGTCTAGATTTACGTAATGATTTGATATAGGTATATTAAGTATTTACTTTAAGGGAGGATTGCAGGAAGTGTAGATGTGTATTCTCTCCTTGCTTTACCTCTGCCCATCATATTCCATCCAGCTTTCCACACACATGCTGTATTTTTCAGTCCAATTTCCTCTCTTTCTAAGCTTGTATGAATGCTTAGAAAATATGCACTTCCAAAATAAGACCCTAGAAGCTCTAGCATCTGCTGCATTTCTACTAACCATTCACTTCAATATCTAATGCGACATAGATCAAGGGAAAGAAAAAGGCAGATAAGGTAAATTTTTCATTTTCAGTAAGTAATCTAGTGAATTTGTTCAAATAAAATGTTTGCATTTCTTTCATTTTGCAGCAAACTCCTAGAACCATCCATGAAATATTAAAACGTTGAAGGACAGCTATAAAAAGTGAAATATATATAAACATTTGAAAAGACCCTATAGCTCAGTCAAAACATGCAAACAAACAAACACAAAAACAGGGAAGAACACTCAAACTAACAAAAACCCACAAAGACATTTTTAAAGAAACACCAGAATAAAAATCCTTGCCCTACTCTGCCTTTAGCCAAAGAGATTTCTGCTCTGGACTCAATACTGAAGATAATCCTATTATTTTGAGCACTGGTAAAAGCAGGGTGGTTTGGGTTTGTTTGTTTGTTTGTTTGTTTTTGTTTTTGTTTTGGGGTATTTGTTGTTGTTTTTGGCGTTTCTTTTATTTATGTTCAGTGAAAAGAGTCATGTGCTTAATTGCTATTCATAGTTGAGGTTCTTGCTATTTAGAATCAGGTGTTTTTTCTACAGAAGAGATAATTGCATTTCAAATACCTGATCACCCCAGTTAGACTACAAGCACTTCTTCACCTTGCAGTCTTGCATGCTTTTTGATGTGAGACTACTACTCTGATGTACCAAAACTGAGTCCCAGATAAAGGTTCTCCTGTGGTTTTGCTCTGTCTGGTACAATTTTTCCCCTAGGAAAAAAAAGTCTGACTAGCCTTTATCTGTGTCTTCATGGAAAACTGCAGGTAGTTGAAAAACAGTCAATGTGATGAAGGCCATCACAGCATCAGCGTGCTGCTCGTCCTGAAATAACATACCCTGAGAAGAACCAGAAATACCTGCTTGTGTTGCTGCAGTAAAACAGCCACGTGATTTCTGGATTGATGTCACACTGCTCAGGTCCTGCTGGCTCAGAGGTTGCATGAAATCTGTCTGCCTGCAATGTCCCATGCAGATGTGCTTTTTGATTGACTTTTTCCTTACCCTAACTTCAGTGCAATTTCCTCAATCACAGGCTTGTCTCCTTTTGTTTCTAATTCCTCTGAAGTCTGATTATAGTGGGAGCTCTTCTGCCATACCAGAGAAGTCTACTAGTGTTTTATCACTTATAATTCCAACCTAAATATTATTAAAGAAATGCAGTACATTTTAGTTGTGGCATTCCTTATGTGGCATATGTAGACTCCATATGTATTTTTAAATGGTTTGTTTTGACTAAAATATGTGTGTTCACACAACTATCACATACCTATAAAGCACAGCTCTTTAGCATGCTTACATCTTGCCATCTTTCCTCAGCCACCCGTGCAAACTGCGGAAGTGATTCAGGACATGGGACAAGAAGCTGCCTCTTTCAGACTCCTCATACCTAGAAAGACAACTTCAAATGGAGTTCTCTTTTTTCAGTAACTGAAGCACTCCCACATTATTCTTTTCCTTGGAGTTTAGATTCTGTTTTCAGATTTCCAAAATTCTCTTTTTCCTTAACCACTGCCATGTCTCTCAACAGACATGCACATGCAAGTCATTTAATAAAATAGAAGGTCTCTTTAAGTGATGATGCGTCACATTGTTATAAATGATCAAATCGGAAGCCAAATTTATAAGAAAATTTAGCAATGATTTATTAGATCATCTGCAAAATAGAATTTCGAAAAACAACCACCACAGCCAAGAGTCAGCGTCGAGCCTGGGTTTCGGCGCTGGGTGAACAAATGGATCTGACCCCCGAATGTCAGAGTCTCCCCCTGTTCATCCCAACTGCTTCTCGCAGCGAGCTCATATACAGTTTATTCTGCCTGGGGCAGAAATGACCGAATGTTCCTTTGTGTCCCTTCACATGCAGAACCGGGGCCATGCATGTGCAGGGTTAGACAAAAGTCCAGTTCCAGGTGTCCAGATGATGTCAGAGCACTCTGGAGAAGTCAGTATTCACATGTAGAGGATGGCACCAGTCGTAAATGCAATCTCCACTGAGCAGATCACTCTTGAGTGGCCTGGACATTCCAGGGAAGTCAGTGATCATGGCCCAGGAAAGTTCCATTCATACGTTAACAGACTTGATATTATCTTAATGTTGTCCAGGAACTAATTGAATAAAAATAAGACTCTGCTCCCGGCAGGAGTGGTCAAAGACATAGCTTGGATTTTACAATATTTTATACATAAATCGCATGAATTATCTCTACCATATACTACAACATTTTGGTTTCAGTCTGTTTCGTTTCATGGTCTTGTACCAGAGAGGAAATTTTAAAAAATCTGCATCTATTACTGAATATCTTAACAAGTTATGTGAGTTATCTTTTAATTATGCTAAGTGCTGTCTGTAAGTTTATGCAATGTGATCTAGTTTATAATGATATAAGTATTCTTCTTCTTGATTTAGTCTTCATTAACAAAACCTGTAACAAAAAGAAGCATCAAGATATTTCCAAATAGTAAAATCTAATCAATAACAGTTTAGAGACTTTACTTGTGTTAATATACGTAGTACTTTATTTCAAGTTATTTAATATTTTGGGGACATGAAAATGTTTGGACCCCATAACTTCTCCTGTAAATTGGAGATGAATGTAAAGTCATTAATTTTACAATTCATTTAAACATACAACATAAGCAGTTCTCTGCTAAATCAAACATCCTGATTAAAAAAAAAAAAGGATCTTATGTTTACTCAGATATTAATGTTCCGGATTCTGCCAGAGAAGAAAGTTCAAAAAGTCAAGTTACCATCAAGCACTTCCATACCTTCATCTGTAGCTATAGAGAAGAACATGACATACTGGGTTCCAGATTGTGCTACTCCTGTGTGCCTTATTCTGTCTGACTGACACAAAAGCTGCCTGTTAGGATGTGTGGTCTGGCCTGCCTTTCCTTTCTTTGAAAACCAAGGAATTGGTGTTAGAATTGCCTTATTTCCAGGTCTTCCCCTGATGTGGAACTGACCTGTTATTTGCTGTTGCAACATATATACCATCTGTGTTTTCCTTTCCTTCCTGACAATTTATGTATGAGTTTGGAATTCATTATACATTTCTTACGACAGACACTGATTTCTACTAATCTAGTTTTAATGTTTGTACAGGAATATTTGCAAGGCAATTTTTTATATTAGAAATTAAAGCATTAACAGATTTAATTGCTGGAACTACATCTGTAGGTTGGAGCCTTTTCTTCTGGAAAATTGATGTTTTAATAGGTTGGCACTATTGTTATGACTAAAGACTAAGAGTTTAAGCAACACTTAGTAATTTATTAAGTAGATATAATTGGAAACAACACTAAAGATGAGCAATTATTCTTTAAACTTGTACTAAAATATTTTCAAGTCTTACACTTAGTTCATAGTTTTTATAATAACCCACAGTTTCCCATGTGACAGTAGAAGATTGATCTTCTGAAGCTTGCATGTTTGGTTTTACCAGTAGACAATATAAATGTAAACCATTGCTTTTCACAGGATTTGTACATCTTTCAATCTGAATTAAGAGCTAACTACTTAGATTAGAGTCAATAAAATAGTTACATCCATCACTTCTCTGAACTCTGCATTTCCAGGTTATCAAACATTAAAAGGAAGGATTATTTTAGATCAGAGATGCTTAGTTAAGGAACAAACTCCTTTCATGAGTGCTACAAACAAGTCCAACAGGTTTGGTTTTTTTCCAAATGGCTAACAAAGAGCAGAATATGCACAGGATAGGTTAAGGACAGTAGTTGTCCTCATGGTAGAAAGGATCAGTAGGAAGAGTCCTTAAAAACAGGAGATTATTTAGGAAAAATAATTTCAAGCACATCATAGGATGGTGGGAGTTTTGTGTGTTTGTATGTGTAAAAAAAGATACATTTTTAGAGGAAAGACAAATCTAAAAGGAAAAACAAGAAAAAACACTTTTTCTTTTTGCAGGCCAAGTAACATCAGGAAGCTTTCCTGAATTGTTCTCTGTGATTCGAGTTTTAGAGAAGTGGTTGGTCAGTACAGTGAGCTTAAGTGAGTGCATAAAGAAGTGACATTTGCAAAGACCTTTTCTAATATTCCCTGCTGACAAAGTGAAATATTGGTACAGCAAAGGAATGTTGCAAAGAGAAGGAATAAGCCAAGGAACACGACTAAAGTAAAGGAGTCTTTTTGCATAATTTTAGCACACCAATGGATATTGTAATATTTCTTGAGGGAGGGAGGCTCATTCAGGACAATTTAACAGCATTTAGCTCCTTAGATGTACTTAGTGGCATACTTATGCAATCAATTCCTTCACTGGTAAAGCCCTTCCCTGCTCTCTGACGCCAGGACCGTCTTGCATAGAATAACTGTCCTGGGCTCAGCTGGGATAGAGCTTGTTTCCCTCTTAGGAGCTGGTACAGAGCTGTGTTTTGGATGCAGAATGAGGATAATGTTGATAACACATTGATATTTTGGCAGTTGCTGAGTAGTGCTGATAATGAGTCAAGGAGATTCAGTGTGCCATGCCCTGCTGGCGAGGAGTTGCACAGGAAGCTGGGAGGGAGCATGGCTGGGAGAGGTGACCTGACCTGGCCAAAGGGATGTTCCACACCACCGAACACCATGCTCAGTATATAAACTGCAGGAGCAATCATACTGTACATCACTCCTTTATCTCAGGCTCAATTTCCACCTCTCTCTCTTTCATTATAATTATTACTATTACTATTATTATCAGTATTATTACCAGTATTATTATCATTATTAGCATATATTTTTTAACTTAATTTCAAAACTTTTATAATCTCAAGCCATAAATTTACTTTCTTTCCCTCCCATTCTCTTTTTGACTGAGGACGACAGTAAGGAAAGAGTGAGTGGCTGTATGGTGTTTAGTTGTTGATTGTGGTTAAACCATGACAACTTTTTGACACAGTTTGACATAGCAAAACTTGTATTGGTATGGATGTTTACGGGTCAAAATCATTAAATTGCTCTTGACTTTAAAACACCTCTCAAAAAAAGTGCCAAAATCGAGTTAAAATTAACCCATCTCATCCAGGTCAGTATAGAGCTGTGTAGAGTTTTCTCTGGTAATGTAGAATGATTTCTTAAAATAACCTTGCCAAGGAAGGAAACACTTTCTATAGATAATTCTTAAGAGAAAAATTGCACAAGACAGCTAAGCCAATCACTATGAAAAGGTCCTGCTCCTCTTCTCTTTTCACTTTCCTTCCTGTTTTTTTTTTCTTTTTTTGCTTAACAATTTGACTCAACACAGCACTACATGCTTTAATTCCAGTGTGTAAGAAGAGGGATTTTTTTTTCTTTTACTGTTTTCATGACAAATCCCTTCATCATTAAGCTCCAGAGACCATACTGCTGGAAGGAGAAGTGAAGATACCTGCTCTACATTTCCTGTAGCTGCACCCTAACTATGTCTGTGGGTATCACCAATGTCTACTGGCAGTGCTATGTGGACCTGACACCTTGTATGTAATAAACCTTGGAACACACTTAACTAAAAAATCAATTATAAGCATCTCTAGTCCCCACCACATCACACATCCTCTAGAACATCTGAATATCAGCAATGTCATCCCTCTGTGTCCTCCCTTTTAGTGAGAAAAGAGGTCTGATGCCCTCTTTGTACTATTTACTTTGATTAAAAAGATGAAAATATGTCCTTCATTATGTGATCTCATCCTGTTAGTCACAGGCATCTTTCCAACCCCTCCTTAAGGATGCTCCACTTAAACAATTACCCATACTAGGGAATGGAGAGAGATGGTAACATGGCAGGTACTAATAAGTCAGAAAAGTGCAGTTCTCAGTGGAGAAAATGGTAAGGTGGAGCAGAGTGAAGAATTTTGGTATATATTTTCAAAACTTTTCCACACATTTTCTTTGCAATTACAGTAAATATCACTTTGAAATTAATTTGTGCAAAACAGTTTTGGTTTTTTTCTCCCTGTAGGCTGATAGAACCACCTAGAACTTGATCTGACTCTCATGCGCAACTGTGATTAACTTTAATTGGTGATGGAAATTGATTATAGATTTTGTCTTAATGCCGACACATCCAATTGCTTTTAGAAGAGGCAGACTTTATAGACCTCCAATATTGAGTCTATGTTTACAGATGATGAGAAATAAGGATATAAGAGCATCTTATAAGAGAGTTAAAAGTTAAAACTGACAAGGACCTATGGGCGGACACAGACATTGAAGACGATGGGAGAGAGAAAAGAAAATATACTCCAAGGGTGTGGTTTCATCACTGGATTAAGGAGCTATAAAACTGGGCTGCTGCTACAAATAATGTTCCTCCTCCCTTCCTGAGATCCTGCACTTGTTAGATCAGCTCTCTGACTCAGGTGAAAAACAAGGGATTAATTTATCTGCAGTCAGCTCTCTGCCACTTTGACTCACTGAGAAGCCTCACAAACCCAGTACTGATGCAAGTGATGATTGTGCAAACTACCCTAAGGGAATATGATGGAGTTTCAGAAGATCAGAAACTCTTGACATTATTGTCAAGATTAATGCAAACAAATAGTGTGTTCCTCCTCTCAGGAAGTGACTGGTTTGTTTCTCCGAGGTTTATAGTCTCATCTAATTAACTATAGTGATTTTAATTTCTTCTCTCCATTTTGAAAAATCTACATTGTGATTTGTTTTAATGCCTATTTCATAAACCATATTTATTATTTCAAAGGATTTTGTTATGCTTTCCCACCTGCTGCTCATAGTTTAGCAATTCTGAATAATTGGCAGAAGAAAAATATGAGATATTTATTCACAGCTTCATCTTTCTTTATTAAACCCTGGAATCTGTGGCGTACCAGAATTTGTCTCAGTTGGCAAGTGTCACTCACAGTGGCAGGCCACAGAACAATTTTGCCAGCCTAGAGACATCATGTATAGGGGAAAGTTGCCAGACATGATCCTATGCTGCTGGCCTTCACAGACCCAGTCGAACACTTTGAATACCATTGAAACTTCCCAATGTATCAATTCCCATGAACTGAAAAAGCACAAAAATTCCTTAATGGTCAATTTAAATTAAAAATAGTCTATAATTATATTAATTAGCAATTTTGACCAGGCTTCTGGCAGCTTTGATTAACTATGGATGCCAATAGGTCCAATGAGCTATTAGGGATGTCAATGACTTGCCCAGTTAAAGAATGCTTTATGTTTGCCTATTTTTCCTTTTTTAGCTTGACCACCCTCTTCACTCTGTCGTGCACAAAAAAATTGTGGTGAAAAGACATTGATAAAAGCATTTAATATCAGCTAAGTTCTCTTAATAATAACTTACTTATGTAAGTAGGGGAAATGGAATATAACAGTCCTAAAGCCACAGGGTAATAACAGAGGACTGAATAAATTTCCCAGGTAACTCAGAGTTGCAGAAGATGGTTTCTCAAGACCATGATCATAGCAATTGAACAAATGCATGAAGCAGAGGATGTCAAGCTACTATCTTGAAAACTCTTTATGGATTAAGATATCCTTAATATAATTAACTTTACAAATTCAGGTATCGCTCTATGTAATATGCTACTAGATTTGTAAATTAGCTTCTTACCAAAACTTTGCTTTTCTCTTACATGTCTTTATCCAAGAAATTCTTCAGCTTTCTTCTGTCTATCTGAGACTATGAAGACATTTTTAGTATGGCTAAATATTTAGGGTTGACATAAGAGTTTTACTGCTGTTGTGACTTGAAAAACCAACAGGATCAGACACCAGAGCTGCACTCATGAGTCTGTTCTGTTGATAATTCATCTGAGATTTTCTCATGTCCAAACATTTTGATCTGGCAGTGTCTGAAATCTTGAGGCACTAAGATCAGTAAGGACACTCCAAGTCCTATGTGCTTATATAGGTACAGTCGCTTCTGGCATTTCCAACTTCCTTTATTTTGGTCAGAGCATACGGTAGAAACTCAAACCAATCTTAAAAGCACTTAAAACCACTTCCTTGACCGCTATGCCCCCAGACTTTCTACTGCTTCTTTGTTTTCCCCTCTAAGTGAGTTTTTTCTCTCAGTCACAAATAATTTGTCACCTGGAAAGAGTACAGGGACTTTAATTTTTAATTTGAAAAGGAGTTTACAAAGCAGATTTAGTTTGTCATTATAGAAACAAACAGTTCTTTAACACAGTCTAACTAGAGAAGTTGTTATTTCATAGTTATGTAGTTGTGACAAATTCAAAAAAGAACAAGAATCTTCAGTACAGCTTAAGAATAGCTCCATTACAGCTCTGCTCATAGCATAGAGTGATGCCAAAAACTGGCATCTCAAGGCAGTATTATCCTTCCAAGTGCATAGCTGCAGAGCAACACTATGCAAATAATAAAAGAAAAATAAAATTTTTTAATTAGTACAACATGGGCTCAAATATTAATTTGAGCTATATTTAATTTCCTAATTCAAACTTCCAGCATGACAGGAACTTATTTCAAATTCTGCAGTGAATTCTCAAATACCTACTAGTAGGCCAGAGAGAAAAAGAAAAGCTAGTCTCTGCTTCCAGTGCAGCCATTTCAGGATAAGATTGGTGGACAGTCTGAGTGTTTTGTCCTCTTGGTTCACCCTTTCCATCCTGAATCTGTGAAGGCCTGTGCTAAGGGTTTGCCTTGCCTCAACATGTACCTATCCAAATGGAAGGTTTCTAAGCAAAACATACTGGCAAGAGACACCCCCTGAATGGGCACACAACGGAACATCATGCAGTGATATTTGAGGCAATTCCAGATAACCCATCATGGCTTTTGGCACAGGGTAGGTCCAAAAGCAGTAGAGACTTAAAAATTTGAAGCTGTAGCTGAGCTAAATAACAGGGGCTTTAATTTGTTTCAGCCTAGAAGTCCTCATCCAACCATAAACCCTTCAAAAGAAAGAAAAAGAAATTAGATTTGTCCAGCTTCATAAGCTAAACCTATAAGAGGAATAAATCATCTGGAGTACACAAAAATAAATACAGACTAGTTTGCTACTGATTTGTGTCTTACATTGGAGATGTTCTCCTGTGCGTGGACAGAACCTGAGTCTCTCTCCCACCCTCATATTCTGCCATATGTAACAAATGGAGAACTCACCCTTTTCCTCTGTAGGAAGAAATCTACAGACTCTGTCTTTCCTGTCTCAGCTATTTTGTTAAATATTTGGAATCACGATGTTGTCTTCAAGATTCCTACTACTTTGTAAAATTTATTTAAATCAGTTATCATTTAAAAGGATTTATTTTGTTTGAATTTTGGAAGCTTTTTAGTAGTGAGGAGGAGAGAGACAGATATTTCTTTAAGGATATATTTGCATAAGCTGCATCTTTTTAGTACTTAGGACATAGCTTTGTTTTCTAAAAAAAATGTGCCTGTGCTCTGAAAGTTCACGATAGCTTTAAGATAATGAGCATGACATCAGTACATACAAGCAACTGTGTAGTCAGCAATTCACATCTAAACATTAAGGCATATCTGAAATGCCTAATTATTATGATAATAAGTTCAAATGTATAAGTATAAGCAAATAAGCATAAGTACACATGGTATTATATCTCATGCTGAGCTGTTCAAAGATTACCAACCTGTAACACAAGAGAAAAAAATGTTACAGACTAGTATTCACACTAGAAACAAGAAAAACCAGAAATTTATTGCCAGTCAGAAAGGTAATCAGACCTGAAGCAAGGAAAAAAATTGATAAACCTTGAGTTAAATTCAGTTCTAATTTAATGTAGCAGACATTTTGATAATACAACACAAACTAAATCCTTTGATAACTCTTAGAAGTTCTACTTTTTGGTATGAAATACATAAAGAATAAAATGTGTCTTTGACATTCAGTCATCTTAATAAGGCAGACCATTCAGGTCCATCTTTTTTTATCATAATCTTTGCTTGTACCGCAAGATAAAAAGCAGAAAAAAGATTTAGAGAAAAACTTCAGTCAGGAATCTGGGCTTAATATCCTCTGACAGTATCCTAAAAGGTACCTGAGATTTTTTAAGCAAACCAAGCACTACCATGAAATTTCCAAAGGCTGTGTTTAATTTTCTAAGTATCTAGAAACCCTAATCTTAGATTTATGAACATTTTCAAGGACTCTCCAGAGTCCCATGGTGCCTCAGGTTGACATTGCTGAATTCTGAGACACAACTTAAATAGGTTTATTTGTCTTGCAGTTCTTTTAGAACTTCACCCCACTGAAAAAAATGAAAACTTTGTATTCTGCTTACATTTATTAATGCACACTGATGGGTTTTGTTTATACTAGAATAGAATTCCTCCTGCTACAGTAGAATTTTTCTTCAGATATTTATAAAATTTTTAAACACTCCAAGCAAGGCAGATGTAATAATGGGAAAATAATGTAATTTTCTGTTAGGTTAAAAATAGATGATGAAATTATTCCTATGGAACAAAATAGAAATTATTTGCATCATTTGGCAAACTAAAAAACTAAAATTTTACTACAAAATAATTTATTTCACCTGAATCTGACAATTAAATCCTACTTGTATATTCTCTTTATTAAGAGAATATATTTATTTAATATATTTATTTATTCTCTTTATATTCTCTCTTATTAATTATAAGACCAAACCCTGCCCCAAGAAACCCTTTGGTATAAACATATAATAAAATCAGAAAATTAAGTGCTTAGTTTAAAAGATATGGAAATTAAATTACTAGTCTCCTGTGGAAACAGAGGCTCTCACTTTCTTAAACTAACTGCTCAGGAGCCTTCCACAAAGATTAAAATGTAGATTAAAAAGATAAGGTTGATAAAGAACTCTGAATGGTTAGAGAAAAAGGGAGATTTCATGGACCTTCCTGGCAGACTGGTCTGGAGAGGTTTTGCAGATAGAGCAGCCTGAACCTACCAGTGAAATAATGACACTTGTAAGATATACAGGACTGATACCATCTAGAAAAGGTTCTTACCATCAGTCATTTCAGCTAGAACCGACTATCAGTTATTGCAGTTTTTACTTTCCTTTTAGCCACTATTGATGTGTTTATCGGTGATAAGTGAGAGAGGCAAATGGGATAGATGGATAGATGGATAGATGGATAGATGGATAGATGGATAGATAGATAGATAGATAGATAGATAGATAGATAGATAGATAGATGATAGATTTATTATTTCTTATACTATATAAAACCACAAAGAAAAAAAATGCTGCAAAATATAAGTGTCAAGACCAATAACTGAATGTCTTTAAGCATAGAAGTGTTCCCAAGGCAGAGAGGTAAAATTGGCGGCCAAAGATGTGCTTCATTTTCTCCTTGTCACCTCTGTAGTCTTAGGTATGTGAGTGATCACTAAATAAAATTAATTATTTAAAAGTTTTTGTTAATAAACTGTATATTTGTTTAAGGAGCTTACTGAAGGTGGTAAAATAAGAGTTAAATTATAGCAAGAGGACCATAAAAAACAGAATAATACATTCTATTGACTATAACCCACAGCAACTTGACATGAACAAGGACTCTGAAAACAATTGCAAAACAAATGGCAACCACCAGAACTATCAAGTCACTTATCTGTGATTCCTGAAAACAATTAGGGAATTCCATACCCACAAAAGGCAATTTAGCACTTTCATATGAAACCAGTTTATGTGACTGGTTACATATGATACTTTTGCTTCATTCTGCAGTAAAACTTGTCACAAACATCCTTACTTTCTTACTATATGCATTGAATGGAACTAAGAAAGCATTTCAATTATTAATAATGATGAGTAATAAGCTACAGCTTATTTTCCCAGGTCATTTACCTCTTTTATGTGGTGATGAAGAAGAAGTTTAATTTTGTCACTGTCATTACCAAAACAACAACAGAAGCACAGTAAGAAACTTGTCTGTATAATCAATCTGATGTTTTAATATGCTTGGGTTGGCACATTTAACTCCAGTGTATAACCTTGAAATAAAACCAAAGCTGTATTATACAGGCTTTGAATATCTCAGTCTGATTTAAAACTACACATCATAACATAGTTTTAAAAGCAACAAATTTAAGAAATGTTTTAATGGCTAGTAAAAGTAAGCAAATTCAGAAAAGCTGTTTAGGTAGCTAGCCCTATTATAAGAATTTAAGGCCAGTCTACAGAGTCTGATGAGATTAACCTCAGAGTAATAAGAGAGATGGGCGAGGCTACTGTGTGACCTTTCTCAGTTATTTATCAATGCTATTGGAGATCTGCAGAGATCCCGATCACCTGGAAGCTAGTAGATGTTTTTTTGTACTTCAAAAAGGGCTAGAGAAGATTCTAGTAATTATCGGCCTGCCAGTCTTACTTTGGTGTCTGGTACAATTACAGAGACGATTATTTTGTGAGGTGTTGAAAAACTCATGAAAGACAATGCAGTCATCTGTCAAAGCTGACACGGGTACGTGGAGGGAAAGTCATGCCTTACTAAGTGAGTATCCTAAAGTTACCTTCTTCCTGGATGGAGGCAAGATAGCGGATGTGTTGTTGAATGTTGGAGTTTTTATAATTTTAACAAAGCTTTTGACACTGCCTCTCACAGTATGCTCCAAGACAAAATGTGCAGCACACAGACATATATGCAATGCAATGAGGGAACAACTGGCTGAAGGGTTGGGCTAAAAGAGTTTTTAGTAAATGGCTAGTAGCCAGATGTTATTGGGATTCCATATGACTCAATTTTAGGGGCCCTTTTATTCTCTTCAATATTTTTATCAATGACCTGAACAAAGAAGTTGAATGCACACTAAATTTGCCAACAGCACAAAATTTGGATAAGCTGTTGATTAGCTTCAGGAGAGATCTTGATAGGTTAGAGCCTTCAACCATATGAAATCTAACAAGGACACCTGCCAGATTCTGCACCTGGAACATTGTGATCCTGGCTATATGCATAAAATGGGGGGACAAGGGCAGGAGCGCAGAAAGGAATAGGGGGTTTTGGTTGACAGAAAACTCAATATGAGCCAACAATGTACCCTGGCAGACAAACAGTCCAATCATATCCTGGAGTGCATGAAGTACAGTGTAGCTAAGCAGTGGAAAGGAGTGATTGTCCCACCGTACAGCATTGGTGCAGCCCCAACTCATGTCCTGAGAGCCCCACAATGTAAGAAGCATATAGAAATATTGGAATATGTCCAGAGGAAAGAAACAAAGATCATTAAAGGACTAGAGGACAAGACTCAGGAGGAATGGCTGAGGAGATTTAGTTTTTTCACCTTAGAAAAGAAGAGACTGAGATGTGACCTCATTGCTGTCTGCAACTTCAGATAGAAGGTGAGTAGAAACGAAGTGCTGATCTTTTATCTCTGGTGTCTATCAAGGCATGTGAAGGAATGGCTTAAAAAACTGTATTGGGGGATACATTTATTCACATTGGATATTAGGAATATGCAATTTCCTGAGAAGGTGGATCAATCATTAACACAATCTGCCCAGGTAAGAGTCCATGGCCCAAAGCTGGTGTTTGGTGTTCAAGATATGTGCATACAATATTTTTTGATATATGTTTTTATCTCTAGGTTTTTTGTGTGGAATCAGGATTTGGACCTGATCTTCTTGTGTCCCTTCCAAATCAGGATAATCTATGATTCTGTTATTCTAATGAGAGTCCACATGCTTCAGAAATCGGTCCTTAACAATTTTTAGTTGTCTGCTTTTTCTCAGCAAATTTTGTGTTCATGGATGCTGTTGATGTGGGAAAGATTACATCGATTTTCCGATCCCTCTAGGGAAGGAAAACTTAAATATGCCACCCTCATAAAAGAAGGATTGAGACAGAGGATGAAACACAAAATACCAAGGTCTTGATCTGGAAAGCAAGTACATTTTCTTTCTAATAGGCAGAGAGAGAAGAAAGAACAACCTCATTGCCTGCTGAAAGCAGCATCAAAAATATGGAAATAGGAAAGAGATTAATCTAGTTTTTTACTCTTTCTGACAGGTAATGTGGATTTTTTTTAATTGATCCGTTTTATTTACAAGATTATTAGTTACTTACAAGGATTAAACTCTTCCAACATGATGAACAAGCATTTAATGGGATAAATAAGTTCATTAATGCATTACTGGCCCCATCCCAGGAAATTATTTTGGTTATGCTCTATTATAGAATCAACTTATTTTTAGTCAGTGATGGCAGAAATCTTAGAAATCCTTGCTAAGTTGCAGTTAACAGACACTCAACACAAGACCCACCTAGTACAAGTCTTCACCAGTACAGTGCATTAAGTACTTCAGCAATGTGTCCAGTAAAAATTTAAGTGTTAGAGAGAGATATAACATCCCCAAGTTCTCTCTCAAGAGTCGGTTTCACACTCTGATAGGTGTCAGGGACTTGAAACATACAATTTATAGCACAGGAGTTCTGATATGCACTTAATACTGTAACTTTCCAGAAATTTGCTTACAGTTTTACTCAAATTCAAGACCATTTTTCATTGCTTCTTTATAGAAATATAGGTAATTTTAATCTTAAATAACCTGTCTGTTGTCATGGGTTTTACATAATTTAAATATGAATAGACTCTTTCTATGTTTTATCTTGACTATTATTTAAACATGCTAAATATATTATCTAGCTTTTTCAGTCTTTCCCCCATGTATCATTCCCTCTATCTTTTTTATAAATTGTGACTTTTTTGCCATTTTCTTCAGATTTGTCAATGTCCCTCAGGAGTAGAGAGACAGAACTAATTGTAATGGTTTGGGTGCATGTTCTAAGCAGTTACATATCAAAGTATTATTACCTTGTTGATTTGGGTGTGATGATTTTTGTCAGGAAAGGATGGCACAATGGTTTAAATGCTATCCTGGGCATCAAAAGATTTGGACTTTTTGCTCTGAAAAAAAACAGATATCTTCTATAATTTTAGGCAAATCCTTCAGGGCCAAATGCCAATGAGGTCCTTAAGGCAGACCTTTACTGGGCTTTGTGCAAAAAAAAAGAGGGAAGTCATCAAGATCTCAGGAGCTTGAACCATTAGAGTTACACAGGCTTAGGTCAGTGCTGCATTTACAGTTTTGGGACATGGATATTTTCCTAAACATTCTTGATTAAAGAGGTTAAGCAGCTGTAAATTTTTTCTGTCTATCAAGTTTATTTCAAACTATATTTTATTCCAATACTTAGGCGATTAAACATATTTTCTGGAATCAAAGACATTTTACATGTTGTATTACCTATATTCAAACCCCAAATCCTGCTTTGTTCTCTTTTCCCTCTGCCCTTTTTTTGGCTAGTAAATTTGAATTCCCTCCTGCAGCTGTGGCAGAGATTCATTTTTAGTATTGGTTAAAGCGCTCAACTAGGAAGTACTGTCTACACAGAGGTGACTGAAGTTCAGTTTCTTTGGCAGTGAAAATGTTCCCACCATTAAATTATGGGGACCAGAAAAGAGACAGGGTAGGAAGCAGAGCTGGTGCCTTGCATTAATTCATTGTATTAATTTGAAGTCAATCAGTAACTACTAGGAAAGTCCTCTATTGGCTCTAGTTACTAATCTTCCTGTATCCATAGGTTGCTCATCTATAAGATAAAAAATAATAGTATATTCAAATAATTGTCTTAAAAGCATTTTCTTTGCAGAGCTAAAATATGGTTGAATGTTCTTGAGATTTTGAGATACCACTGTACTATGGAATGAGGGATAATTAAGACCCTTCAAGAAATAGTAGGAAGCCTAAAACTCTCTTTTAAAGCAGAGTTAATTAACTTTCCACTTTTAATTAACTTTTCACAGTTTTATGGGTTTTCAAAATTATTCCTTTATGTTACTCTCTCATTTTATGTATACACACAATCTATACATGTGTACAGATGCAAACTCATTTTCCTCTGCGCTGAAACACAATTTCCTGAACTGCTCTTTTTTTCTTTTTAGCTTATGTTTCCATGGGATCCCATCCTGTTATTTATTTTAATATATACATCTGAAACAGATTAACAGATACTCAATTGTGAGTTTCATTAACCTGACATTAATCCCCCTTTCCAGTTCATTAACAAAGATGTTAACTACTACAGTACTTAACATTGATTCCTTTCCACACCATTATTTGTTTCTTCCTGTTCAATACAATGCCATTTACTACGAATATTCAGTAACAGACCTTCAAACAAGGTAATACAGGTCAAACAGATAATACATTTTGGTTAAAACAAGATGCCCTGGTCCCTTCTCCTGAAAATTTGAGAACAAGTGGATATGTCTGCTAAAACTCAAATTACTGCATTTGCAGTTTTGACTAAATGATCTCAGAGTCATTTGAAAGAGCAAAATATGAATGTTCAGTAGCTAGAGTTTCAGAAGAATGTCAATCTGCTCCTGAAAAGAGGCAGGGAAATATGCTTTATTAAAAAGACAGTCCACTTCTAAATGCAATCTCACATCCGTACTGTGTCATGCTGTACCATCAGTATCTTTTTTTTCATAAAACTGTCTAGACATCTGCTAATGTTCACTGCTTTGATGACAACTTATTCCATGTGTTCTGTCTCAAAGAAATTGTACTGTCTGAAACCGGCATTTCTTCAGCTTTCTATGCTTCAGATATTGTGCATGCTCTTATTTTGAACCTAAATACCCCACTCCTTGCTTCTAACCTGTGAACTGTTTGAAATTCAAAACAACACATGTGCTCTAACTTGTCAGTTTTAATGCTTTGATACCATTCTCCCCTGCATTTTTCTTCTTGCACCTGTTTCAGCCATAGGACATGGCACACAGAGGTATCTCTCTGACAGCCCTTCCCTTCTGTCTATACTGCTTTTCTCTCTTGCCCTCCTTCATTCCTGGTTTATTCCTTGCCTTCTCAACTCTCTTTCTTTTACTTCTGACCTCTGTGTACCAGGCCTCTCCCCATCATTTTTTGGTTTACTCCCTCCTTTGAAAAGGGGGGACAGGAGGCTGGTAAGGTGTGTGTTTCAGAGCAGAGCAGCTGTGAGGCTGCAAATCCTCCTCTCACCTGCTGAGCACCAGATGGTGCCTCAGGAGGAGCTGCTTGGATGGCACAGCAAGAGGACCTGATCCTCTTGCCACTTGCACTTGATTTGCCCAGATGCCTTGATGGCTGTGGATGAACAGCTGGGCCCAAGAGGGAAAAGGATCCAGGAGGGGCAGCCCTCAGTTTGAGGGGGGACACCGGGGCAGTCTGGAAAGAGCAGCGTGTCTCCTGGTTTCACCACTGCCCCTGTCCACAGCTTTCTCTGTCAGCTGCATTTGCAAGCAGGGCAGGAGTGGGTAAACCCCTGCTCTCCCCTTCACTGCCCCTCAACAAGCCAAACAAACTTGCCTACTGGGTTTAGTTATAAGTCAATCACTTTACAGAGGGGTCTGTGTTTGTATATGCAGTAACAGCAAAGATGTAAAGCGACCCACTGTTCTAAAAAGACTTCCATGAAAACCTCTCAGCATTGTTTGATGCCCTGGCGAGGTTTCTGGTGCTAACATGACTACAGCTCTCTGAGTAATACTTTCCTTAACAATATTGCCAAGTGTTAATTAAAAAAGAAATGAGAGATAGTTTCTTTGACCTGACTGTAATCCTGCATTAGAATTGAGTTTGCCAAGCGATTTTGAATTTTAAAAGAAAAATAAAAGTGTATAAATCCTCTTGTGTTTTAAAAGGACATTGTACCTCTATATATTATGTATATGGCCCTAAAATGTCTTGAAAATACAAAAAGAAAGAAAAGGACAGGTATAATCCCTATGCCAATTAATACTTTTCACTGGATATTAATTTGTGGGCATTAACCCCTTTTAATTGTCCTTTGGACATATGATTAGGCAGACAGCGAGCTCTGCTGACCAGCACATATATAATTAGCAAATAGCAAGGTGAGGTAGAACTGGTTTAATCTCATTTCATCCCTGAGACTTTATCACCATTTGGCCTAGTTCCCTTTATCCAGAGATAGCAGCTTTATTTGGCAGTGAATTAAAGAACCAAGTAGCTTTGCATTGTAATATAGGTCAAACAGAACGAGCACATTCAGTGTTGTGTTGTTTGACAAGCAAAATGCCTGGAGATTGTTGGGGGTGGGAATAAAACAGTTGCAAAGGACTGTAGAAGATTTTTAGTCTTTAAATAGTGCAAAAAATGGTCAAAGATTTTAGTCTGAGCCGTTCTCAGGTCCAGTGGCAGTTCATTGTGCCATCAGGCTAGAAATCAGAATTTAAGTTCCAAGTCAGCTGGCAAGGACTTGGAGCAATGTGAAGATTTCGCCAGTGTCTGGGAGATTTTCCTTCGTGATAATTTTAAATAAAGTCTCCTATTTGACTCAGGAGTAAAAATCTACATGAGAAGGAAAGTGAGCCTTTCAACCCCGTCAGTTTCCCCATGAGTAGTAACACTGGTAAACTTGTTAGAATAAAGAAAAAGATTATATCTGAGATCATGTCCCCCTATTCAGTTGATCTTTTCAATAAAAACAGCCTGTTTTCTCACCTACAAAATAACCTAAGCATTAGGTTATTAGATCCTTACTGGTCATCCTGATTTGACACTCAGCATATCTAGTAAAGAGCCCAGAACTGTTTGAATTAGTTCTGTGATTTTCAAGATTTGTAAAGTCACCCCTACCTGTGGGGTATAATGGTATTAACTCATTTGATGCCACACTAGGTTATTTCAGCATATGCTCAATCACATGAAACTAAAAATATTCCAGTGACTCATAAAGCACTTAGCAGGTTTTATTAGAATTTTTTGCTGTATCATTTTTTTAAAAGTGGATGGCTGCAGGTATTATTCATGAGCAGCAGATAAGGTACAGTGCTACAACTCCCACTCATACCACCTTTTTCAGCTTCTATTGCACCAGCGACTGTCTGTACTCAGTAATCTGTCCCAGACAGATGTGTTGCAAGTTTTGTTCAGGTTTACTAAATATGACACTGTTTACAAACTGATCTGCAGAAGTGTGCCAAAAAATTAGGTAAAGAGGAACTGTAAGTAAAGTAGATTTGGAGAACTTTTCCTTTTAATTTGATTATTAACATAAACAATATTACACTTCTTTCTGGTATGGGGATAGAGAAAGGGAAATAGTAGTATATCTTTGATCTGTTGCTGGGACAATCTCATTTTTGGGACTTATACCAATGACCATTAAAAAGAACTATCTCTTATCCAATGGGAAAGCATTCTGTGCCTCTCTTCAGAAGACTTACTGGAAAGAAATCTTGATAAGCAATGGGTTGATCACTGACCCAGAACTTTGCTAGGGAGATTGGATCTAGGACACATGGCTCTTTGGAGTTTAGTTCTTTACTGACTGTCATCCAGAAAACTACCTAGTGTCCTCGGTTGGAGGGGATGCAGTGGACCCTACACTGTCTTGAGTGTCATCTGAAACTCAAGGCTTCATGTATGTATATGGGCACTAACCATAAACATTGGGTTAAATTAATAGTACAAGCCATATTGGTGATTCTGGGTTCATGTGGGAAAAAACTTTCCACATATCCACGTGCTCTGAAGAAAGTGGTATCGGCTCCCTTACATTTTATTTGAACAGCTAAATACTCATAGTTCTGCTGTGTCTGCACAAGCACAGTTTATTATATGGATGGAGATTTAGTGGGGCAGGAGGTGGTCTCTAACTCCATTGAAGTAGCTGTATAATGGAGCAGACAATGTTCTCCAATTATGCCGTGTGTTGTATGGAGGCGGCTCGTGGTTGCACTGAAACTCCTTCAGACTAATTTAACAGAAAAAAAAAAGGGGGAGGACTTAAAGCTGCCTTCATGCATCTATGCATGTTTTTAATAGAGAACTAGGCTACAAAAACTGACAGAACAGGAACAACAGAAACAAATTTAGGATGGAACTTTAATTTGCAATCACACTATTGAGGCTACAAAATCAGAAAAAAATAGCTGTGAAAAGTACCCTATTTAGACAGGAGTAGTAATGCAATTTTTGGAATTCAAGGAAGCTTAGTTATTTTGATTTATTTTCCTATTACAAGAAATGGTGATATTTAATTCTGCCAAGTCTGATATCTTAGTGACCTCTGGTATTGTAGTGTAACCTTTGGTCCTAAAGAGATTAATCAAAAAATTTTTGAATATACAAAGATATTTTAAATTATTCTGTCAGGAATCTAAATGTACAATAATGCCAATAAAGATCATATTCTTTCAGATTTTACTTCTACTACTGTTTCTGAGAATTGGGAAACAAATGAGTGTGTATAAGGAGCTTAGTGTCTATTAGCTTCTAGGAAGATATGAATAATTTTGTTACTAGATTTCAGAATTATGTTTCTCAATCTGAATAAGCAGATAGATTTAAGTAGATAGTTTTGATACCACACACATAATCCAAGGGATTTAGCGAGCTTCTTACATTACCCTGTGTGAATGCAGTATAAATACCACTCATCAAACAGCACAAGTTTAGAAAGATGACACATGCATATGGTGGTAGCAGATCTTAATGTGGTTCTTTTTCCACAAAGTAGCACATTTCTGGTTTATATGAAAAAGTCATGTAGATAAACTTTAGAGTTTGAAATCCTCAGCGATGAAAGAGAATCAAAGAAAACTACGTCAGACCTGCCTTAAAGTGCTAAGAAATGTGTCTGATAATCTCAATTTCTACATACTTTCTCTTGGAATATATCAGATAATGAATGGAACTTCTACAACAACGCAAACAAAAGTAAAATTTGAAATATGGCTTTAGGAAGAAATGCAACATAATAAGATTAATTACATAAAAACATCATGAGCATGAAAAGAAAGACTTGACCCTTCCAAACATATCTCCAATTTTTAAGTTAAAATCATTTTGGACAACTTTTATCTCTCCCTTTTGCTAACATTCAGGTAAACAAATGACATTTCCATAAATGATTCCAAGAAAGTAATATTGGGCCTACAGATTTTAGTCATGGAACAAAATACATTTTGTGACACGAGAATTGCCTAAATTCAAGATTCACGTTCCAGACTAAGACATATAGAGCTAATCCATACACATAGTGGCTCTCTTGAGATGCCTTACAGCTTCACACTGCACTTCCAATTTCTACTCCTGTAAGTCTTTGAAGAACCAGATCATGCAGCTAATTCTTGAAGTCTTACACCCTCTAAAATGAGCAAGTTCTTAAGACTGCTTGTATAGGAAAAGCTGAGTACTTCTTCTTATCCTTTGTGTATATAGAACTGGGGAGCATGCAGATTTTAGCATGAGATCTTAGCATGAGAGCAAGACAGGGATGAAACACATCTACCATTCTGAATCCAGGGTTTGGCCCTCCAAGTCTGAGTGCAGATGTGGAGCTTCACACTCCAGGGCACGGAGTGGTGCCCACTCTGCAGGGGCACAGCCCCCATCCAGGCACACACTGTGGGGTCCATGGTCTGCCTCCTGCCTCAGTTCCTTGCTCCTAAAACTTAAGCTCTGAACTGTCCCAAAATAGAGTTGGGTCTCATTAGTGTAATTTGCATCTACCTTTTTTCCCACAGGAAGTTATGCATACAGATTTATTTCCTATGATTCACCCTCAAAAGACCATAAGTTTCTACACAATTATGCAGATGACTGAATAAAAAGCTTACTTTTATTAGGAATTAAATGTCATTTTACTTCAGTCAGGACATGAGAGGGAAAAGGTAAAGTGATATGACATAAAAGGACTACAGCCATTGAATAAGAAATTTTGAAATTATGCCGAAAGAAAGAAAGAAAGAAAGAAAGAAAGAAAGAAAGAAAGAAAGAAAAGAAAGAAAAAAAAGAAAGAAAGAAAAGAAAGAAAGAAAAGAAAGAAAGAAAGAAAAGAAAGAAAGAAAGAAAGAAAGAAAGAAAGAAAGAAAGAAAGAAAGAAAGAAAGAAAGAAAAGAAAAAAAAGAAAGAAAGAAAGAAAGAAAGAAAGAAAGAAAGAAAGAAAAGAAAGAAAGAAAGAAAGAAAGAAAGAAAGAAAGAAAGAAAGAAAGAAAGAAAGAAAGAAAGAAAGAAAGAAAGAAAGAAAGAAAGAAAGAAAGAGAAAAAGAAAGAAAGAAAGTGCAAAATAGGCCTTGTAATGAAATCCATATTTAACTGGATAAGCTAAGGTTATAAGCCTAGATTTTTAGAAATTTTGAGTGCTTTCTTTTTGGTGCTTAGCTACCTAATCTTAAATTGGGCTCTGAAAAATATTTATTTTTTTTCAAAACTATATGCAAAAGAATATTTACAGTATTACTTTAGTTCTGTAATACCCCAAATTGTCCCTAAACACCAGGAGTTCACAGATAGCCAAACTGTGCCCATATTACTCATATATTTTGTCTGCAGAATGTCACTATGGGATTTCTAGATTTCTACACCTATTTCTGCAGATAGCTTAACTTAAATCTTGTCCAGGAGTTCAAAATAGAACTGAAAGTAAAAGTTTGGTTTATTTTGCCTTCTAAGCAATGTCAGAAAAGACATCAGGAAACAAAGACAGGCTGAGTGTTTTGAATTCAGAGTCCCAGAGGAAGGAAAATTATTTCAGGTTTATAGGCATGTCAGATGTAGGGTATACTATCATTGCTGAGTGACTCTCCTCACTCATTTGGCTCAGAACTGTGAGTGATGCAGTTGTTCATGCTATTCATTTGCCTATCCAGAAAAAATAATAAAAAAGGAAAAAAAATAATGAATGAATAAGGTTAAAGAATTATCTGGTGCATAAAAAGGCACTCATCTTTGCAGAGTAGAATATAATTGTTGTCCTGAGTAGCCAATATTGCTCATTTTTTCCAGGTAAACCTTTACTATTTGCCATCCCTTTGATTATAAAGTTCACTGATTCCAACACTACTCTTGGTTGTGCTTCACTCTGCAATATGTCACATCATTTGAGGATGTTCAGCACAGATAATTAGCAGGTGACCTTTAAAGTTATCTCTAAAACTCTTCTAATTTATTTTAACAGAAAAAATGTAATAGTGCATGTGTAAGCCATCCATGCATCAAACCCAGTCATCTAAAGTAAATTCCAGTTCACCTTTAAGTATCAAAAGGTTTAAACCTATTTACAGCTTGGATTTACTAATATTTAGAGAAAAAATATAGTTTAGCAAATCCTGTCTGAAGTTAAAAATCACACAATTCAATGTTTGCCTTTTAAATGTCATATTGAAGGAAGCTTCTCTGGTGGATGAGAGCACAGTATGATGGTTAAAACCATTTTCTTAAGAATCCTTGAGAATCAAGATAGAAAAGTGATGCAGCAGATCCATTCTCATGCTTAAAGCACATATTTTTGTAAATGAGTGTTTTCCTTCCCTTTAACCACAACTTTTGACACGAGTAAATGTCCTGAAAAATTATTTGTTTGTATTGCACTGCACATATTCTCTTCATTGTTTAAGATCCACAACATTAGGAGCAAAATAAATTTACTTTGAATATCTGTTTTTCAGTAAGTGCTTGATTTTATATATTTTTCTCTTCAGCAAAATATACTAATATATTGTATAAAAGTAATGTTATATCTAGTAATTTCTGTTAAAAATAATAATCTAAAAAACTATATTGTAATAGACATCATACAGACATAAATACTCAAAGACATGAACACATGGACTTGTTCTTATAAACCCTAAATAGCTCAAGAAACAGTTACATTTGTTATGCCTATTATATATATTATTATTATTATTATTATTATTATTATTATTATTATTATTAAGGACCCAAAGTGAAAGGTTTAAGCTGAAAAACAATTTTTCATGTCAGTTTATGTACTTTAAAACTAGGGAAGATACAGGATGTTGTAAATCAGCACAATGTTTGCTAATGAATGTTTGCTCCTTTTTTCATAAAGGCAGGTCCTGTTCCAGAGTAGCACAAAAAAAATTAAATTGTCCATGGCTCTTGGCCCTTCTAATACCACCTGGATCTAATATCTTCTGCTCGTTTTGCATTTACCTGGATCTCAGACAAGAAGATGAAGCAGCTCTGTATAGCCCTGATGCAAAAAAAAGTAAAGAACTGCTCTAATCTGTTCTGACTGCTACTGAAGACATTATACTTGTGTTATTTGGCCAAAAGCAGCAAGATCCTACATTACTGGGAAGGCATCTCCCAGTTTGAAGGATTTTGATTCCTTCAACCTTCTTCATTCTTAAAAGACAGATTAAAAAGACATGACTGAAATATTATCTGTGTGTGATATGAAGTACTTGCTTCAAAAACACTGGAAGTCCTCAGAGTTTGTGGAAAATATGAGCATATACTCATTTATGAGAACAGCCATAACTGTCTGAGTTTTCTTGCAAAATGTAGATAATTAACTCCTTCTAGATGATGATGATGATGTTGATGATGATGATGATGTTGATGATGATAATGATGATGATGATGATTCTCTATGATATCTTGACCTCTGTGATATACAATAGATAGAACCACCTATCACTCTTATTTTTTTATCAAGATATCATCCTGCCTTATTGATCTATTTGATAGGGGACATCCAGGAAAAAAAAATTTCCTGGCCCTACTGACAACTAATAATGTACCAGCTGAATGTGCAGCATAGCTACACACTAGCAAGGTTTCTGCTGGTTGTCCTCAACAGCTGTGCTTACTTTAAACACTAAGCTTTAGCAAATACCTGAGAGAAAGCATGTGTTGTACATATCTACCACTCTGCTGTCTTAGCTGGGTGGCTTGATGTAATACAAGCTTGTGCAAAATAAGAAAAATTATTTCAACACAGTACTCTAAGATTTGAGTAAAGTATATTCAAACCAGTCCTCCTACTATGCCAGTGATGTCACCTTTAATTTCCTTTCAGAGAACTGACATTTCTGGTTCACAAAGTACCAAAGACATTCTCAGACCTAAACAAGTTCTAAAATACATGAGACCGATATAAGCAGTAAGAATAATGCCTGTAGAAACAAATGAGAAGGGTTTTCATGAAAACCTCTGCATACATTTCAGCATCTGAGAGCCTTCCTAGGAATTAAATTTACAAAACAAATTCTCTTTACTCAGTTTTCAAAACAGTTAATTATCAACTAGGAGACCAATGTCTCACCACATGCAAAATGCCAGGAAACTTAGAAAACAACATTAATGCTTTAGATTAAATTTCATAGCTCATTATAATGTGGCTATATTCTGTGGAAGTAACAATTTGCAGTGCTCTTTTTCAGCTATATAAATATCAGCTGCGTTTTGCAGGGGTTTTTTTTCCTCTTTAACAAAAAGAACAATTTTTATCACAGCAATTCAGAAATATATTTGTATTTTACTCCATGCTGTATCTTTTCAACTTAAGACCTCAAGAACAGTAGTGCCAACTGGAAGGTTGTTGAGTATAGAGTCTTGTATCTATAAGTAAGTCTAATAATGGATACTGAAGAAAAACATACAAAACAGCACAAGTATACAGAATGAGTCTATTCCTTCTATACTCCAGACAGCAATGGCTTAAGAGCTTCTTAACTGGTGGTTGCCTGCAGACCATCATCTTTAGCTGACACCAGTGGATCTCTTACCATGCATTTGTTTAATTTTTTTTCTGAATCCTCCCATATTTTTCACCTTATCACCTTATTTTTCAATAATTAGGCAAGAAAATTCCTAACTTCATTATTAATTAGATGGGAAGAATAATTTTAGTTGTATTAAAATGTTCAGCATCATAGTATTTTTGATGCACATAATACTGAACAAGAAATGGTGAATACTTGTTTCCTATTCTTTCATTTTATAGTCTCAGTCATCTTTTTACTAAGTAGAAAAGCTCCAGTTTGACTTCCATTCACAGGAAAGCATCTCAACATCTCATTTCAAAAAGAGGTTGTTATTTTCAGTTAAGCAAAATTGCTTGTCAAAATA